>NC_059434.1:31419747-31719747 GCF_021028975.2 Sphaerodactylus townsendi
TAGTGGCAACTACATGGTTCAGGTGAGTTATTTTTTTCTTAATCACTCAAATGTTTCCATTTCAGCAGTGATCACTTATTTATTTAGGCATTCAAGAGCTTTCAAATGTATAAAATAATTCTAATTCTCTATGGTTGTCAAGGATACAGCAGGCTTTATAAGTGGAAAGTCTCTCCTTGTTATTGTTGTCAGGTACTTCTTTCAGAACCATAATAAGGACATGGGTTTCATCTTAGCTCCCAAGACAGCTGCAGCCAGCAGACAAGAAGATTGTTCACTGCTCCTACCAAGATGGTGTCCTCCTCTTTGGCAGCTTCAAATCAGGTTATGGGGTGGCCCCTGTCCTCACCATCCAAAAGCTAGAGGAGCCATTGTGTTGCCATTCCATGTGCCTTCTCCTCTCCTGGCAAGTGCCACCCCTTTGGGTTTGGCAAAGGCTAGCATCATTTGGCTTGTTTCCTCCAGGCTGCCACCAACAGTTACCAAAGCAAGAAAACATTGCTGTAGTTTAACAGAGAAATGTCCTTGAGCTGACATTCTGCCTCCTTTCCCCAACAATTACATGCACCTTAATGGAGCCAGGTGCCATCACAGGTCAGTCCATTCAGCTCCAGCAAAGGTCTGAGTTGTGGATTCCTGTGTTAGAGGATGGTCCCTTGTTAATTCTAAGTGCCTGTCTAAGTTCTGAGAAGGTAATCCCTTCCAGTTAAAGGGACCTGGGGCCGGGGGATGTTGGCTGTAGCTCTACGAGCAGTGAGAGACATACGCAAGTTTTTACTAACATTTAGAGGTAGTGCAAATCCAGATTTGTTCTTTCTACTTCTTGTCCATTTTTACCATGATTTGGGCTTCCAGTTTAAGTAATCAAGTCAAGTCAAGTACTTATTGTTTGAGCCATTGGCTATAACAATACAGAAATACATGCAGTTAAAACAGTAACTTAGTTAAAACAATAATTTAAATTAAAACAATAATTTAGTTTTGCATTAAAATATAAATTATTAGTGTTCGCAATCTCTAAATTAAAATGCCCCATCAAATACGTCAGATGTTTTTGCAGCTTCTTCAGCTCGTCTAAGTTAATCTCCAGTACTTTAGAACATCAGTTCAAACAGCGCTTTAAATACTTTGCTCGTAGTTTCCTAGCTGCCAGGGCAAAGAGAGCCATCTTATAAGAAACATAGGAATCTATATCAGATAATAAGAAAATCCAGTTTCCTGCATCGGCATCAGACAAAAGCTGTCCTAGGTAGTATTGGCTCCAAAAACCTTTTCCTTATTTCAGAATATAAAGGACAGGAGAGTATGTAATGGAAGAGATCCTCAGGCTCTTGTTTTCCACAGATACAAAAGCGCTGAGAAAATGGTACTCGTGTGTATCTGCCACTAAGCACTGCTGAAGGCATTGATTGAAATCTAATAGAAGTATAAGCTATTCTTAGATTTCTTGTTAGTGTAGTGGTCAGATATGTAGCTCTAGTGTGATCTCTTTTAAACAGTTTATACCATGGAGAAGTTTTTGTCTGGACTATTAATTGTCTGTTTATTCTGGCATCTTCTCTGTACACCCAGTCTCAGTAGAGAAAGGTGCAGTGTCTTTAAATGTGTGTGAAATGCTGAACATACCATATTATTCTAGGTTTCATGCTATATTGTTCCAGGTTTTTGATCTAACATGTTCATGCCAACTGGTCCACCAAGGATTCCTTTCGACAGAAGAAGTACCCATCCACAAGAACCGTTCTATACTGGTATCAAAGAATTCAGTGAAAGACTATGTTCTCTGTGCCTATAGGTTGGTAAGATTAAATTCACAGTATGAAAGGGAATTATCAGAATCCTCTGCATAAGAAAATCCTGTGGATTCAGGATGCCACGCTGCAGATTTCAATAAGAAAAGCCAGACAATTGTGGCTAATCATGTCTGTTTCTTCACTTGCTCCAACATAGGATTTTCTCTGCTTCTGCCTGTCAGCATCTCTATTCATTACAGCTTCTTTCTTACCCTACTGCCCCCTCATTTCTGGCAAAAAAAAAAAAATCACCACTGCACTTTCAATTACATAACAAGAAAATATATCTATGACGCAAATCCAGTTAACATAAATTATCCAGAAATGTGAAGAATGTGTTCCAAAATCTAGAATTTGGTAAATAAAATGCAAAACTCCCTGAATCTCCCCATCAAGTAACATGGTTGGCAGCCTGTCGAAGAAATAAAGCTATCTATGGGCAACCCAACTGTTGGTATTTGCAAGTATCTGTCACAATTCAGACATGAAGGGGTTAACTGTGTGCATGCTAATTAGCTACTGAGGTCAGAGTTTTATGGCCAGTCCATTGATTAAGCTATTGGTCAGCTAACTCCAGCATTGCCTATGTGAGACTAGTCGCATAGACAGAAGTATGTTTCTTTGTTTGAACCACATGAGGTAAAACCTCCTGCCTTGATAGGTAGGCATGGTGCAAAGCTGTGTAACCAAGTTACTGCTAGAGTAGAAAGCTATTCTTTAATTTTCTTCCATGTAATCCCTCCCTAAGAGATAGTAAACATTTATATAAAACCAGCAACTGTCTAATGGTCTCTTCTTCTGCTACTCTGCTAAGTATACTAAGTTAAAAAGTCCAACACCAAATCCTGACACCAACCCTGCAGCAAGTGAAGAATGAGTCTGGTGCTGCTGCCTCCACCTGAAGTAGGGAGAGATGTTTCCTACCCTTGGGAGACAGAGGCATTCCCCAAAGGGGAACTTTCTTTTTCTCTCTCACACTCTCTGGCAGCTCATGCAGGACTTGCTCCCCTGCCCCCAGTGGATGGCCTGGGCTTGGTTTGGCTTTCCTCCTGGGGTCCTTTCACAAGTTCCACAGCCGGGAAGGCTCTGGCGATGAGCATTTCCTAGCAGCATCTTCTGATCTGGGGAGTAATGGGGAGGCGGGGAGTCACCCTTCTTAAGAACAGGGGCAGCTCTGATAAGTGGAGGTCTCCTGGGCGCCAATTCTTCTCCAGGTCAGGTGAGAGGATGGGGCACCTCTCCAGCCCAAGCCCTTACACCTCCCAGGGCAGAAAATGTGGAGCTTCCAGAGTGCACTCTGGAAGGGGCTTTTCCTTTGTGACCTCAGCACTCAGCTGATGGTCCAGTCAGCCCCTCTCCCCCAGTATGGTGCCTCCTCTCTCCCATCATCCTCTGCATGCTTTCCAGGCCGGGTCTGTGTACTGACATTTCCCCCCCCTTTCAGTCACATGACTCCTAATTGACACAGTTTTGGAGGGACAGCAGCTTGTGTGCTGCCCCATTCACCAGCATGAAACAGGCATGGACTCCCCTTCCCCAGCAGGCATAGTGCTGCATGGCCCAAGGCAAGTGCTAATTCCTCTACTACCTGGTTGCCCGCTTTCTCCCTGCTGCCCACGGCAGCTGCTCTCTCTCACCCCCTAGATTCAGCCCTGTGTCTGTGCTCTTCTTTTATAACCTGATGGCATCCATAAATACTTTCTCTCATTTCTTTTATAGGAGTGGAAATGAAGCAATGGTCTTCAGTGGCAAAAAGGGCAAAGTAGTTGCTAAGCTGAAAAGCCAAGAGCCAATGGCAGTAATTGAGGATGTGGCTGTAACTAAGGAATACTTCCTGGTAATATTCAGGTAGTGAATATGGACCTTTAAAATGTGGTTCCATGGTGCACTTGCTGTGTGGTTGTGAGGAAAACAAGGCAGGTTTGAAAAAAATTCATGTGTAGTTTGATCCTATGAAGGGAACTGAAGTTGGATAGGTAAGGTCACTGCTATCCTTCATGCCTTTCCTCTTAATTGAATGTAGACACTACAGATGCTTTTGTTAACCTTTGACTAGTCTTGAAAAGTTTGTTTCTTGACTCAGGCATGGTAATTCCAATGTATATTCATATAACCTACTCAACATACGCTCTCTCATTTCAGGTGTCCCTTTATGAGACAGCATGAGATTGTACATATAGAACTCTATGATGTCCGCAACTTTGCCTATGCTCACAGTCTGAAGGGATGCTGCAATGACTATATTCACATTTTTGCTGTGACTCATCTGGGCTC
This sequence comes from Sphaerodactylus townsendi, assembly GCF_021028975.2. NCBI lineage: Eukaryota > Metazoa > Chordata > Lepidosauria > Squamata > Sphaerodactylidae > Sphaerodactylus > Sphaerodactylus townsendi. The sequence goes on from NC_059434.1 coordinate 31,423,815, forward strand.
TCACCTAATAGCATTCAGTCCCATCCCAAACACCAATACCACTGAGATACTATCATGGAACCTGGAGTCTGAAGACCACAAACATTTGGCTAAATTTTCTTCAATCCCGGTTGGTGGTAAGTAGTTTTTCCTCAAGAATTTGACAAAATATGAGTTCATAGGTATCAAGAAGCAAGTGAGATGCCTCTTTTAGCATCCCACAGCTTAGATTCTTTGGCCCACTGAACTCAGTCTCCATAAAATATTGCTTTGGGGGAATAGAGGACCCTGAAGAATGACATGGGCGGCAGGGGGGGGTGTCTACAGTGGGATGGGAAAATCAGCAGAAATTGCCAATTGAGTCCATATTCAACCTTCGAACATTTTTGTTTTATTTGGCATTCCCTCAATAATCCCTCCTTCCTAACCAATGTTTTAATTGCTGTTCTTATTTTTTGTATGTATTTTAACTTTAAAAATGTTTTAATGTGTGTTGGGGTGTTGATTTTAATGGCTTTAAAATGTGATTTTATCATGTATGTTTTAAATTGTTAGCTGACAGTGTTGGGATATGCACATAGGGATACTTAATTAGCATAGATAGGAGATGCTAAGAAAACAGCCAGACACTTTGAGTTGTTTTATTAAAATGTTTACTAGCTAAAAAGAGTAGGATTACATGGAGTAAAACAAACAAATACTATACTGCTGTAGTGATGCACTGCTGACCCAGCAGCACCGTGGTAGAACGTTGGGACGCCGTGTGGACCCTCTGTGGCCTGCTGCTGGTGCGCACCGCAGCACCCCACTCCTCATCCCTCTATGAGTCCGCGGGTCATGAACTGCTCCGCTGGGCTCAGTCACCGGCTTATAGGGACAATGGCTGGTCTTGCCCCAGGTGGGGATTAGGCTCCAGGCATTACACAGCTCACCTCGCGACGTAGCCAGGCAGGAGATCATGCATCACATGATGATCTCCAGGTCTCCCGGTCTCCCGCTCATCTCCCTACCCACCTCGCGCTACCGCCCACACAATGAAACCCTAATAAGATTGCAGAGACCAGCTGGGGCAGAGTTGTCAGGATCCCGTAAATCCAGCTGGCTTCCTGCTGTTGCTGGCAGCTTCTCCAGCCAGATGCAAAACCTTCCTCCAGCGTCTACGCCTATTCCTTAGCGGCATTTACCTGCGGGGGTTGACTACAAGCTGGTGCCGAAAGCCAGGGAACTTCCTCGAATCCTCCACCCTGCTCACACCGTCGCCTGGGGAAGGGACGCTGATACCGAAGTCCGCTGGATCACCGGCGCGTCAGGGACCACCCGTTTGACCTCGCTTCGTCCTCAGATCGAGCGCGATTCAGAGACGCAAGTACAGGACACTCTTCAACCGTCAGCCGGAACACCGGTGGAAGGTATGGGAGCTTGCAAAAGCAGGGCTTATGGCAAACGCGTTGGCGAACTGGAAGCTGCGTTAGCGAAATGCGGCGGGTCCCCGTAAAGAGAAGGAGCTGCGCCAGGTGGTTGAGGAGATTGAAGCTCAGTGTCCATGGTACCCAGAAGGGGGGGACGTGAATCTATGGGACTGGGGAAAACGCCAGGCGACTCTTACGCTGGACAATTTCAGCGCCGATGTACCGGCTAGCTACTGGCGTGGAGACAATGTTATGTAAGCCATCAGCCTGCAGACCCTATGGCTCCCTTGCTGTAGGCCGCCCTCCTTTCGATCTTTCAACCTTCAGTTTCAACCCAGATTTTCTCTATCCCACTAAATTGGGCGCCTTCTGTCCGCCTTCTGCACCTTGCTCCTTAAACATTCCAAACTCTCCATGGCTCACCGGGCCTTTACTCCTGCTGCTCCGCCTTCATTTTCCTCGAAACGCTTGCATATCACGTCAGCGCCTAATGTAATGGCCTTGAGTTTCAAAACTCGCGAGAGCGTATTAGCCACGATCTGCAGAAGAAAGAAACCCTGACGGAAGGCTTGATGCCGATATCGCTTTGCATTTGTGCCCCGGTCCACTTCCACAGATGCAGAGGAGGGATGGCATGGATTCGGTAGTTTGTCGAAGTACCGCCCTTGAGCTATGGCAATATCCTCACCGGGCTCCTCGCTTAAGCGTGATGCCGGAGGCGATAGAGTCCACCAGCCCATATGTGAGAAGCATGCCCGAGGCAGTCGCGAGCCAGTCACTTAATGGTTCGGACGACTGGAAGACCACCTTCGCATGCTCTAGGCCCTACACACAATTTGTGATCTGGGAGGCCGAGAGTTCACGTAAGCAATGCCTTAAAGCAGGACAATTCCGCCTCGGGCGGCGCTTACACAGCCTGGCTCAGCTTTACGGTTTTCGATGCTTTCGCCAACCCTAGCGATCAGATTGTCCTTGCCACAGGGCCACCCTTACGAGTAAGCCTCTGAATTAGCCTTTATGGGCATTTATCAAAGTCCCCAATGCCGGCCCAGCCAGCCCAGAGTTTCTCCACCATCCGGCAAAAACCCCAAAGAGCCCTATGCCGAAGTTTGTGAACAGGCTCCAGGAGGCCCTCAAGGAGGCAGGTGGCTGACAGCGTAGGAGGCCAAGGCGGGAACTCCTTAGCGCCTTGCCAAGGCGCCTCCGGCTGAGTGCCCATACCGGCGATCACAGGCCTAGGAAGGAACCCAGGCTTCGGCCGACATGCTCAAAGCTTGCCAGGATATCGGGTCTTTAAGCCCATCAAGCCAGCCTTCTGAGTAGCCGCCCTCTCCGGCTGCCATGAGGCAGTTCCCGAGGAACCAGTGTTTCCAGTGCGGCAAATGGGACGTTTCCGGAGGAAGTGCTTAGGCTGCCAGTAGGGGCCCTACAACCCTGAAGCGGAGGAGGGTCCTCTCCCCAGAGGGCGAGGAGCCCCCCCAAGAAGTCCTGGGGCGAGGCTCCCCAGTACCCACGCTGGGGGAGGCTCAGCTACGGGCATCTCCCCAGCCAGGAACCAAGATCCGCGACTCTCAAACCCTTCCCCCGGGCTCCCCAGCAGGATCTTACGGCTGCTCCAGCTCAGTATAGTGATCCCATCCCCACAGAGACCATTAGGCTGGGTCTTGCCAGCTCCGCCCAGCTGAACAGGGGTTGTTCATCATCAGGGGTCCCTTCGACCCCACCATGCACCAAGGGAGCCATCCACATCAAGTATGGACAAACATCCATAGAAACTGCAAGTTCACCTGAACACCCTGCTTCTAGCCTAGCGAGGTCTACTCTAAGTTCAGCTAATCTAAACCGTTGCTTTCGCTCCCCCTCTCCATTATACTTCCTGCTCTACTAGCCTTCCGCCAAAGTCCACCCATGCATAGCCAGGTGCCCCAGAATGGCTAGCATTTCAAAATCTACCACCCAGAGTCCACAGTCACTGAATTGCAACAGAGAAATGCTGGCCGGAAGGGACTGCGTTTGAACCCTCCTCCAGAGGGAATGCCCATAGCCAATCTACAGGACCATGACGCATGGAACAGGGAAGATGCTCACACAACCCCCTTACGCCAACAGTCCTTCGTGAAGAAGAAGCCCCCCTGGCCCTCTCAGCTGTAAGGTTCCAAACCAGATCCTCATAGCCTCTGCACAGAAGCCCTAAGCTCAAAGCTCCCAGTGGCAACAAAATCGTCGAGGTACCTCAGAGAGCAAAGATCTCAAATCAGGTTTGTGATCCTCCTTGTTTACTTTATGTATTATATAATATGCCTATGCTTATTACTCTGTATGTCACCTTTCAGGGGTCCCTAAAGTCTTCCTCATGGGGATTTTTCCATTGCTTCTAAGCTATGCTCTTGTGCTTCAATTAAAATTTTCTCCCTTCTGATTATGTGTGCCAATGCAGAAGGCTTAGCCCATTACAGCATCCGTAGCCAGCGGGACTTCGTCGCGTGTTCCCCAGGATACCGATGGGACCTGCTTTAAACTACCTCCATCTTAAGCAAACCTTCAAAACTTTCCTTCGTCAAACCTCTCCTTGGGGAACCTTTTCCTTAGTCCATCTGAGCCTACTGCCACATTGGCGTGGCATGGGATTTATATGAAGCGAAATCTTTTGTACTCCCACATTCTCTGCTGGCTCCCTGGCTAGTCACAGTGCCAGGGGGGGTCTCTCAGCCACACCTATCTTACACAGCCTCCCGCTGTGAGAGGTAGGAAGCGACTCAAACCGGCCAAAGTCCCCTTACGGGAGGAAGGTACAGAGCTGACTTAAGTACCCCCCTGCCTTCCCCTTTCCTGCACACCCTCCCACATCTTTCTAATGGGCTGGCCACCCCCACACTAGATCTAGGATCTGATAGGGGTTTTTTACAAACCCTCTCTCAATTTGCTCGATCAAACCTCCAAGCCCAGGAACTGTTTTCTTTTGCATCTTCTCTACATCTTTCTATAGGTACTATTACGATATGACTATAATTGTAGATTGTTTAGGATTTGCTTTGCAAAAGCCCACGCAACAGGCGGTGGGATTGTTTTACAAACAAACATCCGACCTGGATGTAAGCCTCTCCCTTCTCCTAAGCCTTCCAGGAATGATCCCCTGCCCAGCCATCTCTGCTTGTAGCAGATGTTGCAAGTGATGCGTTGTGAGGAATGGAGCCAGCTGCACCCCTACTTGAAGCTTGGCCCAAAGACAAAAGGCAGAAGGGGTAGCTCCCCCCCCTATTGACCTAATCAAGGGTCTCATCCAGCCAGACCATATCCAAGTACTCTTCTCTATTCTCTGTCAAAATTGCCGCCCCCCCCCACTCAGGGCTCGGGCTTTCCATTGTCTCATCTATAAGAGCGAAGAATTAACTCAGCCAACCGCATGAAACCCACAGGCATTAGCTTGTTTTCTCTTCTAGCAAGGAGTCCAGCTGCAGCCATGCCAGGCCAGCCCATCCAGGAGATGGAGGCGGGGGGCCTCCCTGGAGGGATCCGACCCGCCCAGCCCTGTTGAGGCTTGATCACCCCCCAGCCTGGGCCAAGATGGGAGGGACCTCTCTGGAGACCAGTACACCCATTCTTCCACGAGGAGTCATAGCCCAGGCTGCCATTGGACCCAGCTATGGCTCAAAGGTTGGCGCTGTGTGTGCTTCTCCTCATCTACAGCCGCCATTCTCTCCCTCTCTGCCGCCCTGGCTGAAACTTGGAATTGTAGCCAGGAACATTCTGATAGATGCTCCATGGAGACTCTCCAGCTGTTTTCAGCAGCTTGAATAGTGTTTGGAACCGCGCCTTCTCTCGGCCTTAGCATGAGAATCACCTGAACCTGCAATGCTAAGACTATCAGTAAGCTCCCCTAAGCTCTTGAGAAATCCATGGACTCCTGTGTAGCTCTGGCAGCTTTGGTGATTAAAACAGCAAAGAGCCATGCATTGGACAATTATGCAATACGGGTTTGCCTTCCTTCATACATCATCCAGCCTATGGCCTTCGTTTAGCCATGTTTTGTGTTTGTTGTACATGCCCTAGTTTTTTGAAGTTATGTTATTTGTTATTGCTGCATTTCCCGCCTGTCATGCGGGACTCTACTACCCCAGGCTCCACCCCAGAACCCGGACTGGCCCGCGCCGCCCGCTCGCTCTGCCTTCGATCCCTCCTGGTGTGGCCGTTAAGCCCTCTCCCAAGTGACCTGTCTCCCTCATAACTTCCCTTGTGGGAGGCCCGGACTTGTTCCTGTAGCTTGCCACCAAGACTATTGGCGGCTGGCCTGTGCCCTTCTTGAAGCCCATCGAATTCTACCTCCATTGCTCTGGGCGGCTCGGCCTCCGAACTGCCCAGCAGGAACTTTCGATCAAGCGTCCCCTGAACAATCGTGCAGCTATTGATTACTTATTATTATTACATCACCAAGGTTGTGAGAATGTACATAATATGTGTTGTTTTAATCTTTCTGATGATTCCCAATTGATTCATATGAAGATTACGTGAGCTACACAAGAAGTTAGCTATCTAATCTGAAGTGATGTTTGCCCCATTGGTGAATTAAGCCCTCTGGAGCTGGCTGCGGGAGGATGGTTAGTGTTATTGTACAGCTCTGCATTGGTTTAATTGTGTGCCCCTGCGTTATCCGGATCTTGTTTACGTTCAATGTGTGTCTAATATTGCATGGCTGTGTACCAAAGCCCCTCGAATTTCCCCTTGTGCCAAGTTCTAATGTTACCGGCAACTTGGTCAGCTTGACCAGATGGCCGGAGACAAGCGTCCCTTTAAATAAGCCCTTAGCATTTGGTCCCCTTTTTTCTAAAATGTAAAGGAGGAGATGTAATGCTGCTGACCCAACAGCACCGTGTGAGTAGAAACGTTGGGGCGCCAATGGACCTACGGCCTTGCTGTCGCACCGCACCCCACTCCTCATCCCCTATGAGTCGGGTCATGAACTGTCTGGCTCAGTCACCGGGCGCCAGGGGACAATGGTCTTGCCCCAGGTGAGGATTAGGCTCAGGCAGCTTACGCTCCTCTCAGCAGGTGAGATCATGCATCACATGATGATCTCCCAGGTCTCGGTCTCCAGCTCATCTCCCTACCCACCTCCCTTTGCATACAATGAAACCCTAATAAAGGTTAGCAGAGACCAGCCTGGGGCAGAGTTGTCGGATCACGAAATCCCGCGCTTCCTGTTGCTGACGCTCTCCGCCAGATGAAATTCCCTCAGCGTCGCCTATTCCTTAGCAGCGACCCTCATGATTGACTTCTAACTGCTCTGTTACATATTCACAGTACTTACTATACACTTAACACTACATCTTGACTACACATCCTACTTCTCTCTGTCCATGTGCTCTAGTCTATTCGTCTACAACAAAAAAGTTCACTTTATAACTTCTGGTATATGTGCTCAATAACATGTCAGCAATGGCTATCTGACTGACCAATAGCTGATCAATAGGTCAACTGTATTGTCGAAGGCTTTCACGGCCAGATTCAACTGGTTGTTGTGAGTTTTCTGGGTTGTGTGGCCATGGTCTGGTAGATCTTGTTTCTAACGTTTCACCTGTATTTGTGGCTGGCATCTTCAGAGGTGTATCACAGAGTGTGTAACAGACTTCTCTCTCTGTGATACACCTCTGAAGATGCCAGCCACAGATGCAGGCGAAACGTTAAGAACAAGATCTACCAGACCACGCCCACACAGCCCAGAAAACCCACAACAACCAATAGGTCAACTCATTACAATATGACTTCAACATTCTGTTTACATACAACAGGTTGTTAACTCCCTCATGACTGGTTCTGACAGACACTTGCCAATACCAACACGTGATGAACCTTGTAAAGGCAGAGAGGCAGGAAACATCAAATTTTCTACATAATTAAATAAATAAATCATTTGAGAAAGGGTTAGTTTCAGTGCCAAACTTCAGTCTATGAAGCTCTTTTTTTCTTTTAAAAAAGGATGTTTGTGTGAATTTAGTGTGGCTTTAGGCCCTTGTTAACCTGCATATGTGCAGTTAGGGGAAAAGAGTGGAATGATATCCAGGCAGTCTTCACTTGGTATATTTGACTTCAGAAAGAAAGTACTGCCCAGCTGTGCGCTCATCTGCGCACACACAAACCCATGCCTTTTGAAAATGTATGCCGTCCTGACAGGTTCAGGAGAAAGGCAGCTATAGAAATATTCAAATAAATAAATAGACACCCTCTACTGACTTGTAAAATTGACTACTGTTGTACAATACATTGTTGGAATGTGATGAATAAGAGCACAAACTGTTACTTGTTTTTAAACCTCTCATATGCATGCAGGTGTATGTTCTGATCTCCGATACTGTTTAGCATTTTGTGATGGAGAAAATTATTTTAAAGTATGGAACTTGGCTGCAAAGATCAATGACCCATCCTTGATAGCCACAATAAGCAAAGGAAAGAAAACAAGTGGCATCCAGAATATTGTTACCATGGAGAACTATCCCAGGTAAGAAAAAGCAAAAAGACCCTTATTTTAAATAATGCAGGCAGGAAATAACACTGAATAACATTCTACGGGTGATTCCGCACAGTATGTTACCAGCAGAGCTCGACTTATGTCGAGCTCGGGTTGTCCACACAGCTGCAGATCTCGACCCAAGTCTGACTCTCCTTCGACCCACCTAAGCAGGATCTTCTCGATCCTGCTGGGAGGGAGTACTTTTTCGTGAAGTCGTGTCGAGCTCACGCTTCTGCGGACAGTCTGCTGAGCTCGACTCGACTCGCCCCTCCAGCCAATCGCGTTGCTCCTTTCTCTGCCCAATCAGGGCTTAGTTTTCATTTAACCAATCAGGGCGCATTTTCGGCAAGCCAATTATAATCATCCATGAAGAGCATGCGTACAGCCAGAAAGTCACCGCGCTGAAAAGCTAAATCTGAAAAGGGCCATTTGCTCATGTCGCGCATGGAGCGTCCACCCGGCGATCAATTCCATGTCGCCCTACTGTACCTGCCTATTGTCTGTCAACCAATCACTAACGCTTGCTGCCTAGATCCCTCCCTCCCTACTTGCAGGAGTGATGTTTGAAGGGGGGTGATCGGCAATTCGGCATTTCCCTGCATGCGCACACGGCCGCAGGAGCGCACGGCCTTCTGGGGCACTGCCGTTTCCCGCCCTGTCACAGGGCGGGAAACAGCAGCACCCCAGAAGGCCGTGCTCCTGCGGCCACGCATGCGGGAGGCTGCTGCACTGCCTTGCGCCCCAGAAGGCAGTGCGGCAGCCTTCCAAAAATCGGGACAATTGAAATAACCCGCGGGACGCAGGACAAATTGTTTGAAGGCGGGACTGTCCCGCCAAAAGCGGGATGTCTGGTCAGCCCATTCTCCAGTCAAGTCCCCTGCTGAAATCTCAGGTTAAGAGACAGTCTGAAGTCTTTCACTTTCAACATAAGGTAGCTACCCCTGGGTTAAAGTCAGCACAGTGTTTCCACGGGCACAGGGAATTCCACCAATGGAACCTGACTTTTGCAGCCCTCTCCTATGATGACACTCCACATGTTTCCCATGTCTCCTTTTCTTGGGTGTTGCTTTTTCCCCAGAGGCAGGATTTCAAGTTGCCACAGAGGGGCAGGCCACAAAAGTCATGTTCCATGGGAGGAAGTCCTTCCATGCCTATAGAGGGGGTACATTCCATCCCCTGCCTCCTCCAAAGTTTTGGATGGCTTCTCTGGCCTGACCGTGGTTTCTGATATTTTACCAAGCATAATCCAAATGATTTGCAGCCTGCATCATAACCATCAGGGCTCAAACACATAGGTAAACTTATTTCAGGCCGCTAAATTCTGTGAAATGACACAATTCAGTCTTATAGCACCCACAGCTCTGACTACATTTCAGGCATTTCACATGGTGCCATTTCACAAGGCAAATGTATACTGATGCTGCAGGTCACTGGGTCATCCAAAATGAAGCATTGTGGCTCAGAGCTGGTGCTGTGGAATAGGGGACTGATGATGATATCTGTGATCACACTACTGGCTTCTCACTGAAGGAGGATAAAATTATCTGAGTTTTAGCTGAGGCAACAAGGAGGATAAAATTATCAGTTCTCATTCATCTGCTGGGTAGGAGTGGGAGCTGCAAGACAGGTGAACGCCCATAAAAGGCTTTGGCGTCATAGAACATGGAGAGGCAGCCCTGAATATAAGACATCAATAAATTACAGAGATTTACACTGCAATTTTAAACCTAATTCCACAGCACAATGTACCTCTAAAATTAACATCCATCTTGTATATCAAAATTACCTGAAGCTTGTTTTGCAAGCAATCGGTGACTGCTTACTAGAAATTATTCTCCTATCTCACCCATTGGTTCAGAAATAACGTTTGCACAAGCTTTGCCATTTCTATGATTCTCACTAAAAAAACTATACATTTCAATCTTTCCCAAGGTATGCTGTGTGCCAAAATATGAGTCCAGGAGCCATAACGGTATGGAACATTGTGAAATCAAAATGTAAACGCAATGCGGTTAGAGTGGAGAAGGGGCTGATAGAAAACACGGATGTCGTGCTGGTGAGAGACATGAAACTTTTTGTCCTGACAGACAAAGGAATGGCCTCCTTTGCAGACCCTCCCAAACCCATTTTTCAGGTACCAAACATGGGGGGGGGGGGGTTTGCATCAAACCTGAGACTGGTTAAGAAAAAGGCAATATTCGCCTCATTTCTTACTAAAAGCAGAAATATGTTTATGATATTATAGACTCTGTTAATTTATGATCTCCTGAAGAAGAAGTACATAAAGAAGCTGACAGGCCTTTACATCATTCCCTGCCAAAACAATGAGTACAAGATCCTTGAAGGAGGCCTTCTGCTTGGTCTCTCAGAGAACAGGTAATGTTTCTGTAGTAATGTGATTCCTGTTTCCCCATATACGGCTCCAGAGGTGGGATGTAGCCTATTTGCACCTATTTGGTAGAACCGGTTACTAAAATTTTCTCAGTTCGGAGAACCGGTTATTAATGATTAACTCCACTAGGGACAAGGGGGTAATCTCTTTCCCTGGGTACAACAAATCTTGTCAAGTGGGGGATGCAAAATCGCCCCCAGGGCCCCTTGCGGCCCCCTGCCCCCATGGCACCCCCCCATGTGTGTACGAACTGTATGAAATAATACAATATATATTAATTCTAAATTTTTTTGTTCATTGGTATAAAGGTTGGGAAAGTATTATAGGTAAAGATTTTTCATTTTCTTTTTTCCCCTTGAAATTTATATTGGAAAGAGAGGAGTTTAAACTACTCTTTTAGATTAAGGATTTTGGATCTCTCCCTCTGTTAGTTTTCTTTCAAGTGGAATAGATAAAGTAGTTATAGGAATCTGAAGGGGAAGTAGAAAGTAGGGAGGGAGGGAAATATGGGAAGGAGGGAGGCAATATAGTATGTTGGTTCTGAGAGAGCTTCAGGGACAGATGCTTTGTTCTCTTGGTTACAGCATCTCTCTTAGTGAGGGGAATTTTTAGCCAGACGAGTCTTGTCTAAGTTCTAAGTTCCTTACTTAGCAGTCTAACTCTGGACACACACCTTATTTGCTCTATGCTCTGGGGAGATATACCAAAGAAACTGTACTTTCAGCAGTATCTGCAGAGTGGCAGAGAAATTCTTCTGAGAGGGATGGGGGGAGGGGAGATTCCTGTTATTTTATCAGGATGTAAAAGAGGCGGATGGAGAAAAAGATATCCCTTAGAGCAGGGGTCCCCAAACTTTTTAAACAGGGGGCCAGTTCACTGTCCCTCAGACTGTTGGAGGGCCGGACAAAGAAAACTATGAACAAATTCCTATGCACAAATGATTGTAAAATGTTTGATTTCACCTTTCAGCATTTCTGTCATGGTCTATTTTTAGAACAGTGACCAAAGTATGTCAAGTACAGGGTGGGCTCCAAATATTGTTGGGGAGGCGCTGGAATACCTTCCCCTGTAAAAAAAAAAAAAGCAGAACTTTCCCAATGAAGCATTCCATCTAACCCAGGATCAGGTATCTTCCTGGGTTCTTTCTCTAACTTGTGTGAGCTTAATTATCCAACCACAGCTGAAATGCCAATAGAATTGAGGTGGAACAGAAAGCCTGACAGAAACACTTGTGGAGTAGCTGAGAGGGAAGGGCGGAGGCAGGCATTTACCACATGTAAGGTTTCCAACTCTGGGTCAGAAAATTCATGGAGATTTGGGGGTGCCATCATGCTAATTGCAATCCCAGCAACCGTTAGGGCCGGTTCCTCCTCTCCCTCAGGCCCCCACTACACATAGATGGAGCCATACAAGCATACATGCCTGGCGGGCCGGATAAATGCCTTCAGGGGGCCACATTTGGCCCCCGGGCCGTAGTTTGGGGACCCCTGCCTTAGAGTGTGGATTAGTCTGCTGCTAGATTAACCTGAGGGTTAACAGAAAAACTCTCACCAGAGAGTGAGAGGGAGGACTTCTGAGAAGAAAACATTAGTTTTGAAAACCTGAATTTAAGTATATATTACAAGACATTAATATCTTTTGAGAGTTAAAAACTGTTACTTGTAAGTTCTTGTCAATGCCTGAAGAACTGGAAAGTGGTGCAGACAATAAGGGACAATTCTTTGTAAATACTGCCAGCTTAAAAACTTATCTGCTTTCATTTTAGTTACTTCACCAAACCTCTTTATTATTTTTTAAATAAATTTATTCTAGTTAATCTTTTTAAACCATTTTAAACAGTTCCTTGTGCCTGATTTATACCAGGAACTGTGAATTAATAAAGTGACACTCTCCTGCTTTCGAAGTGTTGCCTAGAATGAATATAAAGAGCTTTACTGCTTATTTTTGTTTTTATAAGGTGGGAAAACAGATATTTTCACTTTAAAAATGCTCTCATGCTACATTTTGAAGATAGAAACATAGCAAGGGCTACTCAGATCCTGAAGAGACAGGCTGTTATAGTTTTGGAGAGGAAAATCTCCTTAGGATACTTGAGGGCAGAGGGTATGTTGCACTATTGCTGCCTAAAATTACATAGGCACATGTTGGAATGAAAGAACAATAAAAAGAGCATAGGGATCTCTCTGTGGCTGAATCCACATGGACTTTTTTTCCACTGTGGCTTCCAAATTGCAACAGAATTTTTTGTAAGCTTTCCCTTTCCTTGGTATGGGTTGGATTCAAAACAAATATTCCAGTGGCAGAATGAAACTTCTTTGTCTTCCTCCCTTCCATTGCAGCCCACTAATCTCCACAAAACACTGTTCCTGGGGGGCAAGAGACCTTGAGGAATGACATGAAGGGGGTTCTGCATCAGAGAAGGAAAATTACTGAAAACTGCCACATTGGTCTCTTGAGCCAACCTTGAGTTTTTGGCTCATTCCGCACATGCAGAATAATGAACTTTCAAACCGCTTTCAATGCTCTTTGAAGCTGTGCAGAATGGCAAAATCCACTTGCAAACAGTTGTGAAAGTGGTTTGAAAATGCATTATTTTGCGTGTGCAGAAGGGGCCTTTCTCAAACTTGGTACCACCTTTGTGGGAAGAATTTAGTCCAAATGTGTTCGAAATCAGAAGCCATTTTCCTTACCTGAGTTCCCACAACTACCATTTGTCTCCTCTGTGCCACAGGAGGCTTTAAAATGACAAACAATAATTGCTGTTGCACTGTAACGATGATAAACTAGTTCTTCTGAATTTCCAAATTTACTCTTGTAAAGTAACAAGTCTCTAGCTCTGTTGATTGAGGAAGCTGTTTGAGGGCAGTGGTGGCAATGTGCTACACTCCTTGTGCTATCAGATTACTGGACCAATGAATGTTCGGATGAGGAGACAAATATTTCAAAGCCAACCTAGTGAGACCAGTTTTAAAAATCGAGATATATAATAAATTATATATTATAAGCAAAGCAGAGCACCAGCGGCTTTATGGATTAAACACGAGCCTCCCTTGCATAAGACTTTTTTTTTTTCCTCGCCCTGAGATTCCATTTCAGGGGATGATGTTCAGAAGATTTAGGCAGAAAGTGTTACATTTCTGGAATGAATGAGATTACCAGCCTAATCCAGAGGGCTGTGGCAGCCAAGGAATTCAGGTGGCACAGGAAGGCAGCGAAAGGAGGAAATTCCTCAGCTGCTGGAAAATCTCCTATAGGGCAAAAATGGACTAACGCCCCCAGAAACACCCCTACTCCATCCTCAGCTGTGCTGGCGACCAGATTTAGGCCAGTGCAGCACTGACACCCATCCACCTCCCTTCTTTCCCTCCCTGATTGTAAAAGTGCCACTTGAGCCAGCAAGGTGGGCAAATGTGCCAGCGTGTCCCTGCACTGGCTCCAAGAGCCAATCCCCCCGCCCCCAACTGGGCTGTCCCTGTCCATATATGCTCCCCTGTGATAACTGTACTGAAACGTAGAAGGAAATACATTAAATCATGATTAATTGATCAGATCAGTTCAATGATTTATTTTAACTAACTGTGGAAAATTTTACATTCAGGGTGTAACGTTTGCTGTAGTTGCACAAAAATGGAAAACAAAATGTACTGTAATAAATGCCAATTTAAGTCGGCATATTTGAGGCAAAGTTTTGCTTTGTATTTTACTAAATGCACTCTTCAGAACCCATTCCTGGGGAAAAGTCCTACTGAGAAAACTTCAGCAGAATTCTGAGTAGATGGGCTTAGGATCGTCCTATGTTTGCAATAACCTTACTGGTTGATTAATTAAGTCTTAACCAACTGACTTTTAAAAATAAAAAATAGAAGTAAAATTAACGTTGTGCTTCTTTAACCTTACATACAGAGAGACTGCCAATTGCAAAGAAGGATTAAGGAAAATATTTTATTCCATCTCCTTGCACATCTTGAAGTGAAAACTATGACTGATATTTGTGGATGTAAGAAGCTGTCTTGATTTTAAAAAATCCTGCTTGCCTTTTCTTGTTTATACTGTATTTTCAGAGACCATTTTATCACTTGGAATTTGGAAACTGGATTAATTAAAGATCGAATAAGACCAGAATACAAGGAAAAATTCTCCTTCCAAGCTGCCCAACATCATGCCTTGTCCAAAGAAAACACGAAACTATACAAAGAATTCTTGTCTAAAGAAATAACAGGTTTCATTCTAATTTAAGTCTTTTGTGCTTCAACTGAAAATGATAGTTACTGCAATGAATTATAGGAGTCAAAGAACACAGTAAAGTAATTCATGGGTAATTTCAAGTTTGTGCCCTTGAATTTACCCTGAACAGTTTCATACATTTAAGCCACAAATTTAATAAAACTGGTTTGAAATATGTAGCACAATGAAGATGTGAAGTAAAACTGAACAAAAGTTTTGAACTTAAAATACTATTTTGTTCTTGAATTTGGTAATTTGAATGCCTAGTACATACCTGGAAAAACTGCAGAGCTAACGTGGTGCAGTGGTTAAGAGCAGGTGACTTCTAATCTGAAGAACCAGGTTTGATTCCCCACTCCTGTACCTGAGTGGCAGACTCTTATTTGGTGAACGGGATTTGTTTCTGCACTCCTACATTCCTGCTGGGTGACCTTGGAATAGTGTTGTAAATATTACCATAAAAACAGAGTTGGTGCAATAAGGAGGCAGAGACAGTTGCTTTTACTGAAATAAAGTTTACTTGCTTACTAAGAATAAGGGTAGGAAAACTTGGGAGACAAAAAAAGAAAAAGTCTTACTAACTAGCCAGCTCAACAGCCAGCTCTCTCACTTAACTATCACATCGCTTGATATCTGTGATCACACTACTGGCTTCTCACTGAAGGGATAAAATTATCTGAGTTTTAGCTGAGGCAACAAGGATAAAATTATCAGTTCTCATTCATCTGCTGGGTAGGAGTGGGAGCTGCAAGACAGGTGAACACCCATAAAAGGCTTTGGCGTCATAGAACATGGAGAGGCAGCCCTGAATATAAGACATCAATAAATTACAGAGATTTACACTGCAATTTTAAACCTAATTCCACAGCACAATGTACCTCTAAAATTAACATCCATCTTGTATATCAAAATTACAAGCTTGTTTTGCAAACAATGCGGTGACTACTTATAGAAATTATTCTCCTATATCTCACCATTGGTTCCAGAAGCCGCGTTGCACAAGCTTTTTGCCATTTCTATGATTCTCACTAAAAAAACTATACATTTCAATCTTTCCCAAGGTATGCTGTGTGCCAAAATATGAGTCCAGGAGCCATAACGGTATGGAACATTGTGAAATCAAAATGTAAACGCAATGCGGTTAGAGTGGAGAAGGGGCTGATAGAAAACACGGATGTCGTGCTGGTGAGACATGGAAACTTTTGTCCCTGACAGACAAAGGGAATGGCCTCCTTGCAGACCCTCCCAAACCCATTTTGGGTACCAAACATGGGGTTTATCAAACCTAGAGACTGGTTAAGAAAAGGCAATATTAAGCCTCATTTCTTACTAAAAGCAGAAATATGTTTATGATATTATAGACTCTGTTAATTTATGATCTCCTGAAGAAGAAGTACATAAAGAAGCTGACAGGCCTTTACATCATTCCCTGCCAAAACAATGAGTACAAGATCCTTGAAGGAGGCCTTCTGCTTGGTCTCTCAGAGAACAGGTAATGTTTCTGTAGTAATGTGATTCCTGTTTCCCCCATATCGGCTCGGTGGGATGTAGCCTATTTGCACCTATTTAGCAGGTAGAGACGGTTACTAAAATTTTTCTCCAGTTAGACAGGTTAGTAATGATTAACTCCACCTAGGGTTAAAGAGGGGTAATCTCTTTCCGATTTTAACAAATCTTGTCAAATTAGGGGATGCAAAATCGCCCCAGGACTATAGGCCCCACTATGGCACCCCCTTGTGTGTACGAACTGTATGAAATAATACAATATATATTAATTCTAAATTTTTTTGTTCATTGGTATAAAGGTTGGGAAATTATTATAGGTAAAAAAAGATTTTTCATTTTCTTTTCCCCTTGAAATTTATATTGGAAGGGTTTAAACTACTTTTAGGTGGGATTTGGATCTCTCCCTCTGTTAGTTTTCTTTCAGTGGAATGAATACAAGTAGTTATAGGAATCTGAAGGTAGAAGAAGTAGGGAGGGAGAAATGGGAAGGAGGAGGCAATATAGTATGTTGGTTCTAGAGAGAGCTTCAGGGACAGATGCTTTGTTCTCTTGGTTACAACATCTCTCTCTCTCTTAGTGAGGAATTTTTTTTAGCCAGGCAGGTCTTGTGTCCTATTCCTAAGTTCCTTACTTAGCAGTTAACTCTGGACACACACCTTATTTGCTCTATGCTCTGGGGAGATATACCAAAGAAACTGTACTTTCAGCGAGTATCTGCAGAGTGTAGAGAAATTCTTCTAGAGAGGGATGGGGAGGGATTCCTGTTATTTTATCAGGATGTAAAGAGGCCGGATGGAAAAGATATCCCACTAGGCAAGGGGTCCCCAAACTTTTTTTTAAACAGAGGGCCAGTTCCTGTCCCTCAGGGCTGTTGGAGGGCCAGGACAAAAGAAAACTATGAACAAATTCCTATGCACAAATGATTTGGCAAAATGTTTGATTTTACTTCCCAAGCATTTCTGTCATGGTCTATTTTAGAACAGTGGCCAAAGTATGTCAAGTACAGGTGGAGCTCAAATATTGTTGGGGGCTGGAATACAACTGTAAAAAAAAGCAGACTTTTCCCAATAGAAGCATTCCATCTAACTTAGGATCAGGTATCTTCCTAGGTTCTTTCTCTAACTTGTGTGACTTAATTATCCAACCACAGCTGAAATGCCAATAGAATTGGTGGAACAGAAAGCCACAGAAACCTTGTGGAGTAGCTGAGAGGGAAGGCGGAGGCAGGCATTTACCACATGTGGTTTCAACTCTGGGTCAGAAAGAATTCATGATTTGGGGGGGTGCCATCATGCTAATTGCAATCCCAGCAACCGTTAGGGCCGGTTCCTCCTCTCCCTCAGGCCCCCACTACACATAGATGGAGCCATACAAGCATACATGCCTGTGGGGCAGGATAAATGCCTTCAGGGGGCTGAGCCCCAGACGTAGTTAGAGGGACCTGCCTTAGAGTGTGGATTCAATTTAACAGATTAACCTGAGGGTTAACAGAAAACTCTCACCAGAGAGTGGGGAGGAGGACTTCTGAGGAAGAAAACATTAGTTTTGGCTCTGAATTTAGTATATATTACAAGACATTTAATATTATCTTTTTGAGAGTTAAAACTGTTACTTGTAGAAGTTCTTGTCAATGCCCACAGAGAACTGGGAAAGTGGTGCAGTAATAAGGGACAATTCTTTGTAATGCTGCCAGCAAAAACTTATGCTACTTTCATTTTAGTTTACTTCACCCAAACCTCTTTATTATTTTTTAAATGAAATTTATTCCCTACTGGATTAATCTTTTTAAACCATTTTAAACAGTTCTTGTACCTGATTTATACCAGGAACTGTGAATTAATAAAGAGTGACACTCTCCTGCTTTGAAGTGTTGCCTGGGAATGAATATAAAGAGCTTTACTACTTATTTTTTGTTTTATAGGGTGGGAAAACAGATATTTTTCACTTTAAAATGCTCTCATGCTTTACATTTTGCAGAGATAGAAACATAGCAAGGCTACTCAGATCAGGAGACAGGCTGTTACTGGTTTTGGAGAAATCTCTTGGGATACTTGAGGCAGAGGGGGTATGTTGCACTATTGCCTAAAAATTACATAGGCACATGTTGGAATGAAGGAACAATAAAAAAAACATGGGATCTCTCTGTGGCAGAATCCCACATGGACTTTTTTTTTACACTGTGGCTTCCAAATTGCAACAGAATTTTGTAAGCTTTCCCTTTCCCTTGGTATGGGTTGGATTCAAAGGCAAATATTCCCAGAATGGAAACTTCTTTGTCTTCACTCCCTTCATTACAGCCACTAATCTCCCACAAAACACTGTTTCCTGGGGGGGGCAGAGACCTTGAGGAATGACCTTGAAGGAGTTCTGCATCAGAGAAAGGAAAATTACAGAAACTGCCCACATTGGTCTCTTGGGCAGCCTTGAGTTTTAGCTCATTCATACAGAATAATGAACTTTCAAAGCCACTCAATGCTCTTTGAAGCTGTGCAGAATGGCAAAATCCCTTGCAAACAGTTGTGAGAATTGGTTTGAAAATCACATTATTTTATTATTGTGCAGAAGGGGCCTTTCTCAAACTTGGTACCACCTTTGTGGGAAGAATTTAGTCCAAATATTATTTGAAATCCAAATATTTCCTTACCTGAGTTCCCACAACTACCATTTGTCTCTCTGGGAGGCTTTAAAAAATGACAAACAATAATTGCTGTTGCACTGTAGCGATGATAAACTAGTTCTTCTGAATTTCCAAATTTACTCTTGTAAAGTAACAAGTCTCTAGCTCATGTTGATTGACTGTTTGAGGGGCCAGTGGTGGCAATGTGCTACACTCAACATTGCTATCAGATTACTGGACCAATGAATGTTAGGATGGGGAGACAAATATTTCCAAAGCCAACCTAGGTGAGACCAGTTTTAAAATCAAGGATATATAATAAATTATATATTATAAGCAAAACAGAGCACCAAGCTGACTTTATGGATTAAACCGAGCTCCTTGCCTTAAGACTTTTTTTTCCTAAGCCCTGATTCCATTTCAGGGATGATGTTCAGAAGATTTAGGCAGAAAGTGTTACATTTCTGGAATGAATGAGATTACAAGCCCTAATCAGAGGGCTGTGGCAGCCAAAGGAATTCAGGTGGCACAGGAAGGCGAAAGGAGGAAATTCCTCAGCTGCTGGAAAGAATCTCCTACTCAGAGGCAAAATGGACTAACGCCCCCCAGAAACACCCCTACTCCATCCTCAGCTGTGCTGGCGACCAGATTTAGGCCAGTGCAGCACTGACACCCATCCACCTCCCTTCTTTCCCTCCTGATTGTAAAGTGCCACTTGAGCCCAATAGGGTGGGCAAATGTGCCAGCTGATGTCCCTACTTTGGCTCAAGAGTAATCCCAGCCCAACTGGGCTGTCCCTGTCCATATATGCTCCCCTGTGATAACTGTACTGAAACGTAGAAGGAAATACATTAAATCATGATTAATTGATCAGATCAGTTCAATGATTTATTTTAACTAACTTTAATGGAAAATTTACATTCAGGTGCCTTAGCGTTTGTAGCAGTTGCACAAAAATGGAAAACAAAATGTACTGTAATAAATGCCAATTTAAGTCGGCATATTTGAGGCAAAGTTTTGCTTTGTATTTTACTAAATGCACTCTTCAGAACCCATTCCTGGGGAAAAGTCCTACTGAGAAAACTTCAGCAGAATTCTGAGTAGATGGGCTTAGGATCGTCCTATGTTTGCAATAACCTTACTGGTTGATTAATTAAGTCTTAACCAACTGACTTTTAAAAATAAAAAATAGAAGTAAAATTAACGTTGTGCTTCTTAACCTTACATACAGAGAGACTGCCAATTTAGAAGGAGTTAAAGGAAAATATTTTATTCCATCTCCTTGCACATCTTGAAGTGAAAAGCTATGGCTGATATTTGTGGATGTAAGAAGCTGTCTTGGGTTTAAAAAATCCTGCTTACTTTTCTTGCAACATACTGTATTTTCAGAGACCATTTTATCACTTGGAATTTGGAAACTGGATTAATTTAAAGATCCGAATAAGACCAGAATACAAGGAAAAATTCTCCTTCCAAGCTGCCCAACATCATGCCTTGTCCAAAGAAAACAAGGGAAACTATACAAGGAATTCTTGTCTAAAGGAAATAGCAAGGACTTTCATTCTAATTTAAGTCTTTATTAGCTTCTTCAGAAAATGATAGTTACTGCAGTGAATTATGAGAGTCAAAGAACTACAGTAAAAGTAATTCATGGGTAATTTCAGAGTTTGTGCGCCAGAATTTACCCTGAGACAGTTTCATACATTTAAATACACACAAATTTAATAAAACTGGTTTGAAATATGTAGCACAATGAAGATGTGAAGTAAAACTGAACAAAAGTTTTGAACTTAAAATACTATTTTGTTCTTGAATTTGGTAATTTGAATGCCTAGTACATACCTGGAAAAACTGCAGAGCTAACGTGGTGCAGTGGTTAAGAGCAGGTGACTTCTAATCTGAAGAACCAGGTTTGATTCCCCACTCCTGTACCTGAGTGGCAGACTCTTATTTGGTGAACGGGATTTGTTTCTGCACTCCTACATTCCTGCTGGGTGACCTTGGAATAGTGTTGTAAATATTACCATAAAAACAGAGTTGGTGCAATAAGGAGGCAGAGACAGTTGCTTTTACTGAAATAAAGTTTACTTGCTTACTAAGAATAAGGGTAGGAAAACTTGGGAGACAAAAAAAGAAAAAGTCTTACTAACTAGCCAGCTCAACAGCCAGCTCTCTCACTTAACTATCACATCGCTAACAAAGAATTACTACTGAGCAAGTGCAGAGTGTAACAAAGAATATATATCTAATATCTACTGCAGACTGGCATGTAGCTCATGCCAGATCTCCTGACCAATAGGTAACAATTACCTGATCACTGACTTCTGACCTCACTAACTAATTAGCATGCAACAATTAACTCCTTCATTACTGGATTGTGTGACTGGCACTTGCTAGATCCCAAGAGATAGTCACCATTCTTTGGAACTCTCTCAGCCAGACCTACCTCACAAGGTGTCTGTTGTGGGGAGAGGAAGGGAAAGTAGTTTGTAAACCCATTTGAAACTCCTTACATGTGAGAAAGGGTGGTATAAATCCAAAATCTTCTTCTTAAGACTATTTGAAAACACAGCAAGCTTGAAGAAGAAGAGAAGGCACTACAGATTGGCTGTGGTGGAAGAATGCTGAACAAAAGTAAAATTAACTGGATTTTTTAACCTTTTTCTGAGACAGCATCCTCTCCCACACAGCACACCATCACTGCTACATAAAAAAAATCTCCTTTATTTTGGAAACAGTTCTTGACTTGACACTGGAGGTGATCAATTCAAAGTGAAAAATTCCTCTAAGCTCCTGCGAGCCCTTAAGTGAACTTAGAATAGCACTCTGGACCAATCAGATCTTCTGCCCATGGAGAATGACTTTCTCCCCATTCCCTTTCTGTTGCAGCCCAAGTGTCCCCTGAAATGTTACTCCTAAAGAATAGCCCCATTCCCTGATGATTTCAGGAGACATCGGCTGCAACAGAAGGGGCGAGGAGAGAAAGTTGTACTGCATGGGAGGAAATCCTTCCACTGGCAAAAGTGCTCCAGTGGATCTAACCTTTTGGATTCTTCCATAATCTCACTTGCATAACTTTAGACTCTGACCTTTGTTGATACCCAGCCTTACAAAATAACTGATGTGACTTATAAATGTAGTCTGTAAAAATAAATGTCATTTTTATACACACACAACTATTGTTACTCACATAGTGGGATTACGTCCTCCATGGGAAAGACGAAATGAAACTAAAAGTGGAAAGAGAAGACAATGGGAAAAGTCAGTGAAAGTGGAAATGGAGAAGATGCAGAAGCTTGTGAATGAGAAGAGCAATGCTATTGACCAGTATCTCCTGAGTGGAGACCAAAAGGTTAGAATAAATGCCCCTGCCACTGTGTATTATTTAAAGCCCAAATAATAATAGTCTGACTTATTTTAATCCTTTAGATACATGAATATATTTAACCCATTTTGAAGTGCAGACTTTTGGCAAACAGAACTGTGCAATGCCTGGCTTCTCAAACAGTCAAAAACAAAAAGTCTTCTTCTGTTTTTGGAATATCCAAAGAATGATATCAACCAAGAAACCTGTGAAATGACATTGTAAGGAGTAATGAATTCTATAACACCAAGGATATATATATACACACACAGCTGATCACAAGAATTGAAACTTCATATGGAAGCCAAAGACAGACTGTTGAGGAAGTTGTAGGCTAAAGTCAGCAACTTGAATCTAGAAACATATACTAGTAACCAGTACTGAAAATGAACTCATTAGTAGCCTGCTGTACAACACACCATAATAATCTTGTCTAGGTGCCTATGTCTTTCAGAAGTGGCAGATTCTTAGAGAGCAGCACGGGTACAGTGCTGGGATCTGGAGTGTATTTAAACCAATAACAGGATTGCTCATTGGCAACAATGATGAAATGACCACTGGATATCATGGGAGCAAGAAATTCCGAATGACTTGCATGGGCTCCATTGAACTATATTGCAACTCACAGAGGTTTCAATGAAAATGCGAAATGGATTTACAGGGAGGATCCAGATAGTCTGGTCTGATACTGGAATGTCACCCTCAGAGTGGAACGATGATCTCTGGGAGTAGTATAAGTATTCTGGAACTGGAATGAAAGTCTTCAGAGTGGAGTGACAGCCCCTGGGAATAAGAGATGTATTTTGGGACTGGAAAGATCCCAGAGTGTAATGATGGTCCCTGAAACTAGAGAGCTGCCATTCCATTCCATCCCATCCCATCCCAGACCAATCTATCTCATCCCAGAAACCCTCATTATAAATCAATTCTGCATTTTCACTACAGCTTTTGTGTGCTTTAATGTATTTCAGTGGAGCTCATGTAAGTGCACATTCCATTATCTCCCATTGTTGCCAATGGGCAATCCTGTCATTGATTTTAGTAATCCCTCCTTGTAAAATTGGGTTGGCTTGTCTTCTCTGACATTGGTTGCATTAAATTTGCCACATTGCCTGGTAGTTCTGCCAGGATTCCCTGGTTCTACATTTGTTCTGTTGAGCTTGTCAGTTCTGCTTGCACTGGGTGGGCTTTGGGTCAGTGGTCACTTTGCTTGCTGTTATGTATTTGGCTATTCTTTGCCCTGGAAAAAGTAGGAAGTTTTTCCCTCCATAGAAAACAATGGAAGATGGCTGCGGGCACCTTGTTTAGGGGCCCATAAGTCCAATATGCTTGAAACTTGGGGATTATTTAGTGTGTAGGCCAGTGGTGGGATTCAAACATTTTAACAACAGGTTCCGATGGTGGTGGGATCCAAAAAATGACTGTTAAAAAGTATTTTTAAAATATTTTAATATCACTTTTTTAATTTTAAGAATTAAAAAATATTAATACTTAATTAAAAATATTTTAAGTATTAAAAAAGTGATATTTTAAATTTTAACAACAGGTTCTACAGAACCTTCGGAATCCCCTGAATCCTACCTCTGGTATAGGCACTGTCAGCTCTACTGCAGTTTTGGTGCCATTTGTTTGCAAAGATTCCCAACAGGAAATAATGGAACCAAATAAAACCAGAATCCCCCCACCAATTAAAGCCCTGGATCTGAATGCCAAACTGGTATTTGGGACCTGAATAACCAGGAATACTGATATTTTTTTTAGCTCTCTGATACCCAGATCTAAAAAAATACCAGTTTTTGTGGTCCACGTTCTTAGTTGTGAGGATAAAATAGAGAAGGGTTTTAAACTGTTGTAGAGCCATTTTCAATCCCCATGGGGGCATAAGTAAAGTAAAATTAAAAGTCCAGGAGAGGGAGGTACCACGGTGATACATTGGTAAGGAGAAACTGATGGAATCAGCCAAGCCAGCTGATAAAGATGGCTTTGCTTTTGTCAGTCTGCCCTTCACCATTCTATTCTCCACATATTAATGTTTTTCCAGCTGGGGTAGGGGAAGGCACTGGCTTCCAACAGCTGAGCCTGTTTATACATCAGCTTTTTGCTGATATATCCAGAATATTAAAAAGATAGCTAAATTAAAATGTTATTTCATGAAAGAACTCACATTTGTGGGCCAATATCCTGAACAAACTCAACTCTGAAAAGCCCCCTTCTCCCCCTTCCTTTTTAGGTGGCTGTTTGTTCCTACTATGCACATCACCTGTCAGTGTTCAGCTTGGAAAGCATGTCCCACGTCCAAACGATGGAGAGCAGAGATTCCATGCTTTTCTTACACTGTGCTGCCATAACCTATGATGGTCTTTACCTGGTACTCACCAATTATAGTGAAGAGGAGAAAATCAGCTATGTGACATTGTGGAATTTGAAGTCTGGAAAGGTATTATGTCTGAAATTTTTTACAGAGGTTTTGTCTCTGCCTTGCAGTTACAGAAAACAATGTATCCCTCCAGAGCTTCTTTATAAATGGTTTGGGTAGTAAATAATATTAGTCCTTTGAGCTATTCTCTCAAGCTCTGCTTTAGATCAGTTTGAAATTAATGTTAGAAAAATACTGTATCCTGAACCTTTTCAGTCACCCTCCCCTTTCCCATGGATTGTCTTGTTAGTTGTTTTGCTCTTCCAAGGGAATAGAGCAGAGGTCTTCAAACTATGGCCCTCCAGATGTTCAGGAACTACAGTTCCCATCAGCCTCTGCCAGCATGGCCAAGTAGCAGGGCTGATGGGAATTGTAGTTCCTGAACATCTGGAGGGCCATAATTTGAAGACCCCTGGAATAGAGGAACATATGAGCAGGAAACCTTGTTCTACCAGCAGGAGTAATGTTATCCCAAAGGAGCACTATGATGTACAACCATCTTTGGGTGACTTGAAGAAAGGCTAGCCTTGTACATTAGCATAAGTAAGCTGCAAATAGCTCTCCAAAAGCAGAAGAGAGCAAGAAGATTGCTTAACACTGATTTTTCCTCCCCTTAAATGTTTAGGTTCAGAAAAGATTACAAAATGAGCCAAATGTCTGTTGCATAGCCATTACTGATGATGCAAGTAGAATAATATTTGGAGTGATGGTGGAAAACAGGTGAGGAAAATCCATTATGCATTCATTAGACCTGTTTTCTTATTAAAATTACTTAGACAAATATTTCTAGTACCATTTAGCAAGACAGATAGCTGAAGACTGTAGAAAGAATTGTTTGCTATCTTTTAGTCTTTTTGAACCGGAACATTGTACAAAAGAGAGACAAGCCTTATTACTTGCAATAAAGAGCATTTTAAAGTGTGTTTTTTTAATTTGGACTAATCTATTCTGGTAAAAGAAACTGCAGATATCACCAGGAAGGAACTCAATGGCAGAATAGATATTTTACCAGAAGAAGATTCAAATTTTAGTTATAGAACTTCCAATTACAGGATCTCAGAAACCAGATGTTGAGAAAGACCTTTTTCCCGAGACCCTGAAGAGCTGCAGTCAATCAAAATACTCAGTACTAGACTAACTAATCAGTGGTCTGGTCTGGTATAAGGCAAACATGTTTTTATATTTAACACAAACCTTCTTTAGGTACCACAACTGCAAGAACATCTAATTCCTTGAGCTGCTTTCATCAGTTCATATGGCCAAGGGACTGTATCTGTTTTTCTCCTCCCTTGGAACAATAGAGCCCATGCTGCATCCCACAATGCATTTGACACTCAAGGAAGACTATTGACCATTGTGTATGTGGAGTGGGAGTGGATGATAAAAGCAGGAGGACAGTGCTAGTGTTCTGGACTGTGGTCCTGGACTTGGCACAAAGTTAGAAGCTATATAAGAACATAGTACTTTGTTTTCCGAAAGTTTTAATAAACCTTCTGTCATAGCCTCCTGCCTAAAAGTTGAATTAAAATCCAGTGAGAGGGAAGAACTACAGCTTTCTGTTCAATCTTCATGCTCAAGGAAATGTTGACAATCAATCATGCAATTGCACAGTTGTCAACTTATGTTAGCTGACAAACTTTGAGTCAGTGGTGTCCTGTGTTCTATTAATCTTTACATGACTCTGTCTAACCTCAAGTAACTACGGTAATCTGTAAGATGACACAGTAGCTTCTATGTAGACTGTTTCCTATAGGAAACTGAACTATGAAACTTTGGAGCCAAAGTTAAATAAACAAACAAAATAACCAAACCAAGGACCTGTAGGAGTGTCCCAAAATGTTAAGAGTTTAACACAAGAGAAAAACACTGGATACATCTATCATGCAACTGTACTCAGCGTCTTCAATATTACAATGTGTCGTATAACACTTCCAAGGATTAACTAAACGAAAGAAGAGTTTGTACAACTTGCAACTGTTGTTTACCTTCTCTACAAAAAGCTATTGCTGAATGCCTAAGTCATTATGAATATTATAGAACTGACAAAAACTTCCATTCGTAATTTTCTAGGATTAAGATTTGGGATCCATTTAAGCACAGGCACAAGTTAATTCAAGGTTATGAAAGTCTCCATCTGACTGTGAGCAGTAAATTACACATATTAGAAAGGACAAAGGCAATCCTGCTTGCAGGTAGGTTAAATATTGTAAGTGGAACTTTTGGGGCCTGATAACATACACCATTGAAAGTATACCAGGCGTTAATTCTTTTAAATCTAGTAAGCCTTTTAATCATTTATTTTTCACTTTGACTGTCTAAAGAAAGCTTAACTTGTTTATGATGCTGTTTTAAAAAACTTATAACCCCAACTATATTTTAAAAGTTGTAACCCATATTGTGCTTTTCAAAGTATATGATTGGACACCTTTGATCTTCTCTATAAAATAAACTCACAATATTCACTGAATTGGCTGGTCAGTGCTATGGGAATACAGCTCCCTTGGCCAACTCCATTTTGTCTTTTTTTATTTAGAAAATAACATGTAAGACAGACACTAAATCCACCCATATACCAGGGAGACAGTCCAATTTACAATCTTATTCCACATTAATTATAGAATCTTACTATAATTCAAAAATAAAATCATATGGAGTATTAACTCCTCCTTTTTACACATATGAGTGTGTATGTGTATATACATGTATGTGTATAAGTATGTCATATTAAACATTCAGGTATATCTTAAAATAGACTCTTTTATCTGCTTGTTTGGTTTGTCCCTATTCCACTATAAGAGAAAAGGATACCATGTTGCAACAAACTTTTTCTGTACCCCACCCTTATTATCTTTCATTTCTTATATATTGCAGTTGTATCCATCAGGGAAATATGCCATATTTTACAAACCCATAAATCTGTTTTAGGTAAGACTGCTAGCTTCCAGGCTTGTGCTAACAGCTGCCTTGCCACTGTGAAAATATGTATTAGTAAACATTTTGTTTTCTGTTGTATACCTTCAGGGAGAATATTTTTAAAGTTATCTTGGAATTGCAAGGTGACTTACAAACAAAAAATTCATTTATTACCCTGACGATATTTGTGCAGAATTTCTACATTCATAAGCATGACTACCAGATATGTAATATAGTATTTGTACTTAAAAAAAAATAATTTTACAACTACAACAAAACTACCACAAAACTAACTAAGTGATCCAGTCACTCTATGCTAATTAAACGTAAGTACTAATAGCTATTTTGACTGCCTGCCTAGCACCACTGCAGAAATTATCCATATTATAGTAAAGTAAAGTTTCCCCTTCAGTTGTGTTCGACTGTGGGGTACCACTGCAAGCAGTGATTTCATAGACAAGCCATTTTTGTGGGGTAGTTTGCCATTGCTTTCCCCGGCAATTCTTTACCCCCTAGCTATGTGCTAGGTACTCATTTACCGACCAAGGAATGGCGGGCTGGCTGAGTTGACCATGAGCCAGCTGCCAGGATATCTGACCCACAGGGGACTCGAACTCCTGATTATGTGAGTGGCAGTGCAAGCACAACCACTACAGCTCCCGGCTCCTTATTATAGTAACTTTCCACTAATATAAAAAAAAGAAAGCTTAAAAATCTTTGGAAATACTTTAACCCAAATTCAATTTCTAAAAAAGACAAATACAAACATATCTTATCTCCCCAATTTAATTCAGGAATTGAAAACTTATAAATACAAGTTTTCCAATCCTCTTTAAAAATCTCTACCATTTTATATGATTAAAACTGACTTCTGTTGTTTCTCTATTAAGTTAATATCTAACATTTAAATCTATTTTATCAGTTTTCAACATATAATTTCATACTTCAATGACTAGATATTTTAAAGTAAGATCTTTATTGTTCTTTTAAAAAATTCCTTAGCGCTCAGTGTAGAGGTGGTTCTGTTGTTGACCTTTGTATGTAAAAAGGTCGCCCCTTTTAAGCCAAGTAAATCTTATTTGCTTCAGTATCAACTGAAAAAACATAGTCCTTTCTTTTTTGTAAGACTCTCAGTGGTATTTCCTTCATTATGATATCTTTATCCTTCGCCTTGAATGGTGATTTTTATGAGTCTCTAAGATTTGAGCAGTTTCTGTTTCAACTCCCTTATTTCTTCTACATTGCTTGATCATGTAGGTGATAGTAGAAGATGCATTAGCCAAACTCTTGTAAATATTTTAGATGTTGAATATATGGAGGTGCCAAGCAGATTTGTCAAGGCTGCCTATTTTCACTGTATAACCAAAGATACACAGACATCAGGCTAGTAACATATGTAAGATAGAGAACACGGGAAGCAGCATTAAAGAGAATACTCCTCCCCACTGCCCATCCTACATGGCTTTTGTTCAGGCAAGTCCCACGAGCCCCAGTGTAGCTCTTTTGTTCGTCCAAAGGAACCTCCTCCATTTATCAATAATGGAAATGCTGGCAGTATCCATCCTAACATGATGGTATGTACATTTATTTCTATTAGGTGAAGTCAGCCTCTGGGATTTGGAAAGTGGCACACTTATATCCATCTTTACACCAGACAGCAAGATCTCCTGCCTAACTGTTGCCTTTGACAGACAGACAGTACTTTTAGGCTTGAGTGACAGCTTGGCTCTGATCACTTTGAAGATATTGAGCATCACCTGTGCTGGAAGTTCAACAGGAAAAGATTTATTTGGAGAAGAATCTACAAGCAGTGAAGAAGAGCCCGAAGTTAGTTAAGGAAACCATTCTGAAAAGAAGACCATACGCCAAGTATAGAAGCTGAAGATGCAAGTATTGCAAAAAGGCTTTTAAAAGATTTGGAAATTACTGTCACTAATGTGACAAATGAAAATTAATTTAAATTCTATTAACTAGCAAAATTAAATAGAAAGTTCCTTCTATTGTTTGTAATTCTAGCTCCCCGAGATGTTCACTCCATATGTCTGATGAAGCAAGCTCTGACTCAAAACATATTCCTTGCATAAAAGCATCAGCATAAAGAGCAGCCTTGCACTCCATAGTGTGAATAAGCTGTGCAGCACAGTGAACATGTTTGTACACAGCATATATAAGACAAAGGATACTGGAGATCAGGTGGTTGATTTTTTCTGAAGTATGCCAGTTTAAAAAAAAATTAAGATGAAATATGCATGGACTCATCTTGGACCCACCTGCCTTGTTTTCATTTCTGTATGATACAATCAAATGACAACTGTTTGAGATGCTAGTTTAGTTTGATTTGGCAGTTTGACACTGAGGTGAAATTGTACTTGGTGATAGGTCATTCATAGCATTGCTCTTTGCAAGCTGTTAAGCAAGCTTTAATAAAAGGGTTCAATCAGGATCACAGCACGAAATGCATTCAGTATTTTAATTACATTTATTGATAGAAAAAGAGTGGGGATGGAGAGATAGTTGAGATGCAACTGCTAAAGAAACCTAAAGGGTTTCTTTTAAAAAAAACCTGGTTTAAACTGAAATCCAGCATGATACATAAACAGAGAGGAATACAGAAGAGGAGCTCTATCTAGGCCGTTTCCGCACGGTCGTGGAGGCGCCTCCACGCCGGCAGAATTCTTGCCGGTGTGGAGGCGGAGGCCGTTCGCGTGCAAGCATGCGGGCGGCCTCCAGAGAGGACGGCAGACGGCTCCACACAGAGCCGCCTCTTCCCCCCTCCCCGCCCCATTTACCTCTCGTGTCGCCGTCCTGCGGGCCTCCTCAGCCCCGCCCACACTGCCCTCCGACCTCCAGGGGTCGGAGGCCAGCAGGACGGCGACACGAGAGGTAAATGGGAAAGAAGAAAGAAACAGCGTGTTCAATGGTCGCGGTTAAGCACCGCGCAGCGAGAAAGATGCTTTCCCCTCAACAACAACCCTTTAAAGGGTTGTTGTTTAGGGCGGCCTGACGCCGCGCTGGGGGAGGGGGAGCGCAGTCAGGTCGGCGCTGCTGTGCGAACGGCGGCACGTTTTTGGCCCGTGCGGAAAGGGCCTAGCACAGTTTCTGCAAGAACCTTTTGTAGCCATAGATCTCAGAAGAGAGAGACTCCATTTAGGAACATTTTGAAGAAATTTCTTGGCCAGCTAAAAAAAGAAAATGCAGGAAACAAGCAATACATTAAAGAGACGTGTATGTATGATTGAATTCAGTTGCAGACTGTGTGAAGAAGATAGTGATGCAATAGATGGAAGCAGGTCAGCCAAAGATGAAACATTAGGCTGAAGTCCAGAAGATTGCGTGTATACTTAAAACTATTCTATCACTTTTACTAATAGCACAGATGTTACTACTGCAGTGTGGAAACTGCTGAAATCTGGAAAGAACTTCCAGGATTGTTTAACATAAGAACCATGAGATCAAACCAATTCAGGTTAAAGAAAGACAGACCACCAAAGTTAAATTACAGGCTACAATTAAGATAATGGGATAAACACCAATGTCATTCCAAACTACAAAAGGGAGATATTTGTATCAGCAGCAGCAGCATTTCTTACAAATAGGCACATCACCCATCTATCATGCCAACCTTAACAAAACCTCTGCGATAAAAACATATTTAAAGAAAACCACTCCCATGGGATGGAGTACCTGGTGCTTGAATTCCTTAAATTGCTACACCAACTCCTCACAGCAGTAGCCTATTGTTCAGGCACAAAGACTAAGAAGTGGCAAAGTTGGCAAACATATTTCTGTTGCAGTCCATAAATAGAAAGAACATGAGGATGAAGTTACTAGCTTTGGAAATTTGAAGAAAATCAATACGTATTTGAAGAGTTGATGCCTGTAGCACTTAGTTATTCTGTAATGTTTAATAAAAGTGCAGGTCGTGTAGTATGCAACGTGAGTAATGCTAATGCAGCTTGAGAATACTATATTATGATGTAAAAGTAAACCATGTAAGGTGGGGTTTTTTTAAAAAAATAGCAACAAATATAACCATGTAAGAAACCACAAAGGCAACCTTATTTAGGTCTGCTTTATGGGACTTACTCCCAGAAAAAGTATTCTTGGGATTTCTCTCTTATTGTATCTTCTGAAATTGCATAAAGGCTCTATTTGCTTTTAAACCAATGTTTTAGGATTATAGGAACCATTTAGTGTGTGCTTTTGGTTAAGATGTATCTAACATATGAAAATCCAGTGTTCTTCACTACAACACATGGGCCTGCACAAACCCTTTACAGCTGCTGTTCATTCTTATTAGGTACAAGAAAATAATTAAGAATGTATGAATATGCCTTTTTTTAGTGTTTATGTTCTTATGTGGTCATTGAGTTTGTGTTTCAGTCACCTTTTTTTACAATAGTGTATAAATAAATAAGAAGGCTATTGTTACAAAAATGGTTAAAAATTAGGTGAATTTAGCAACTAGAGTTGGCATAAAAACAGAAAATGAGGTAAAAATCAGGTGTCTTGGTTCTATTTGCACAAGGGAGAACCAAGAGAAAGGGAATTTGTAGTGAAACAGTGACGTTGTAAAAACTGTTTTCATCCCTGGAAAAAAGGTACATTAAAGGTATTAATATCATGTTCCACACACACCAGGACTTTTCAGCTCTTCCCCACAGCTACTCCTATAGCTCAGCAAGTAGTCAGAAATAGTATTTGATATGGAACAAGGGGAAGGCTTACAGTGCACATATGCAGAAAGGCTTTTGCATTCACACTTGGCTGTTTGTATGTGTACCTTACTATAGGGGTAATTTTTAAACATGGAAGGAAGAACCATGCATGCTTCCTTGAGCTTCTCAGCGGAAGAGTAAGTTAAGAATGTACTATAAAAAGATGTTACATGTCCACATACACACATGGCGATATAAAACAGAAAAACTACTTGTGCGCCAGTTCTATAACCAAAAGGTTTTTTATTCATAAATTGTAGCATGCGAAATATTAGATCCAAGTAATCGGTACACTCTAGTAGCACAGTTCCCATTTGTATATGCCCAGGCTTACAAATTTTAGAACTGAGAGACAGATTGTCAAACCACAACAAGCATATTTTTTTTAAAAATCAAAGTAGTACTTTATAGCAGTAATGCCATTTCTTAAAAACAGGAAAAATTACCTTTTTGCCAAGACAGGGCTAAGGACCAGGTATCCATCAGAAAGAGACACAGTAAATTGCAGTAACAAGCCAGGGTATTCCCAGTTTAGAAGTCATGCAGGTATTTGATGCACAACACTACTTGTTTGCCGAACTCCTGTGCCTAGAAACAATCTGAACTCTTCTATAATAGCATTCTAGAAATAACAATTTGTTTTATAATCAGTGGAAAGTGTTGGAGTGTGGTGTTATACATTAGCCATTTTAATTAAAAAGCTTTTTAAAAAATGTCAGTCAGGTTGGACCAAACAATTGTATATGTGGGGTGGGAGCAGCAGCCAATTACAACAATGGAACAGAAGTCTGGACTGTTTTTCTGGACATTGCATGATTTTCAAGATGGAAATTTCATCAAACTATCAAAATTACAGCTGTATTATTAATCTGCATTAAGTCTCTGAACAAGAGAATACATTTACAAATGAAGACTATTTCTGTATGATGGGAAATAGTTCATGACCTGCCAGTTCACCTGAAATTTATGAAACGCAATTTCTGGTAACGCCAAGATGAAACAAACTTCTTTTGTCTTTATAGAACATATAGGTTCTGTGTGACTGATGTGTAACAGAGCATCAATTAATTTAGATAAGATCTAAGGTCCCAAAGATATTGTTTCTCACGTTTATAAAATGAAGTTGTCCATCTGAATCACAGGATGCAATCAATGTTTGTCTGAATACACAATACTTCTAAAACCTCAGTAAAACGTGACTCAAAGTAATAAAGTATCAGTCATCACAGAAATGTTAATATTGCTGCTGTAAGAACAAGAATTCAAAGAAAATGGAAATTTGTTCTTGAGATGTTTTATCCATTTATTTTACATTGCTATGCTATTGCCTCGCATGCACACAGTAACATCCTTCATGAAATGCAAGTGGAACTCTCTGACCTGCCAGAAATAAAACAATACTTACTGTCTGGGAAAACCTAC
Organism: Sphaerodactylus townsendi; assembly: GCF_021028975.2. Lineage (NCBI taxonomy): Eukaryota > Metazoa > Chordata > Lepidosauria > Squamata > Sphaerodactylidae > Sphaerodactylus > Sphaerodactylus townsendi. The sequence goes on from NC_059434.1 coordinate 31,457,280, forward strand.
ATGTTCAGACAATTAGACCGCAACTACTTCAAATACTCTGTTAAGGAAAGAATGCCTGCTCTTGGAGCACCATCAGCTACTGTGTTCCAAAGGCCCTTATTTGTCAGGTTTTATGAAGTCAACTGGAAATTTAGAAGTTTAGGGTCTTTTAAACAATTGCTGTATTCAAAACAGGTGTTTTCTATTATCAACTGCACTTTACTATTTTCCAGACTTTTAAATCTATTAACTAGTTCAGCGTTTCGTTCAGGCAAAATCTTGCAATTGCCTCAGACAGATACATATTGCTGTTCTTGCACATTTACTGTATTTCTTAAGATGCACTCCTGCAAGCACTGAGTGAGTCAGAAGGAAGATAGTACAACTGATGTTATGAGAAGAGGCAGCATGGAAAAGACAATTAGCCTCAGTTCAGGATTGGCATTATAATGATGAATGGAACTCTTCTAGCCATGAGTATTTTATCACTTAATATACTTTCTATAAACATAGACATCTAAACACCACCACTAGATTAACATAAATAAGTTAAGAGACATATATGCAGATCACATGGAAGGCAATAAAGAAACAGGCTGGCTTTTGCCTTGAAAGACTTAAAAAGTAACTAAAGTTGTGACTGCAACAGATGTTAACACACCAGTCTTAACATGATTATCCCTCCAGTTCTTCCTCATCAGGTATCAACATAATTATACAATTATTAAGAAGAGTGAGGGAAACTGAATCCCCCCTGTGCTACTCCTATGTGACCCTGTTTGAAGGATTTGGTTATTTAGTGCAGAATATTCAAGAGCACAATAGTACTAACATCTATTAATACTCCATTAGTACTGTATGTTTTAAAAGTTATTGCATAGCTTTATGCACTTTTCTAAAATACTGGTCTGCTTATTAAACAGTTTTTTTTAATAAAAACCAAGCAGCTGTCAACATATTTAGAGCATCAACTACCTTGATCTTCTATCTTTTTTGGACTTGTCTGTACATTTATCCATAGTCTTCTCGTTGTCTCCTCTGCATTTGGGGCAATACCATTTCCCCTTAGGTTTATAGGTGAGTCCAACACATGAAAAGTGAAACCACTCAATAGGACACAGTTCGTTGTCACACCCTATCATTTCTCCATAAGACACTTGGTCACAGAGACAGTAAGTTGGTTCGTTAGGGTCTACTGCAAAGTCTACTGGAGAAGCTTCCCTCTCTTGTTTAGCTTTGGAGCGTTTCTTTTTCTTGGCAGACTTGGATCTCTTTTCTTTAGGAGGCTGATCATCATACTCATCGATTCCATTCGCTATATGACATATATCACGACTTTCACTAGTACGCTGTCGGCGGGGCCTTCTTGAAGATCTCTCTGGTTGACAAGGATCCACTTTTGACTTTTCAATGGGTTTTTCAGTATCTGAGAGATCTTGAAAACACTGTGAGTGAGAGTCTATTTGCCGGGCTCTATTCTCCACTAACTCAAGCATCTGAGTAACAATTTGGATTTTCTCATCTCCCAGTTCTTGACTGTTGATCAAGGCTCGCTGAAGATGCTGCTGCAACCGCTTTTTCTGAACGGGGTCATCTTCGCTCTTGTATTTCTCATAAGACTCATCGATTTCTTTTAATGCTTCTATCAAAGAAAAACAGAGAAAGTGCATTACAAGGTAGAACTGCCCAAACAATGGCATTCCAGTTATACACAAGTATGTGACTATACTTTATCAAATATTTTGAACTGGAGAAAGAACATCTGTACCTCAGCACCCATCCCCAAGCAAACTACTACCCATGGATTCTGACTATCCAGAGAACTAAAATAGATTACAGAAACCAGAAAGATGTAGAATGCAAGGGACAACTTGGTGCCGGATACACCTACTCTTAAACATTTTACAGGATTTATATCCTGATCTTTGATTTACTATGCCAATCTACAGCCACCCTTAGTTGGGTACTGAATGCCACACTTAAGCACACTGGGAAGTCTGTGAAATCAGGAGGACGGGCAGCGTTTGAATAACTTGATTTTCAAGTCACTAGAGAGGCATCTCCGGTGCAAAACAGCAACGTGGGCACCAACCATGACACAGACGCCCAAGCCGGCGACTCGCAAATTTCAGGCGACGCGTGTCACAGTCCCGAAGGACGCGCGGCTCTCCCTCTACGTTCATGACGGACTCCCTACGTACTTTGAACACGCAACGAGGAATCAGGAAACATGCCTTTGTGACAACATGTTAGGAAAAGGGGCCACACTCCATGACCCCTCCCCCAGGGACTCGAAAAGGGGGTGGTGGAACCGACAAACTTCTCTCCTTCAAGGGTCACCCCGAGTCATCAGCCGGATGTCCACAACGAGGATGGCTTGTTGAAGGGGGTGGTGGTGGTGGTAGCCATTTTCTCCCCCCCCCCCCGCGCGTACGTCCGGCAGGGGAGGAGCGAACCGTCCCCCGCCCCTTTACAAGGCTGAGGGGGGAGCAGTGCCGCCGCCCTGTCCTCTCGCCACCCCCCGCCGCCGTCCCCTCACTCTCTCACCGCGGCACCGCGTGTCCATTTCGCGCAGTAGCGAGGCCAGCCTCTGCATGTCCAGTGGCAGGGACTCGACGCACTCCAGGTAGTCCTGCACGTAGCGCGCCAGGAACCTCTCCGACACGCCGCCACCGCCGCCGCACGGGAAGCTTGCGACGCCCCCGGCCCCACCGGCGGCGGCAGCGGCGGCAGACCCGGCCGCCGCCGCCCCAGACCCCGCCCCCCCGGGCTGTTGCCCCGGCGACCCCAACATCATGACGCGACGTGACAGCCCCCCTTCCGCCTCCCTCAGGAGACCCCGATCCCGCGAGGGGAGGGACGGGAGCCCCCGAGGCGGCTCCTCAGTCGGCGGAAGCGGCCGGGGCGCGAGGAAACCCTCCTCCCCCACTTAGGACTCCCCGCCTCCTTTCCCTTCCGCACCCCCCTACTTTTTCGAGCGGGAGATTGCGCATGCGCAAGGCCTTCCCTTATAAGGCGCGGCCGGTTCGCATTCTCCCGCCTTCCCGTCACGGTTGCGGCGATTGGCTCGAGCGGGGTGGACGTCAGAAGACAAACGTAGGGTGGGGAGGGCAAGGAATGAAAGGCAGGAGTCGGCTTAAAGGGGCAGCGGCGCCCTTCGTGGTGAGACCGTGCCCCGTTCCTTTCCTGTTCCGTCCAGCGCTCGCTTGTCCTCTCCCTCTTTTAATCGTTTGCGCCAGCCAATCAGCTGTCGGGAGGGGCGGAAATGGAGCGCTTAGAAACCAAGTCTCAAAAGACCTTTCCTTATCATTGTGCCCCCCTCCCCTGACGTGTCAACGACTGTGTTTGATGGAGGGAGCTTTGACTCTCCAAAGCTAGCACCGCCTTGCAGCTCTGCCTGGTCTTCGACGGGCTACTGGACTCCCATCCAACTGTTGCCCTACAGAGCAACGCGGCTCTCCTCTGAAACTGCCCCCATTCTAAGATCTCTCTGAAGGATTGCGCTGGTCCAAGAAAAAAGGCGCGGCGTAAAAGTGGCTTTGAAAACACGTGCGACTTGGAAGGGGTGAAACCGTGGAAGGAATGTTGCGCGCAGGAATGTTTGCAAAGGAGGGGGGCTGCTCTGCCGTTTAAAATTGGCCTGACAACAGTGGGGGAGGGGAATAGTTTCTCGCCATCTTACTCAAGAGTAAACCGCAGTGAACTCGGCGAGATGAGCTTCCATATTGCATGGGGAAGGTGCACGAGGTCACTTGATTCCCGGCCTCGCCTTGGGAACAGGAGGGCTGGAGGAATGCCATCATGCATTCCATTTAAAACACCCCTCTTCTTTGGTAATGATTCCAGAGGAGTAGCTGTGGTGGTCTGTTTCAGCAAAACCTAACAAGACTTGATTTACTTTTGCATTCTTGGGACTTCTAACATCTTTGCTTCTCGCATGACATTTTTGCAGCACTTCTTGTTTCGTTTATTAAAGCATCTTCCCCAACTATTCTGTTATATGGTGTTTGTGACAATTCTCCCACAACAGAGAATGCAGTTGTTGTTGATGGTGCCCATTTGCAGATAAGCAGAGCTGTCATTGTGGAGCCATGTAGGAGGAGAAATGGCCCTGTAGATGTGAGGGACCAACCGATGGAAAGCCAATTGTGTGACTGCATGATGTTTGTAATATGCATGACTCTGATAAGCTGCATCAACTGGAATCTTCGAGTTGATTTCTAGAGGAGGTGGACTAAATATAAAAGTCATAAGGATCCATATTTCTAAATGCATTTCTCTACCACAGCAGCAGCACAAAACTCTGAATCACTATATTTTATGGTATTATCCCTAGACCAGTGTATTTATTTTAGAATACAATAGCTGTTTTATGTTATTTTAGTGTAAAAATCCTATCCATTCAGGAAGATATTTGACATGAATCCCTGTTTTTGTGTCCTCACAATGGCACAAAACACCTGAGCCATGTTTTTTTTTTGGGGGGGGGGTATTTGTGTGATAATGCAGTGTATTTTGTGAGGAGCCACAAGGTTTTATGCCTTGGACTCATGTTTTGTACCATGGCACCACCATAAAGCTCATGATGTTTTTTAAAACAATGCACTCTGTAAATATCGAAACAATTGGCGATTTAAGAGTGTATCATTTTGTATCATTTTATTCCCTGAAACATTAGACCTGTGATTTTAAACTGTAGTTCTTAGACATGGGTGGATAGGTGCTATGAGTTGAGTGTATTCTTGAGGACTTATGTAAAAACAAGATCTATGTCTTGGGGTTGTTGTCTGTTCTGTGCCATAGCATCACTAGGGACTGCTGCACAGTGATTTTTTTATGGGAAATGTAAACAGAGTTGATCTGTTACTGGTGGCTTGTGGGAGGATCTCTGTGGCCCCTGATGTACATGCAGAATAATGCATTTTCAATCCACTTTCAATGCACTTTACAGCTGGATTTTACTGTGCAGAATAGCAAAATCCACTTTCAAACAATTATGAAAGTGGATTGAAAGTTCATTATTCTGCATGTGCTGAAGGGGCCTATGTAACGAAAACCAGTATGCTCACAACAGGATCCACACATGTGCTACTTTTACTTTACTTTTACTGCTTTTACCTGCACATTTTGAGGGGAGGCAGGAAGCCTCAGTACCCACACAAGCTCTTTCCTGGGATTCTTGGAGAAAGCAGACAGAAAAACTCCCATTTAAATTTGCAAGATGTGATTTAGTTCATCTGTAGGACTTGTTACTACAGTTCCCATATTTTTTAGTGATCCCAGGACGGATTTGATGGGTTTATTTCCTTTCCCCCCTTTTAATAATATTGTATTTTGGAATTTTATAACTTAATGTTAAACTGTGTAACCCTACTTTTGTGTGAACTGTGTGCTGTTAATATTTATCTATTGGGATGCCAATAAAGAAAATTGAATGTGATGCAGCTTGTATAGCTCTGCCCATTCACACTTTGCACACGTGCAAAGCTGCAAATGCCTCTTTAGGACAAGTAGGTTTCTGCGGGAGAAAGCCCTTTCAATGCGCCGAAAGGTGAAACGGGGTGTCATTTGCCAAAAAAGAAAACAGGCGAACCGAGAATGAGCCCCGTTCTGTTGGTGCGGCTACTCCCTCGAGTAGGACATGCGCACTACCTGCGTAACTGTGGGGGTGACGAAAGGCCCCTCCCGCACTCACCCGCTCGGCCCGGGGGGCTTCTTGGCGGGGTTGTTGTGAGCTGGCGAGACAGGTTGTTGCGCACTGCGAAGCGCGCGGCACTTTCTGCCCGGGGTCCGGGGACTTTCCCCCAGGCGGGCTCGAGCCCGAGAGGAACAACCGTCCTCCGCATGTAGCCTGGAAAGCAGGTTTTCAGTACGCCTTACACAGAACTTGCGCTGGACTGGCTTATAAAGCCTTCCCTATGGCGCTATTTTTGAGGATACGGTGAGAAATTCAGAGCACTGTCGCCTTGCAAGAAATAAATGTATTGCACTTGGGCACAAAGGCATTATTCTCCCTGTCCGGAGACTTTTAAAGGAACGATTGTTTTAAAGCAAAAAAATCTCACTGCAGTTTGCTAAACTCGAGCGCATAAATTATGCAAAAATCCTCTGTCGCCCCTCCCTAACTTCAGCAGGCAAATGGTAAAAGGAAACCGCGAGGATTTGAAGTTGGACGAGAATGCAGTTTAGGGAGAGGAATTCCTACAACACCCCCTAGTAACTTCCAAGCGGCTAGAAGGACGGTCTACCGATGGCAGGCTCAGGGTGGGGGGGTGGGGGAGGGGGCGGAAAGGGGTCGGCTCTCCCGACCACTGTGGGGCTGATTCTTCTCAGCTGCCGACCACTGTGGGGCTGATTCTGCTCAGCTGCTGCCATCAGGACGAGGTGGGGGGAGGTCCCTAGCCAGGCCAGGTGTGGCGGAAGTTTTGGGTGAAAAGCAGTGTACTTGAGAGGGGGATAGGGGGGATTGTCGTCCCAGAGTCCAGCCCCGAAACAGCAGCCCTGCTCTGCGGCGGGAGGGGGGACGGGCTGCTGCCGGCCTGGCGGTGCCGTAATGTAAAGGGTGGAGGCGGAGGGCACCTGAAACCAATGACGGGGGCCCCTCCCCGTCGCCTCCAGACCAATGGCCGCGTCTTTCGCCCGACAGAGCGCGCCGAACTGCCCCCACCCAGCAGCTGCCGCCTCCTCCTGCCCCCCTGCAAGAGAGAGCGCCGATTGGGCCGTCGCCTTTCCTCCTTCTCCTCCTCCCGCTTGATTGGCCGTAAAGGCGGAAGCGTCCAGGGACGCCCCGTGAGCGAAGCGGCCGGCGGGGAGAAGGAGGAGGGGGTCCTTCATCGTCGTCACTGGGGGGACTCTGGCCGCCCTCCCTCCCCCCTCCCTCGCTGGGCCTGATGGACGGGGAGGGGCTGACAGTGGAGGAGCGCTCTGCTGGTTGGTCCTGCGGGGTGGTGGGTCCGTCGCTTGCAGGGGGGCAGGAGAAGGTGGCAGCTGCCGGGTGGGGGCAGTTCTGGTCCCGGGAAAGGGAGGCATGCATGAGGCTGATGCCTATAGTATTCCTGTCGATACGTGAAGAAGCCACCGCCTCCCCATGGTTGAGCACACCTCTCTGTAAGGAACTTCCTCAAATGTAGTCAAAACCTCCTTTTCTGTAGTTTATACCCAAAAAGGACTATCGTGCCTTTACTCAGAGGAGTTAAAAGTGTTTTTCTGCATTTTATTGCCAGCTTTCCTACCGCTAAATTGGTGGGATTCTGTGCATCCATACAATGTGAACCACTCTTTGTTTTTAGAACACCGATGTTGTTGGACTTGCCAGAATCTTTGAAGCAGCTGCTGGAGAGAACCTTAATGAGTCCAGTCCCTTGCTCTGCAGACGTGGCATCCCCAGACAAGCATGTTGTAATGTTTTAACACAAGCACTGCTTTGGGAGCATTGTCTCTTTTATTTAGAAAAATGTTATGGTGCCTCTCTGCCTAAGGCAGCTTACAATATTAAAAAATTAAATACATTAATTAAAATCCAGAATTACCAAAGCAAAACAAAAAACTCCAGCCCAGCATAAAAGCACAGACCATGAAAACAAAGCTCTGTTCCACAGACAGATGCTCAGGGAAACTGAGCTCCTGGCCCATGTCTATGCTGATGGCATTGCTGCTATCCACTTGGTAAAATAAGGTTTGCAAGTAAGAGCCAAAATTGGGGTGACACAGAGGACCGAGCTGTGGAAGCCTATAATACTGATGGGAACACAAAAAGTTTACTGGGGGTGGGGGGTAGGTGGTTTTTTTTGCGCAAGGGGGGGGGGGAACCTCATCAAGCCTGTGGTAACATACCGTTCTCCAGGGTAACAGATGGTCATCATTTGGAGGACTGTTGTAATTCCAGCAGAAGTCCAGGTCTGCCCTGGGCCTTGACCGTTGTAACTGAGTGGCAGTACTGGATGGATCCCTCCAGGCTGGGTCTTTCTAAGGTCTGGGCCCCTCCAGTTTATTGAGGAGGGAGTCCAAAAGAAAGGCCTTCTTTCTCTTGCCTTCAGTTCTAGTCTTGACAAGCCCTGGGACCCAGCTGCTCTGCCCCCCCCACCCCGGTTCACCGCCTGTGGCATCAAGGCCGTGGCGGTAGAGAGGGCAGAGGCCAAGTGCAGCAGAACATGCAAGAGGTTGAATTTATGAAGTCACATATCAAACATCAGTGATGCAACAAACCAATATTGACTTTGGCTTTAAAGGGGGAGGAGGGCACTCCTCAAACGAGGGGAAGGGGCAGTGGTGGGGTTCAGCAGGTTCGCACCACTTCGGCAGAACCAGTTGTTAAAATGGTGCTTGTAAACAACCACAGTGGACATTTCTTTGTGTTTTCATCTTCCAGTAGGTTTGTTTATGAGAAACACAATCTAAGCATCTGACAAATGATACCCTTGTTATCCACATACCTGACTGTTGTGGGTTTTCTGGGCACTGTGGTTGTGCTCTGGCAGTTTTAGTGCCTAACATTTTGCCCAAATCCATGGCTCACATCTTCAGAAGCACGTCACGGGAAGATGTGATCAGCATAGTTTTTCCCCCAGCGTGAGTATAAGCTAACTCAGTTGCCTCAAACTATTCCACAAATCTCCTGCTTAAACTGCAAAAGCTACTGCTATTTGTTCTGACTGGTGCCAAAATTGAACAGCAACTCAGATTTCAGAAGACAAAAGGGGAAATTAAAAAGGCCCTGTGAAGGCCTGAATTCCTATAAAGATATGCCATCCACATGACGTTGCTCTGAGTTAAAAAGGAACCCTCTTGTGTCTTTTCTGTGGAGCTGTGCTTGCTGGAGCCATGAGTATGTTTTAACATACCCCACCTCCCCAACCCCCGTCCTTCTCCCCGCTGGCTACTTTTTAAGACGCCAAGGACCCAGCAGGTAAGTGACTCAGGTCGTTTCTGCACTTACCTTTTGTTGCGCGCTACTCTCGCCAAGTAACGCGGGGTCCAGCTGCACTCCCCACTACAGGGGTGACGACAACGCAGCAGCCCCAATTCTGCTGCTCTCGTGCCCCCCAGCGTGCGTCATTTTTGGCGCTGTTTGGAACAGAGCCTTTTGGAAAACCCGCGGGGAGCGCGGGGCGGTGGGGAAGCTGGGGTGTGTGTGTGTGTGACTGCAGGTTTGAGTTTCCCGCCCCTGGCAGTGACATGGAATTACTCACTTTCTCTACCATTCCTACACAAGAGTCATTTCAAAAGCATCTAAAGATCTCAATATTGCATTTTCTGCAAGACACCAGGCAAACTATATTACTTAAGTTACTGAAGGAAATACCCTGTTTCCCCAAATATAAGACATCCCCTAAAAATAAGACATAGTAGAGGTTTTGCTGAAGTGCGAAATATAAGGCATCCCCCGAAAGTAAGACATAGCAAAGTTTTTGTTTGGAAGCATGTCCGATGAACAGAACACAGAAAAATAAGACATCCCCTGAAAATAAGACATAGCACATCTTTGGGATCAAAAATTAATATAAGACACTGTCTTATATTTGGGGAAACACGGTAGTTAGTTTAAATTACCTGTACATCGGTTGCCAGTTGAACTAAGAAATGCCTTCTTCATTAGAACATAATATCTTTGGTCCCAAATTTTAGAATCAGTGCAGCCAGCTACTGCTGTATTTATTGCATAGAAAAACTTAAACTGTGGTGTAGGAAGAAAAATATTGATGGAAGACTTTTTTGTTCCACTGTCAAAATACATTTCAGAATGACTTTTGTATCAACCAAATAGTTTGAAACAAACAAGAGTATTGCAGTGAGAATGGTTCAAAATATAGTTTTAGTATTTATTCAAATAATACAGAACTCAACTATAGCTATCATCCAGAGACCCACTTTAGATACATGCAAAAGATAATGCTTGTACAGATGCATCCCATCCCTGCCAAGGAGTAGCTCTCACTACAAGCTACTTTCAATTAAGCAAACTGAATCACTGCTAAAGAGGGGATCATAAATATCAACCCACATGGAAATTAACTGACAATCCGTTTATAGGTTTTATGAATTACTTGATTCCCCAAGGGCCGGTGCACAAAAAAGTGGTATTTAGCTTCAACTCATGGAAATATGCCTTAACATAATTCAATGTGTGTCATCTTTATTTACCGTACTGCCTTTTGAAACATACCCCTACCCAACTTCCAGCAAGTTTAGGAATATTTTATCGATGTAAGAGAGATTTTCCATTGCTAGAAGCATTTCTCAACACAGAAGATAACTGTAAAAATGTCTGTACACATAAAAAAATTAGGGTATTACGGCACTGCCGCACTTTATGCTCAGCATAGCAACTTTTACCTCCTGAGAATAGATATAAAAAACCTAATTAGAAAATCTGTTTACATACCGACATTCCAAAATCATAATTCTATACAGGTAGAATCAGGACTTCATATTATTCTTAGAAGTTGCAAGTTAATGATAATGTTTAATAACTTTTTGTAGTTATAAAAATGACCTGTTATTTGAAAATGCTTAATGAAATCCCACATCCCAATTATAGTAGATGTAAAATAACCTTACTATAGAAAGCTGTATTTATTTGGAAAAAGTGAAAGTAGCTTTTCTCACAAAATATAAATTGTATCTGGTTAATGAAGTTTAGTGATAAGTAACCCTGACGGCTATTTACTGACAATTCACAAGATTAAAACAGGACCAACACTTGAAAATCCAGATTTAAAATATTGCTACTTCAATAAAATAATCTGCATCAACTATTTTCTTTTTAAGCGTATAAACATTGTAAGTAACACTTGAAGCATGTGAATAAAAGTTAGTAATTTTTAGATAACTTTCCGTCATCTGGGTACAAAGGTTCTTGTACACATATTCCTTTCCAGTAAAAAGAATACGTGTTCTGAAGTGAACATTACTGCTACCAAATCACTGGCATTACAAAATTAGACCACTGTGTACAGCAAACTATAACTTGTTTCATTAAAACAGAAGAGTTCAGAAGATTTTTTTAAACAAACAAAAATGCACACTAGTGTGCTATATATGTTAAGGCATACCTTTGCACACTTTACATCTATATCAAATCGTTTATATTTGCTACTGAGTGAATATAACAGGAATGACATTTGTCCTGAAAAACTGAGAAGAAATTCAGAGTAACTGGGTGTCTACTTCAGTATACAAAAGTAATTCAGTTTTTGTAATACAACATTATTTGCTAGTATAAACAGCAGCTGCTCCATTCTTTTATACTATTTCTTGAGGATTTCTTAAAGCTGGAGGTAAATTTAATTGTTTTGATTCTTCGTCAAGAAGCACCAAATCTTCAACTTCTTTTCCTTTGTACTTTCTTTTACATAATTTCACAACAACGTTCTTCTTGAGGAACAGCTTCAATGCCTCCCTTGAAGCTACGGCTTTGGCATTTTCTTTACTTTTCCCCCAACCAGTACCCAAATATACAGATTTGCATCTCAGTTCACAGACCACACTATCCTGAGAGCTTTTGTTCTGAGGTAAATCTGCAAGCTCTTTCAGTGGAACAAAATCAACATCTAATGTTGCCTTTACAGACTGAATAGATGAGTTTAGAAGTTCTACATGATTGATAGTGGGACTAAAGCCTCCGGCAGCAACCAGCTTCCAAGCAACGGCCTTGTATAGTCTATTGAAGAATGGCTGCCTCTCTTTTGCATCTTCGCTTGTTAACAATTTCAGGGGAACTTTGGCAGGAACTGCACTTGCATGTGAACTGCTTTTCGAAGCGAACACTGCAGCATTTTCCAAATCGTCTTTCTTTTCAGATGGTAACACATTTTCAGATTTGGATTCTGAAGGTTTGGTCAAGCAGTAATTTATCTTTGATTCAGGGCCAGATATCGAAGAAGCCAGAACTGATTTGTGCCTAGTGACTGTTGTGGGTTCATAATTAGCAACCCTGGGTTCTACTTTTACTCCAACAGAAGGTGCCACCTTTTGAGCCACGGCTGGTGATGTTGAAGCCACTGTCTTCGGAGCCACAGTCGGCAATGCTGAAGCCACCAACTTCTGAGCTACAGCTGACGATGCCGAAGCTGCCACCTTCTGAGCCATGGCTGGTGACACAGAAGCCTCCACCTTCTGAGCCACAGCTGGCGATGCTGAAGCTGCCACCTTCTGAGCCATGGCAGATGATATCTTCTCTGGATCTTTTGCCACCTCTTTTTCTACGTTCTTCATAAGCTCAGTGCCTGTTTCCATTGGCACGTCTGCCTGGGTAGACTTTGCATCACTTTTTGTGTCTTCAGAAGCTTTGTCTGCACCCACAGCTCGTTTCTTGCTAGGCTCTTCTAGCCCTTCTAGAAAGAAGTAAAAAAAAAATTACGTCTGTAATTCATAGTGTGTCACGCACGCACACAAAAGTCAGAATTGAGGAATACTGGTTACATTAATGCCTAGATTTATTTAATAAAAAGTTTGGGCAATAATCATACAGGTTTGCAAGTAACATGAACTTTTAAAACATGCATTTGAAGTAGGTATTTACTTATTTGCTTGGGACTTCTACAGCACCATTTGTAAAGCAGGCTAAGTGGCATTATACTTTTTACAGAAATAAAAACAGTTAGCTTCCTCTCCTTTGAAAATTAAGTTTTATAAAAACAAAAATTAAGTAAAAAACCAACTAATAATATCAGAATAGTGACAATTTAAAAACTAAATCCAAATGCTACATCAGAGATGTTATTTATATATTAATTTACTATGGTCCTATTTGTATTTGCACAGCTATGATCTGCTAACCATTGCTACTTGATATGCCTCGTTTCACCTTGGCAACCAGTTCGTCTCTCAGAGTGTGGGTTGGAGCATTGGTGACTGTGATGCCTGCAGCCATGTCCAGCACTTTTTCCATCACCTGTGAAGGATACCTGAGCAAGGAAGAAAGGCAGTAATTAGCAACCCAAAAACAAATGTCTCAGAACCACTGATTTTCAAAATATATACAGTCATGTTTGCATTTCATTTATTACCAAAAAAAAATCCCAAATCCACTAAAAATTGCCCATAAGGTACAAAAAAGATAAAAACAGGGTGACCAACTCCATTGATACAGTGTTCCATGATAGTTCCCCACATACTCAAAATGTTAATGGTTGCTCCAGGAAAGGAGTTCTTTGCCAGCCACAGATACATAACAGAGTCAAAGCTTTAAACACAATGCAGTAGTCAACAACAATGGGATCAAAGCAGAAGGAGCAGGAGAGGTTAGACAAGTTCAGATTTGGTATAATGCTCCGAGACTGCTTTGTGATTCAAACAGTAGCATACTGAATCACACTATATGTACCTTTGAAGCATTCAGGTAACATTTCCAGGTTCCTTTAGCATCCCTGTCTGCAAACTGACAAAACATATGCAAACAAAAGAAACTTGGACAAAACTTCACAAGTATTCATATGAATTCAGAAAAAATGCATACCTTACATCACAACAGCTTATAAGCACATGCAACAAAGCAAACAGTGGAACAGAACAGACTGCAGTAACTGCTTCCACAGATCAGAGCATGCAAAGGTGAACCCATACATTGGGCATCATTAATGTTCTCTGTGATTTTTCTGTGTGAACGGGATAGCCCACGAGTATGACTGCTACAGAACAATGATAACAAAATATCCAACAACACAGGAGCCCAGCCAACATATTGCTATTTCTGCAAGCACAAAAAGTGAGTCCTGCGTTTCCCCAACGCAAACAGGCCAAACGAAAAGAGAAGTAACAGTCAAACATACCAGTTGCACAAATGTCTCAGCCAGGCCGATTGCGCACAGCATATTTACGAGTTGCAATCAATATACATGAACTCGTCCCTTGGGAAACGATCTCATTCATAACGATTGCGTTATAAATATTCCGTAAAGAATCCACGCCAGTTTACAAAGAGATCCAAAAAATACCAGATTACTTTCCTTATTTTTTAAAAAAAGTTTCCGTTCACGGGTTTATTTTAAAACGCCGCACCGATACTCTCAGGAAGACCCATGCAACCTGCTTTTTGGAAAGCTCAGTGTGGTTATTCCTCGTCGCCACGGTGAACTCACCGGCATCCCAGGAAGACGTGGTTGGCCCACGCCATAGAGAAGGCGGTGAGGCGCCTCATTTCCGGGCTCCGGCCGCCGTCTTCTCCGTCCGGCGAGAACGAAACGGCCTCGGCGTTGCGAACCAGGAACTCGCGGCGGTAGGTCCAGTGGTGCTCCGGCTCGCAGTCGCCCCGCAGGGCCTCCACCCAGTCGAGGCCGGCCTCCCCGGCTTCCCGCACTTGTCCCTCGCCGCCACCGCCGGCCTCCATTTCAGGCCCCGCTGCTGGGGAAGCTTCCCCGCCCGCCATGGCGCTTTCCTCGGGCGGCAGCTGCTCACCGCGGGCCCGTTTCCCGAATTCGCCGGAGCCGAAACTCCGATTGCGACCGTTCGAAGCCCAACCCCCGGAAATGACCGTATCAGAGACGGCCAAGTTCGATTCCCACTTTCCGGCGCTACATTATGGCTTCACTTCCCACTCGGCTGGCCACTTCCTGTCGAGGAGGAATCACCGCTCGCGTATCCAAGAGCTCTATGATGTCTGTTGAACGTCCTGGCAACTTGATTTCCGGGTTCCATTTGAGCACCGACATGCAGGGCAGAATTGTTTGCGAAGCATAGCTGCATTGGTCTGTTGTAGCAAAATAAAGCAAAAGTCCAGTGGCACCTTTAAGACTACAAACATTTATTCCTATATGAACTTGGCGAATCGCAGTCCACTACTTCAGATACGTGTGCCCTTTCCCCATTTCTTTGCATTCGGGTCTCCCTTGCGGGAGCTTTCGTATACTTGCCTTTGGGATTGCCTTCTGGCTGCACCTCATCCCCTACCTCGGAGGTTCTGTAATCTGTACAGACGGCTTTAGGGCTATAGATAAATAGAGGACCTGCAGAATTTGTGGGGGGCCCTCATATGGACCACCCTATGTCCTCTTCCCATGAAGATCCCATAGCCTGTCTGTTTTTCCTGCCTCCTTCTCTCCTTCCCACCCACTATCTGACATTTTTTTCTGCACCCCAGTCTTCAGCTTTCCCTCCTTCTGGAGGGTTCTCAACCAATTAAAAAATTATTCTGTTGTTGCCACATTTGAATAAAAAGGGTTTTTAAGGGAGGGAGTTTTGCCACTTGGTTGTTTTTGCATTTTTAGATTTTTGTCCCTCCTACTTTGCAGAGCTGAGGCTGTGTTCTGGTTTCTAATGGCTAATATACACACAGAGAGGACGTGTACACCTGTGGGCTGAGTTCTGAGTTCTGAATTAATTTGGGTCATGGAAGTAGGGTTAGGACTTATCATAAGAGGGGTTAGAGTTTTAGGGTGCCTGGAAGTTATGTCTTGTGGTCATGTGATTATTCAGTGAAGAGGGGGAAAAACATTCTGTAGGTGCTTAGAAGACCTTGTGTTGGAGGGTTGCCAACTCCAGGTTAGGAAATTCCTGGAGAATGGGGAGTGGAGCCAGGGAAGGGCAGAAAAGGGACTTCAGTGAGAAATAATGTCATAGAGGCCACCCACCGAGCCAGACTTTTGCTCCAAGGGAACTGAACGCTGCAGACTGTCATTCTGAGAGAGCTCTAGGACCCAGCTGGAGGGTAGCAACCCATTTTAGCACAGAACTTGCATCTACAGCATAAAAAACTAGAAAGGTGAGAGTGAATGATGAACTGAGGAGAAATGCTAGAAACGTTAAAGCACAAGCTTATAGTGCTTCAAGAGCCCTGTGGCCCAGCATGGTAAACTACAATACTGTAGTCAAAGCTCTGCTCACAACCTGATTCAGGTAGCCAGATCAAGGCTTAATTTTCCATTTTTCTGAGGTCTGTAAAATGAGTGCCCAGCTTGCTAGGTGTAAAGTGTAGATAACTGGGGAAGGCAATGACAATCCATGTGGTAAACATAGTCCTAGTCAACATTGTGATGCAGCATCACTCCATGGGTCAGTAATATCCCAGTGTTTGCACATTTTTAAATAGTACAGTACACTACAATACTGCCACTTCAGCTTCAGCAACAGGACACAGGAAGAGCCTTGCTGGATCAGACTATCTAGTGAGTCCATCCTATTTCACATAGTAGCCAACCAGTTCCACTTGAGGTCTGACAACAGGCCATAAACAGGCTGGTGCCTTTCCCTGATGTTGCTTCCTGGCACTAATATTCAGATGTTTACTGTCTGGGAAAAACATGGAGGTTCTTTTTTAATCAACATGGTCATCTATTCTCCATGCATCTGTCTAATCCCTTTTTGAAGTCATCTATGCCTGTGGCTGTCATTATATCCTCCAGCAGCAAATTCCATGTTTCAACCACTCATTGAGCATTGGAAATGTTTTCTTTTATGTATCCTGCAGGTTATCATAGTGCATAGCGGTTTGCAGAATATAAAACTACAACCAGACAACCCAATACAACCAACAGGGCTAGGATTACAGAATTAGAAAACAAGAACGGCAACAAACTATCTGATGCAAGGTGTATCATAAACAATACAAATAGCAGAACTACAAGGTATAAGGCAATGCTGAAAAGCTAGGTGATACCTATAATAATCATAATCATGATGGACTATTCCATTTCAATGTGCCATCCTGGATTGTTCCATTTTATTATAATTCTGATTCCTTTATAACAATGCTTTCTATTTGAACATTCTGCTAAGTTACGCCATAGCAGTAGTCCATGTAACTCAGTCTGGTGTTAACTGACACTGCCCTGTCTGTGATTATTTGCCCCTTACTTTATTATACCCCAGCATCTGGTAATCAGATGTTCTTTCAAAATAAAGGTTAAATGACTTGTAGCCACCTACAGGTCTATCCTCTCTATATTTTTATTTTAAAAGCAATTTATGCTACCATTGCTGTCCTTTCTTGTTTGTTTTGAGTTGATGGTTGATACTGTCTGAAAAGACAAACTTTGAACCAAAGAGCTTCATAGCTAACTGTGTATATGCGGCAGGGCCTTGCTCAAACAAAGCCTTTCTTATGAGACAATCCACTCCAAACCAAATCCTGGAGGAGTTCTTTTTGTTTCGTCATGGTATATTATTACGACAAGACCTCTAAAGTATTATTGCCAGTTCTGTGTGACTGCTGCTCAGTGATGAGGAAATTGCATAATGGCAATTATTTCACCATGACAGAATCATTGATCCCAGAGAGGGTGATATTAACAGTGTGAGCCAGTTTTACAGCCCAATTCAGAGGGTGACTGAATCCTCCTCTGGAGCAGACACATCCCTGTGTTGGTGGAAATGCCTGCCCAGGAAGTTGTCCACATCACCCAGGCCTTCCAGCGCAAAATGCTTGACCACATGGCCGGGGGCACGCTGGGGGGCAGGGGTGACCTTAGTTGGCCTCCAGTGCCTGATCAGCCCCCATGTGCTGGCGGAGCAGCTGGCAGAGATACAGTTTTTGTGGCATATCTCTGTTCTCCACCATGGAGGATTCTTTGCGTTTTTGAAAAAAAACCACTCTAATGCACTTTGGGAAAGCCCTGTGGAGCGGGTGCCAGAGCAATACTATCCCCACCCATCCAACAGCTCTGGATTGGGCTGTTACTTTATCAGAGTGGGATGGGCTAGACCTGAGACAGATCTCTGCTATGCCATAAAACTTGCTGGGTGACCTTTGACCTTGGTCAAGTCAGGCTAACCTAACTGGCATGGTTGTTGTGGAAATAAAATAGGGTAGAACCTGAGCTCAAAAGAGGAAAGGAGAAGTTTTATTTTCATACTTTCTTTGTAACTCACTTTTCTTGGTGAGATTCAAGGTAGATTACACAGTGCAAAACAATGAGACATTTCACAAACAATTAAACAGTGTATTGTCGATTAAATAGTGTCCCACTGCACTTTATTGTTTTGGGCCAGCCAGGCAGGCAACCCAAATGGAGTTTGAATATCCCAGGGAATGAAAATCATCCCAGTCTTGGATAGTTTTGGTTGGGCAGATTTTACTTTCCCCTCCTCCTCTGTCTTGTCCCTCAAGATGCAATTCTGCAAAGACTTGGCTATATAGCTGGGTCTCTGCAGAAATTGGCAGTCACACCCAGCTCTCTCCAATTTGTTCTCCTGGTAACAAATTTACAAAACAACAGAGCTGGTAGCCTGAGGCAGCCAGCTCAAACAGTAGAAGAAGAAGAGTTTGGATTTAATTATATCCCACCTTTCTCTCCCGTAAAGAGACTCAAAGTGGCTTACAAGCTTCTTTCCCTACCTCTTCCCACAACAGACACCTTTGCTGCTTCAAGCTGCCCCCCCCTCAGATCACACCAGAGAGCCCCCAACACAGACAGCAATATAAGGTAAATATGGGGGGGATTCTTTAGTTTTACATAGACTCTAGGGAAACTTTGTTTAAAGGGAGTCCAGGTGACTAGCTGCTTTTGAGGCTCCCTTTAAACTTTAAATCCCCTGAATGCATTGCCAAATGCCGAATTTCTATTTGGCATCATGCATCCAAAGATATTTGGATCAGCTTGTATTTGAGCATCTTTCATTCGGCCCAAATATAAGCCAATAAAGCTGAATCTTGCTGTGATCTGGCTTTTTTTGCGATTCAGTCATACCAAATCACCAAGCCTAATTAGGATCACAAACACAAAAAAAGAATATCAGACATATATCATCATAGTGCAAACATGCAAAATACTGCAAAATGCAGTAGAAAACAATTCAGTTGGGGCAAGATACGTACAAAAATACATACAATAAACAGGGGAATAGATTCAAATTTTGCCTCCAGTTCCATTGTACTACAGCGTTATTCCCTTTATGAAACGCCAGTATAATACAGACTAAAATTACACCAGTAGTTTTTGAGCCTGCAGGCAGCTTTGTAGTTTTAAGAGGGGTGGTAAGTGTGGCTCCAAAACGATTGTGTCAGAAGGCAAAGCCAGACCCAAAATGGCTGCCATGAGAAGTGGAGCCAACTGCAATATTTTCATTCTTCCTTTCTAAATGAACTACTGAAAGGGAATAAAAAGGAAATGAAGGGGTGGACATTTTATAGCTGGACTTCATTGAGGGGACTGATCTGTCTCTGAAAGGGTGAGTATAACTTAACCTTTCCCTTCCCTGGTTTTGGGAACCTCAAATTTGACAAGTGGGGATTAAACAACTATGGAAAACTGTTTCCTTTGAAGATATCCAGTAACAAGTCCTGTATTACAATGGCCCTCATGTACTTTCTGAAAAGGTTGGCCAGCACTGGGGAAATACTGGTGGGAAACACATTGGAGAGCCCTGCCATAAATAAAAATGGAATCTATGTAGTTTGGAGGCAGTAACCAAATCACAGGTTGTTTCCTCATGGTTTCTGTATGACTTGTTGCTGTAATAGCATGGGGGTAGTTACTGTGCTGCTCAGGTGGTTTAAGAATTGGCTACAGTGCTATGAGTTTTAAAAAGTTGGCTAAGGCAAAATATATATTTAATGTTTTGCTGTCATTGATTGATAACTACTTTACAAAAATAATGGCATTAAATATGTTTTTGTCACCCTGCTCTCTCTTAAATTTTGTGAGTACTATATATTTTACAGATACAAATAAGGAGAACTTTGCACCTCAGGCAAGATTTTCATGTATAGAAAGCATCGTATCTGAATTTATCACTGTAGAAAATAATAGTTTTTCAGTTTTGTTATAGCTATCACACCAAGAATCTTTATTTACACTGACACCATACAAATCATTTAAAAATATGTTCTGTGTGCTGTGTAGTCTGTATCTTCTTCTTGTACAGCTGTGATATTCACATGAAATCCACTGGATGGCACCGTAGGAGACGAGATCTCATCGAAATAGCTGTACAAGTTTAGCATAACTTTTAAAGAGAATTCAGAGGTTATATTTCATTTGTACCTCTGCTCAGATATCAGACAAACATGGTCTGATTTGTAATTCTGGGAGATTTGTAATAATAAACATCACTAATGCAGTATTATGGAGCATTATGTGACTGTGTGCTTCCAATATATCACAGCATGTGCAGTGCTGTGTTTAGGGATTTAGTTTTGGCAACATGCCTAGAGTCATGTTTAAAGATTAGTGGAGCAGTGCCTGATGTTGTTTAGTAATTTCAGACTCTAGTGATAGCTCAAATGTCTTTCAGAACCCTCAGCATCCATTCCTCAGAGCTAAGCTACATATTACTCTTGTCACAGGAATGCCACTGAAAATGGCGTCCAGATTTCTACCTCTTTGCTACAGCATCTTGGAGAATTTGCCACATGTCACAGAAACAAGTGCGCAAGGTTTCAATCTAGCCTTTCTTCTCTATGCCCCAGCTAGTTCTCTCTCGAAAGATCCCAAATGTATAAAAATAGTAGAAATTTCTACCTGTGTTTGGTTTCTCATACTCCTAGATGCACTTTAATTCACTTTAAAGAGCACAAAGTTACCTATTTATACAAATTGAGTAACAGGAACATAGCAGTTGACTTGAAAAGACCTGTCGTATTTGTTCCCAAAGGAGCATACATGCTTTTCCACCTCATGATTTTATTCCCCAAACAGTAATGTGAGGTAGATTAGGCTGAGAGTAAGTGACTAGCCCAGTCACACAGCAAGCTTCTTGGCAAAATAAGGATTTGAACCATGTTCCGCCTGGTGCTAGTCTGACACTGTTACCGCGATTTGCCAGGTAACAATAAGTGATTTCAGCTCAGCAACTTGATGAGGCGCAGGGAGCAGGCGTTTCTTTAAAGCAGGAAGGATTTTATTGCAAGTGATTTCTTGGCACAGCTCAGCAAAAAGGAACCCCACATGGCTGTGCCTCAGCTCCTTTATACATTTCCCAGTAACCCAGAAAGGGGTGTAGGGCAGTCCCACCCCCACAGTGCAAAACCCAGGAAGGGGGCGGTCTCCTTCCATCTAATATCCTAGAACACAAAAGGGAGAAAACAGTCCCTTTGCACATGCTGATGAAATCAAATCCCAGAAGCAAAGCCTGCACCTTCTTGCCTGAGGTGGTTCCTTGGGAGTGTTAGACAGAGACAAGTTCAAATGAACCAATGAATTCTTGGATCCTGAAAGTAAGGATGTGAACAGTCCAATGAGCTTCTGGATCCTGAGAGTAAAACTTCAAACAGTCCAATAGCAAAACAGGGTGACATCTTCCAACGGCTGGGTGATCCTTGGGTGCTGGCAACAGATTCGATTAGCAAGTCCAAAGGGGGTCGTTGTCCTTATCAAAGGGTCGGCTGGGCGTTGGTCTAAGCAGCATTCCAGAGTCAACTTCCTTGCCACTTAATATCAGACCTTAGCTGGCTATTGCCTCTATTCTCAGACACAAATTTCAAAAATAACATTTCTAACTTAAACATTAGGAAAACCTTAAGGGATAAACACACATACTTATACTTATAGGCAGGACTGTACATCTACCTACTGGCAGGGCTCGCTTCAAACTAATAGAACCTTAACCTAACTGAAGAACCTTATTAAACTAAAATCCTAAACTGCAGGCATAAACTCAGCTAAAAGGGGCTTTTATTCCATCCTAGAATGACACAAACACAAGGGAAATCATATAGCATTGGTGCAAACATACAAATACATTCCTTGAGAACCTTATGAAGGCTTCTGAACCACACAGGTCTCTGTATCCGGGCAGGGAGCCAGTGTAGCCAGGCAACCTGACTTCAGGAAAATATTTTGTTTATTTTCCCATCGGTAACAACACCAGCCTGGCTTTCTATGGTACCCCAGGGTTGCTGCTGGTAGAAAAGGGAGGTAAGTGTTATTCAGGGCAACTCCCATCCTCACTGCAGCTCCCTTTGCCCCCTGCATAGTGTTTCCAAGTTTCCACCAACCCCTTCATATTTTGAGAGCCTGGGACTGCTGGGAAATGTGGGACAGATCCAGTGGTGGGATCCAAAAATGTTAGTAACAGGTTCCCTCACCAACCCCCCCTCAGCAAAGGGGACAGAGGCGTACCTCGGCAAACCTGAGCCCTGGGCAAAACCTGAGTTGAATGCCCCTGCCCCATGGGCAGCCACCCCACCACGACCCCCCCAAAATTTTTTGCACCAGGTCATTTCTAAATCATCATCGCATTATAGAAAATGCCCCAACTCACAAATCTGAACACAGCAATGGTGAAACACACAGGTTCTTTGATAGAGACTGGTGAGATAAAAGGTACGAAAGGCTGGAAATCAATGAATTGCAGTACCTGAAAGGGATTAACCCAGTTCAGAGAGTTACATTATTAGTTGCAATTGCTATATGGAACCTTCACGTTCAAAGGCAGTATGCCTCTCGGGGAGGCGCGGGCGTGGAGATGGAAAAGCGGACCCAATTAGTAACCCCCTCTTGGCACACACAAATAATTAGTAACCCACTCTCGGGAACTGGTGAGAACCTGCTGGATCCCACCTCTGGACAGATCCATATCTATGAATGCCTTCCACTGGCAGACTGTAGGATCAAACTCACTGTATTTGATATTACTATATAAGCCAATATGACAGTTCTGTCTGTGATGGATCATTCTGGTAAGCCACTGCAGTAGATGAATATGTGAACCAGTCCAATCCATCTCATCCTCTTTTATAATTTTTCATTCATTATTTTTTCAGAATGCAAACCCACCTTTATGTTTTCCCATAACAAAGAGGACTAGAGACTTGACTTTTCAAAATAATAAAGACTGAGCTGCCTAGAATAGCTTGGAGAGAAATTGATTGTTGAAATCACATTTGGTTGGCATGCCTACTCATAGTCAATGTGACATTTATAATAGCACAGCTACTTCAGAGAAAATTTCCCACACTAATAAATAGAGGAAGAGAAGGGAAAGTATACTGAAAGCATGAACTGTGTTGATGGAATTAATATTTCTGAAAGGAACTCAAGTAGCCCTTCTGGCAGCTTCTCCCCAGCCTTTCACTTCTGTTTGATAGACACCTGAGATAGAGATTTTATTAGGATGAAGTGAACCGTCAATAATGAGCTTGTGGCAAGACAGTTCAGAGCTGTGCAACGTAATATGCCTGGGCATCACAGATTAAGGCTTGACACGTGTGAAATTATAAAAATAATTAAAATTAATTGCTTCCTGGTATGGAGATGGTTGCTCTTCGTGTACTGCAATTTGTCTGCCCTGTGTAGGACAGAAACAATACACAACAGCAGGGTGTTTCTTTTCTGAAAGGAAAAAAAATTGTGCAGCAAAGAAAGTTTGATATCTTGGTTTGCATCCATTTTCTTCAGTCCTTCCTGATAGTATCTTCAGCTACATATTTTCCACAGTATTTGCCAGGAAAATTTATGCATGCCAAAGTCATGGCCATTACAAAAGGGATTTTGAAATAATGTCTGTGAACATGCTGTCTCATGTGCATGACTTATAAAGACTAAACATCAAATGTACCTGAGCATGTATAAAGAATGTCTTATGAAGTTTTAAAAGATACATTTAAGATGGGTTAAAAATACCAACACATGGCAAAGTCTGCACTGTTAGCGTGATGAGATTGGACTGAAGGCTGCGGCTAGTTTCTCTAGAGATGTTGGCGAACCTTTTCAAGACCGAGTGCCCAAATTGTAACCCAAAACCCACTTATTTATTGCAAAGTGCCAACACGGCAATTTAACCTGAATACTGAGGTTTTAGTGAAGAAAAAACGGTTGGCTCCGAGGTATGTATTACTCAGGAGTAAGCTTGGTGGTAGTCAGTGGCTTTGCCTTGAAGCAACCGTGCAACTCTTCCAACAGGTGACTCACGACCCTAGGAGGGTTTACTCAGAAGCAAGCCCCATTGTCAGCAACCAAGCTTACTCCCAGGTAAAGGATTGTGCCCAGGCCAGCCTAGATGTGTGTGTGTGATTTTCCGCCCCCCCCCCCATGATGAACTCTGTGCGTGCGTGCCCACAGAGAGGGCTCTGAGTTCCACCTCTGGCACCTGTTCCATAGGTTCGCCACCATGGCTCTAGACTGAGAAAGAGAGCTGGAAGTGATTGGATTGGTGCTGGGCTTCACATACTCATTTTGGATGTGAAGTTTATCATCTCTGATCAAACAACATTTTGCAGGACTTTTTAGTACTTCAGAACCCATTCATACCTGTTTGTATCCTGACCTAGATTGTTAGCTTACTTTGGGGAGCTATGTTGTGTGGGCTGGTGGGCTATGCATGACCTTGATGAATTTATGTCTGTGGTGGTATGGAAGCACTTAGATAGTCCATCGCATGTTAGGATTTTTCATTTGTGAATTTATGGTTGAAGTTTTTCAGTCTTGGATTATTTTTCCCATTGGCACAAAAAGGAACAGTTGCAGCATCTTTTGGGCTGCCAAAGTAATACGAGTACATGTGCATAGATTATGTCTGATAGGATCCCTGCCATGCCAGGAGTACCCTATCTGATTGCACCATCTCTGAGCCAATGTCCATAGCATGAGGATTAATAAAGAAATATTTTTGTGTGTTTAAACCGGTCTAAAATTGTTAGTGTAATACTTACCTTGCCCAAGAGCTCACTGGATTTCTTTTGCATACTGTTTCCTACAATGATATGTACAAAATAGATTCAAAGGCACTTTTGGTATCTTTGACCACAAATGATGGAGAAATGTCCTGAACTGGGATTGTGAGTTGGGTATGGATTTTACACTGCATTCCTAAATAGAGTTAGGACCTAGAAAAGTATAACTTTGCTTACGACTGTAAGAAGAGTTTATGGCAGTGAAGTTGTAGAATTGTGCTAGGGTCTGGGGTTATTCTAAACACTTTGCATCCATAGCAACCCGTCACTCTCCAGGACTGATTTATAGAAGAAATTGCCTGCCAGATTTCAGCACCTTATCAATCTTTTTTCTTTTGCCAGAACTCTGGTATATGTTGTAAACAAAACGGGTCATGGCTCTTCTAATCTCTGGAAAATGGCTCAATCCTCCTTAGGCATTTTCACATTAATTGCAGAGCTCTCCCTCTATTCCCATAGCTACTAATTTTCCTTAATCACCTATTCAACCAGGCTTTTGGTTTTGTCTAGGCTTGAGATTTGTCCCAGTTAGGGGGCAGCCAGCTATTGGCGTGGCAAAACGCATGCAGGCGAACCAGTCATTTAAACCCTTGGTTTAGAGAAGAATAAATGCTATGGGTAAAGCTGCTTTGTCCAAACAAGCTAGGGATTTGACATTTCAGCATCTCCAGTGATGACTGCCAAAAGTTGGACAGAACAGAAAAAAATCCTTTGTCACAAGCTCTCTAAACCCCTAGTTTATAAACTGTTTCTGCATTATTTTGTTGACATAATTTAAATTAACAGCTTAAAAACAATGGAGGAAACAGTAGTGTTCTACCAGATTAGAAATATCGGGATGTAAAATTGATGATCTACAGCACTAGATTAGGTGTGCCAATGTATGCAACGAAAGGCTTTTAAGAAAAGAGTTGCTCTCACTCAAAATAGCTCCTAGTAGAGAAAGTGGGAAATATTTCCATGGAGTTTGCTTTGGGTACAGGAAGAAACCTCCTCTGCAAAAATCAAAACCTCTCTGCAAGTTTGCAATATTATGTGATATAGATTGATCTCTTATCTCCCCCCTCCACCTGTTTGGGGAGCAAAATGTGGCATTTAATGCAAACAATGGCTTAGCAAATTTCAGTTTTTTGAACACAATGGAAATGTGCAAAATCTGGGAGAGCTTTCTAAATGGCTGTATATGAGTGTTAAGAGAAGGCAATGTCAAATGCAGTAGAACTGGAACCTCCATGCTAATCTTTTTTTTTAAGGGAAATGAAAGGCTGAGAGACCAAACCAATTAATTTAGCTGTTAACTTTCCTCCCAGCAAAGTATCCCAAAAGCAAGTCAGTTCTGTCTAACAATCTCTTCTGTCTGAAGAATAGCGCTAAGGGGAAACTTTGTGTGAGATGGATGGAAGTAAATGAAATAAGATTTAATATAGATAAATGTAAGGTAATACACCTGGGAAAAAAATAATCATCCCCCATACAAAAATTGGAGGTTGGTGTTTAGAAAACAGTAATACAGAAAAGGCCTGGAAGACATGCGGATAATTAATTACTACAGATATGAACCCAAAATATAACACTGCTGCAGAAATAGAATCATATCCAGAGGCCGAGAGAAGAGGTCTGGCTTTTCTGCGTTAATAGATTTTTAGAAAAAGACAATAAAAAATTTAATGTCATTGGTACTGAAGAAACAGCATACTGAAAAGAGTTATAATGGAAGAGCCAGATTCATGCCTCCTCCACAATTCATACATTTGAAATTGCTACTGCTTTATAAGGAGAAACACTTCTTTATTTCTTCATGACAGCTTACTCACACCAGCCTGCGGAATGTTATCATGCTGGATGGCCTATTCAACAGAGAATTCAAGACCCCCAAGAAAGTATATATCTGAGAAACTACATATAAAACTAAATGCCGCTGAAAGCAATACCAAGTTCTTGCAATATATAAAAATGATTTAGCATGAGGCCTTTCTAGGGCTAAGCAATTAACCATGGCTTTTTAAAAAAAAGAAGTCACTTAAATTTGTAAAAAGAAACATCCATTCTCTAAAATACGTGAGTTGTGTAGCAAATAATGAATAACAAACTTCAAAGAAATTGTAGAAATTTCAGTGGATCTTGTGAGAACCTGAGAGAAGGGAGAAGAGCTTCTTCATATATGAACGCAAGAGTACTCAACAATGAATATATCCAAACAGAAACCCAAGACACGATCAGACGTCTAGACATACAACTTTGGTCTAAAACAGAACAGAGATCAAAGGGATAGTCTGGCACAGGAGGTAAAAGATTCATATTGTTGTTTCACTGAGATCCGTTCTGTACATGTTGTACATAACTCCAGAGAATAGGCTCTTGGTCAGTCTATTTCAGTCCCTCAAAAATAGGGAGTGGACGACCGAAAATTGTGGTGGAAATATAATTAAAAATGCAAACTGTGTTGTAGCTTTGAAGGGACATGCTGCATTGTGAAAACAGGGTGTTTTATTCTTGTTCAGAATGCCCTGGGTAGAAATCAGGTGGGTGCGGGAAGTCCATCCTTGACTTTTGTCCAGGGCCCTGGAATTGCTAAGTGCAACTGCCTTACCCCAATCAATATGGAGATAAAATACAAACAGCAGGGCTAAACAGCCCTTATAGGGCCTGTGCTGCGGCAGCGGCAAAGCCACCAGGGGGCGGGGGGGTGGGGGTGGGGGAGAGTGCGCAATGCACCAGGCGCGCCTGCAGGGGGCGCCAAAATCGAAAATACATTTTAAATTTTTTTCCTGTTTTTACTTAGTTGGCCGGCAGGGGGCGCTGTTTTTAGACTAGTGGCACCAAAATTTCAGAATACCCCCAGACAACACTCCTGATGATACCAGCCAAGTTTGGTGAAGTTTGGTTCAGGGGATCCAAAGTTATGGACACCCAAAGGGGGTGCCCCCATTCCCCATTGTTTTCAATGGGATCTAATAGTAGATGGGGCTACCCTTTGAGGGTCCATAACTTTGGATCCCCTGAACCAAACTTCACAAAACTTGGGTGGTATCATCAGGAGAGTCTCCTGAAAGTAGCCTGAAATTTTGGTACTGCTAACTTAAACATTGCTCCCCTGACAGGCACCCTCTAATTTTCCCCAGATTCTCCCTTTAAATCAACCCCCCCTCCCCTTCTGCATGGATTTAAAGGGAGAATCTTGGCTCGCTAGATTAAAAAAAATGAAAGTATTGTAGAAGGCTTTCACAGATGGATTCAACTGATTATTGTGGGTTTTCTGGGCTGCGTGACCATGGTCTGGTAGAAAGAAGTCTGTTATAAGAGAGAAGTCTGGACACAGTGTATAACAGACTTCTCTCTGTGATACACCTCTGAAGATGCCAGCCACAGATGCAGGTGAAACATTAGGGACAAGATCTACCAGACCATGGTCACGCAGCCCAGAAAACCCACAACAACCAACACTGAAAGTGATGCTGTTTGGGTGGTGGGTGGGGAATCTGCCCTGAAACAGCATCATTTTCAATGTTGTTTAAGCTAGGAAGCCCAGATTCTCCCTTTAAGGTGGACTTGAAATGAGAATATGGGCTCTCTAGTCTAAACAACATTAAAAGTGATGCTATTTCAGGGTGGACCCCCCCCCCCAAAAAAAACCAGCATCACTTTCAATGTTGTTTAAACTAGGGAACTCTGGGTGTGTTCAGATTTGTGAGTTGGGGCATGTTCTATAATGATTTTGAGATGACATTGTGCAAAAAATTGTTCCTTGGTTGTAGTGAGGGAGGGCAGCCTTGGGTCGTGGGGAAGCTGTCCATACCGGACTGGGCCACAGTGGGTGGGTGGGTGGATGGGCGCAAAACTCAGATTTTGCACCGGGCTCGATTTTCCCTAGCTACACCTCTGGGCCTGTGGTGTACAAGATAAACACTACCCATTCACAATAGCAGGAATTAGTGCTAGCGGCATCTTCTATTTAGTGAAAGTGTTGAAAATACAAATGCCAATGAGAAGCAGCTAAGACCCAATTGACTATAATTAAGCTTCCTTTGTCGAGTTTTAAAGGAAGATGTCACCGTGAAATACTTGACCTTAAATTCACCTGGAAGTTTGCAGTTGTTGTTAATGGTCATTGTACTGAATATGTTTGAGTTTTTCCATAGCAAGGTCTCATATGTTTTGACCCTACTACTGTTTCTTGGCCTCTCCCCGTAAAGACCTGGGATTTCTCATTCATTACAAGTATTCACTATTGATTAACAAAACTTGGGACTTCTCACCCATTATAGGTGTTTACTAGTTCCTGGACTAGTAAATTATCTCTGCATTTTAAATTAAATCCTTATTTTACATAAGAACATTTTGCCCTGGGCTAGCTTCCTTTGTTCTGTGGTCCTTGACCCTGCTGGGTCTTTTTAAAAAAAACCTACATAAAATAACTAAACTCTCTATCTAAAGAAGCGAGCATTAGTCCATGCTCACACTAGAATGAAATGTTGTTCGTTTTTAAGGTGTCACAAGACTCCTGTTTATTTTTTCTGTGATATAGCCTCCCCTCTGGAATTATCTACAGATCTTTGTTAATCATCAGGGAGCTCCGTATGGCAGATGTGTGTGTTCCAGGAAAGATATTCTCAACAGAAGCAAAGCTAATAAATGCTAATAATTGTGCTTCAGAAGGCAACTTTCAGCATCATTTTGTGCTGTTACATTTAAAAATGCCACCAGATAATGCCTTATTTTCCGTGGATTTATTTTATTTCAGTTTTTGTAACATGGAACATATGCATCACAACCAAGTAAATAATGTTTGTAACAAACCACTTCTCACAGCTATGAAATATCCATCTGGATAGTATGAAAACATGCATCTATGATCTCAACTACATTTAAATAAATATGCGAAAATGTTGCTTTTCTGTATAACAAATGCATCTCAAACATTTTGTTGTTGATCCAATAGACTAGTATGCTGCTTCTGGTGTGTTCGACCACCAGTTCTTTGAAGGATCTGGGTGCTATCTTCTGTCAGTGTATGAATTTCTGGCATGCAGACTAGGGCAGCCAGATCTTCTGCTGAAATCCTCTGACCCCCTGCTGCTATTTGGTAGAGTGATAGGGTCGAAAGGAATGCTAAGAAAAATGATGTTGTCTTGATGTTGTGATGTCACTTCCAGTTTCAGTGGAACCCTAGAGCAGTGGTTCTCAACCTTCCTAATGCCGCGACCTTTTAATACAGTTCCTCATGTTGAGGTGACCCTCAACCCTAACATTTATCCATTTTACAGATGGAGAACACTGATACAGAGAGTCTTAGGCGACCCCTGTGAAAGGGTCGTTCGACCCCCAAAGGAGTCCTGACCCCCAGGTTGAGAACCACTGGGCTAGAGTGTTGCCCTGATGCACTGATATCATTTCTGGGGTTGTACCAGGAGTGACATCACACTGTTAGAGTGATGGTGATTTGGATTCCCCACCCCCATTCCCCCGCAAGCCTCTCACCAAATGCCAACGCTTGAATGGCAGCCCTAATCAAACACAGACTGTTCTGTCAAGGTTAAAGATGAGAGATCTGGTGTAGTAGAGTGGTTAGAAAATTAGATTGCATCTAGGTAAACTCCAGTTTCAAATCCCTGATCACTATTAAACTCATCAGATGATCGTGACCCAGTTATTTTCTCTCAGCCTACCTACTTCATAGGCTTGTTAATTCATTTAAAATATTTATGCCCCACCACATCTTGTGGGACTCAGCTGTGGCCAACAAAACAGAAAGAGGTGCAAGAACACAAAAACATTGTAAGCAATGTCTGGGGATGGCGGCAGCTCCCACCCTGGACTCTTCCAGCTGCCCTGGCCCTGCTGCCTGGTGCTCCTTCACCTCCCCCACCTCTGGATTCACCCAAGGTTCTGAAGCGGCTCACAGCTGTCATACTAAGCTGTGGGATGTTGCCACAACCAGACGATCTTTTAGCCAGCAGCAAGCAGGGCAGGGCGATAGGCAGGCTACTGAGGGTCTGTGAGTGCTGGGCCAGTGCAGTAAGGTCTGCTGCTCAAGCCTGGTGGCAGCAGGCCAGCCATGCCCATGCTTCCCTGGGGAAGGCAGAAGGAGATGGCCTCTGTCCTTCCCCAGCTTAAAAGGGAAGGGGGTGTGGGCCAAGGAGCCAACAGGGGGCCTGGCTGGGTCAGCCTGGAGATCATGGCCCAATGGGGATCTGAAGGAGGGGATTCAAGGGGTCGAACAGGGAGGATCAGGGGATAAAAGGGAGGAGAAGGCCAAAGGGGTGGGTGCGGGGAAGAGATGAGGAAGGAGATAGAGAGCAGCAAGGTTGCTGAAAGAGTGAGGGAGAGCATGAGAGGCCTCGGCCCAAGAAGACCACCCAGTTTGAGCCTAGAGGCATGGCCCTCACCTGTGCAGCCCACCCAGGCTGGCCCCCTACCGCCACCCATTTCAGCAGCACCAGAGCTTCAGCACCAGGAGGAGGAGCAGGCACTTGAGCCTACACCCCAAGTTACTCAGGGCAAAGATGGACCGAAGTCGGTCTGAAGACCACCCAGGAAAGGAGGGACAGCACACCTGGCAGACCTGAGCTGGGCAAGGGGGCAGTCCCACAGCATTCAGCAAAACTTAATGCATGCATTACTTACTCTACAGCTATTTGCTTTGCAGTGTGGCTTTTCTATGGTTTTGTTTGCACAAGGGTTCTCCTAGTTAAACTGAGCTGCCATTTTGCCTGCCCCTGACTTCCTTGTTGTTTCTGTTTTTTCCCCCTTTTCATGCTAGACCACGTCAATTGCTTGTCAGTTTCACTTGTCTATCACTCCTGCAATAGACCTTCAGTGAGAGAGAAATAAGCAAGCAAGCAACCAAGCAAGCCGGAAACAGCTTTCTTTCTGCTGGAAACAGAAGACAGAGCTGAGTGTCATCCACATATTGGTGGCAACGCAGCCTAAGTCTCTGGATCTCCTTCCCTGAATGTTTCATGTAAGTCTTAAAAACATGGGGGAACAAAATGGAACCCTGTGGGACTTCTAGCCAAGTAGCCAACCACACTCGTGTAACACCACCTGCTGCCATAACGCTTCTAGATAGGACTGGGAGTGGCAAAATGGTGCCTTCCAATCCCAACTCCAGGAGGTTAGCATGACATATGGTATTAAAAACCACTGAGGTCCAGGGGAATCTGTAGGGCCATATTTTCCCATCCATCTCCTGGTGCAGGTCATATACCAGACCAAGGTTGTTTCAATCCCACACCCAGGCCTGAATCCAAACTGGAAAGTATCCCAATAGTTCACTTCAACCAGAGTTGTCTGGAGTTGCCTACTCATATATAATTGTTGTGTTGAGGCTATAATGAAAATGTTCTTCAAATGTGCATCTGCTTTGAATCTATGACTCTACAGATAAATTGGCCAATCATGTTTAAACCTGAAAGAGTTAAATTTGTCATTATTAAATTAAAAACACACACACCAAACAATGGGAACTATTTTCTATGTTAAAGAGTGACCAGTTGATTATATGTAAGTAAATAATATTAATTAAACTCATTCTGGCCCTTCCCGCATAAGAAACTTACAATGTTTTCAGGCTGGAAATAAAACGTTTCCTCCATGGAGTTCCACATTATTTCCTCCCCTATTGTTCTGAAAAGGTTTCCAAGCAGCTTTTTCTGTTTTATCTAAAACCCTTTTACAATTTTTTTGACTTAAATATTTCCAAGCCACCTTCCCTTGCTGTGCAGTCATATTTATACGGTTTTATCTTTCCCTCTGCCATTTTCCACGCCTCTGTGCCATCGCCCAACTTTCCCCTCGGTGCCATTTTTTCGCATCCCTGATTCCACTCCTTTCTCAACCTTGCCTCTTTATTTTCATCACTGAATGGAGCTGCACAGAACCAAAGCCAAGAATTACTGAAGCATTGTTTCTACATATAAGCAAAAAAACCCCCCAAAACGCCTCACAAACAAATAAGGGGGGGGGGGGAATTGAAAACATTCTGAAAATGGTCTAGGTGACGTGTGTGGAAAGGACCTCTAATTTTTGTCAGAGGACATATTCTGTCTGGTTAAATTATGGTTTTCAACCACAGTCCTCAAATGTAATAAAGTCAGAATAAAGGGAGATTCTGTCTCAACCTCATTTACTGGGAGAGTCAAAACAAACTTTCAAGAAAATGAAATGTTCTGGCAGTTGACTATCCAACAGATTTTATGCAAAGCCATTTCCATACTGTCTCATACCCCCCCCCCCCCCCCCCAAGATGTAACAGGCAATTAGGCAGGGCATCTCACAGCAAATATCGAGCCTTAGTAACGGTACTCCCTGTGATTTTCCAGTGTGAGACAAATTATATTGTCTGTATAGTCAGAATGGGTTATTTTGTGCTTGGATTATTCATTGCATATGCTTGGCTATTTAGATCATTTATATCCTTTAATGATGCAGGAATTAGAACAATATTCCCAAACAAAAGCTTTAGCTTAATGTAGGTACTGCCAGATGATGATAAAAGTGTTAGATAAAAGGAATACATGTGTGCTCTTACTGAATTTGCTTGTCTGCCATACGCTGTTCCAGAGAAAGATGATAATAGGGTTGTACAGTCCAGACAAAACATGCCGGAACTTCTTTGTTGTAAGATGCTCCGCCTTGGACCTCGTGCCTACCTAGCCCTGCTCCCCCTGTCTGTTTGAAAGTAAAAATACATTTTGGCATCAATGTTCTTGTATCAAAGTACCATGTTCAATAATACACAAAATATTAGCTTTGACCAAGGTAGTGCATAAAAATGAAATATAATTCTTATATTGTATTGTTGAAGGCTTTCACAGCCAGATTCAACTGGTTGTGGTGGGTTTTCCGGGCGGTGTGGCCATGGTCTGGTGGATCTTGTTCCTAACGTTTCACCTGCATCTGTGGCTGGCATCTTCAGAGGTGTATCACAGAGGGAAGTAGAGACTTTCCTCTGTGATACACCTCTGAAGATGCCAGCTACAGATGCAGGTGAAACGTTAGGAACAAGATCCACCAGACCACGGCCACACAGCCTGGAAAACCCACCACAACCAATTCTTATATTCATTTGGGACTATATTCTGAAGTAGAAGCATACAGTTTTCTCAGCTGCTGCACTTCAGCTGATCAAACTATCATATTTCTGTGGAACAGAGTATAGCACGCAGAATAAATGGTTTCAGAGTTTGGTTTTTTTATAATCTGGTGTTCTGATTCACCTAAGATGGCTGACATCATGCCTCTGCTTGCACCAGTCCTAAGGTTATTGTTGAGGTTAAGAACTCGTGTATCTAATCTGGAGGAACCGAGTTTGATTCCCAGCTCTGCCGCCTGAGCTGTGGAGGCTTATATGGGGAATTCAGAGATATAGAGAGACTCTTACCTTGTTTTATATCAGAGGAACATGAAGATGGCTATGTAGAAGTTAGTGTACCTTCTGATCATACAGCATGATTCCCTAATCAAGAATTCTTTCAATAACTCTTTGGGATTGCACACACCAAGGCCATGATTAACTTATGGGTTTAACCCTACTTTAAAAATTTGTCATGTTTCACAGAAATATTTGAATTGAAAAATATTAGGCAAACCAATCAATAGTAGGCAGTTGGATGAGAATTCTTGCTCTATAGCTACTGACTAATTTATTCCCGAAGCTATTGCATCCCACTTTCTCTGTTTCTCAGTCCAACACTTAGCTCTCTTCCTGTTAGGGTGCCGATCCCTGCTGGTGATCAGTAGAGTATGGGAGTTGGGTCCAGTTGGCAGATCCAGGTTGTAAAACAGTGCCATAGAGTCCACCCTCCAAAGCATCCATTTTATCTGGGGGAACTGATCTTCGAAATCTGGAGATGACCTGTAATCCTGGGGGATCCCAAGGTCCTACCTGTAAGGTGGCATCTCTATGTGCTATTTGTGCATCTCCAGTGTAGTCTGTGGCTCTGGCACTGGGAGAGTCTATTCCCTGAATTTATAATGTCAGTGGGATATGTCAGTGGGATATGGCATAAACCCAAACCCTGCCAGTCGGTGAGCTGGCAGTATGATGAATGTAAACACCATTTTGGAAGGACAGACTAGAAAGTATATTTTTTCCAACTATGCTGATAAGAGAGGTTCTTTTCAGGTATATAATGGTTCATTCCCTCCCCCTTCTCCCTCTGACCTTCTTGAACTCTAAGCCAGATCGTCTGGGATCAAAATAATAGTAAACCCAAAGATTGTCAATATTGTTATTAATTTTTCAACTTGGATTAATAACAATAACAAGATTAACTAACAGGGTGCTTCTTGTTCAAGTTTTGATTCGCTCATACACAAATCCCTAGTATAGTCCTGTTCCCTAGCACAAATAAACAGTTGCAGTAGGACAGCTGTGATATTAAAAGCTATGCAGTCTCAGATCCTGCTGCTTAATGCCACAGCTGTTTAGCCAAGCTAGTCAAGGCGGTGATTAATGGCACCCCACCACACAACTGGTGCAATTATATTTATTCATTTACCTTATTTACACCCTGCCTTTCTTCCCAGTGGGAACCTAAAATAGCTTCCATCGTTCTCCTCTTCTCATTTTCATTATCACAATAGTCCTATGAGGTAAGTTAGGTTGAGTAAATGTGATGGGCCCAGAGTCACCTTCAGGCTTCCATGAGGTTTGGAACCTACACTCTTCCAGATCCTAGTATAACAGTCTAATAACCACAATATGAAGGTTGTCCAACTCTGGCCCTACAGATGTTCATGGACTGTGATTCCTGTCAGCCCCTGCCAACATGGCCAATTGGCCTGGTCATGCTGGCAGGGACTGATTGGAATCGTAGTCCATGAACATCTGAAGGGCCAGAGTTGGACACCATTGCATTACACCAAACAGCAAGCCTCCATAGGTTTTTGAACCTAGGATCTCCAATATCCTACAACACTATGACCACTGTCCATGTTTACATGTCACAATGAATGCCCATACAGCCTACATGTATATACCAGTTTGTAAGAAAGATCTAGCCCACTTTCACTATACAAGTGAAACTGGTGGTTGGTATCAGGATAAATATGTACTTTCAGTCATATATCCAGCTGTACGTTAGTTGAATGTAAGATGAGAATTACACAGTTCATGTTGAAAGAAAAGAAAAACCAAGTGTACACAATACATGGGTTATGCTTGTGTTCACTGTAACTTGTGAACAGGAGGACTATTGCCTCTCACAATTTTATTCAGAATCTCTGTCTAAGCCCATTGATCTGGACTCAGGAATTAGTCTGCAGCAAATAGTACGTACACATGATCTTATCCATTCTTCATATTCCCTGCCTGCCGACAGGACTGGGGCTCCCACTGTTCCTACAGGATTGCAAACCACATGAAGTATCTTATGAACTCATAAGAAAAAAACCCCCACTCTAGATACGTTTGCGGGTTATATTCTTATTTCCATGGCAGTTGGAATCCTCACTTAAAACCACCTGCTGTTTATTTTTCAACACCTAAGAGCAGGAAGTGGTGTTCACACTTTAACAATATGTGTGTTTCAGCGAGGAAGCCAAAGTTGTGGAGGTCTGCCTGAAACTGGAACACATTGCTTAATTTCACCTTGCTGATCTAATCTGTAATAAGGCAGACAGGATACCCCTGCCTCCAGAGGAATGCATTAAAGATAGCAAACTGCTCTCTTCTTGGTGCAATTAATAAGAGCTGTTATTCTGAAGAGGAAGAGATCATGTTTCCTACAGATAGGCAGCACGTATCACTTTACTTTCTTGGTCATGGATTTTTGGAACTTACACAAGTTGATGCCCTACTGCTTTATTACTTTGCCTTGAAAATCCACTCTAACAACCGGGCTGAGCTTATAAAAGAGTCTTTTAAAGTTATCTCTAAGCGTGCATGTTATCAAGCTTTCCAGTTTATTACATTTCAAGGAAGTATTAATTTTTTTCCCCTCCCTCCAACAGAAATTCATGATATGCAGACATTTTCAAACAAATTAATTCAAACATTTCCACACCTTTTGTTATCTGACATGAATGGGTATTTTTTAATGCTATCAATAGGCTTGTCATAACCGGTTTTACAGGGTACAAAATATATGTGCAAAGTATAGCATCTTTGTCTTGAAATTAAAAATACAGGTGAAGAATATAATCATGCATGAAACCAAGAAGAAGAGGAGGAGGAGTTGGGATTTTTACCCCACTTTTCTTTTCTGTAAGGAGTCTCAAAGTGGCTTACAAACTCCTTGCCCTTCCTCTCCCCACAATAGACACCTTGTGAGGTAGGTGGGGCTGAGAGAGTTCTGAAGAAACTGTGACTAGCCCAAGGTCACCCAGAAGAAATGTAGGAGTGGGGAAACACATCTGGTTCACCAGATAAGAGTCTGCTACTCATGTGGAGGAGTGAGGATCAAACCCAGTACTCCAGATTAGAGTCCACATGCTCTTAACCACTACACTACACTAGCTCCCAATATGTGCTAGTGTTTGCCCTTGCGGGAAGAAATCCTAAATTTGATAAATGTTCATTTACAGCTCCCATCTTAAAAACTAAATTCCAATATGGAATTACATGTACGATCTTAAAAAGACTTATATAATGTATTTTAATAGAGAATCTCATATTTGTATCCTACTCTTCCTTCATTTAGCTCAGGACAGTGCACTATACAGTGGGGTCATAGCTCAGCGTATTTTCACAACAGCTTTATGAAGTAGGCTAGTCTGAGATGGTTTTCCTAGGGCCAATCAATGACTGTATAGTACATTCGAGAGTCCGAATTGTATTCCATGTGAAAGCATTTGGTAGCCCCGGGTAGAGTTGGGGGATTTTGCCTTTCTTCATCTTGATGTGTGCGTTACACTCCAGTGTGAACTGTATCACACTTTTTCCAATGGAAATGCAGACACAGCAGTTAGATGTATATCTAAGGGACTGATGAGCCACAAGGTAGGATCTGAAGTCAATCCATTACCCTAATCCTATCTTTCCAGCAAGGGGAAACGAGAACTTTGGCATGTGGTGTGCTCTTGGACCAGATCCCAATAATTTAATTCCAGTTAATTTCCAACTACTTTGTCCAGATGACAACGATTCAACAATCCTGTAAGATGTGGAATAAATTCAAAAACAACCAGATGGAAAAATGGAAAGAGAGAGAGAATGGGAGGCCAAATAATACTATGGTTGCCTCAGCCTTTCGCCTGATGGAAAAACTCTGTCTTGCAGGCTGTGCAGAACTACATAAGGTCCCACAGGGCCCTGGTCTTGGTAGACAGAGTGTTCCATCAGACTGGGTCAAAAAAGCCCTGGTCCTGGTTGAGGGTAACTGAACTTTTCTACCACCAGTAGATTACTATTCCAGATCTAAGTGTTATTTGGGGAACATACAAGGAGAGACGGTCCCTGAAGTACACAGGCACCAGACTACTTAGGGTTTTGTATGTAAGTAAAAGCACCTTGAACTTGATCCGGTGCTGCACCCAGAGCAAGTGCAGCTGGAAGAGTACTGGTTGAATATGTGCCCACCAGGAGGTCCCCATCAGGACCCTCATTACTGCATTCTGAACCAGCTGGAGCTTCTGAAGTAGGATCAAGGGTATCCCTGAGTAAATTGAAGAAGTCTAATCTGGAGGTGACTGTTGTGTGAATCACTGTGGCAAGGTCAGGTTGAGAAAGGTAGGGTGCCAGCTGCTTTGCCTGGAGTGGATGGAAAAATGCTTTATGGACGGTGTGTGCCACCTGGGCCTCCAAAGTTAAGGAGGTATCCAGGAGCACATCCAGACTCTTGATAGTTGACACAGCCTTTCCCTGGGCCCCATCCAGGGTAGGCAACTGGTGCTTCATACCCAACCTGTGTCGATCCAGCCACATGACCTTTGTCGTCACTGAATTCAACTTCAGTTGGTTCTCTTTCATCCAACCCACCATGGCTTTAAAAAAAAATTAGCCAAAACCTCTGAGGCATTTTCTGGATGACCTCCCGTCAACAGATATAACTGGGTGTCATCAGCGTATTGATGACATCCCAGTCCAAACCTCCAGATTAACCACTAAGGGGGTCACATAAAGGTGTTAAACAATATTGGCAAAAGAGTCACCCTTGGAGGACTCCACACACCAGTGAATGGAGGGCAGAAGTCCTTTTGCCAATTTCTACCCTTTGTCCCACCATGGAGAAATAAGTGCAGCCATTACAAGGCCATCCCTTGGAATACCTTGAATACACAACTATGTTCTATACTGTATCATTTCAACCATTAGTCTGTTTGGTTGGCTAAATTAATGGTATTTGTTAAAAGCAATACCAGCCCTTCAGATAGACTAAAGAGAATAGATCAAGGATTTAGAGGGCTTTTATCCTCTGGACAGTAGCAGAAGGACGTCATCTTTCATGAAATGTCCTTCAACTGGGAATTGACTTGCTGTTCGGGATTAATGAGTCACAAGGTAGGATCTGAAATCAATCCATTACCCTAATCCTATCTTTCCAGCAAGGGGAGAGGAGAACTTTGGCATGTGGTGTGTACAGTGCACAATTTATAAATTAGTCATCGTTCTACAGGGTAGAAGCAAGGGAACTCGCTAAAGAAGTTAATAGAAAACTGCACTTTTGACAGTGACACACTTCAATGCACCGCATGACGGTATTCCTCAATATATAGTTAGACTTAACCGTTTTATTCACTTTGAACACTGTGGGATATAATATCAACTGTGGTAACCCCATGTGGAGAGGCACTTCCATTTCTGTAATCAGCAAGGAGACTTTATTCTCTTGACACAGCCAGGTTCTAATGCATCTTAAATTGCACACCTACTGATTTAACATGATATCCAAGAATGGCATCCTATCCTGTTCTCTCTTGTGTGCCACCAGGGGCTTCCTCTTAACTCAGCATTCCCTTATCCTAAAATAAAATTTGTGAGGGGCAGAAGGAGGCAAAAAAAAAAAGAATACCCCTTTTAGATCTTAAAATAAAGAACCTCTCATAACATCTGAGCAACTGAAGAAACTTATAAAGCTTGATTAGGAACTGTGCCCAGGCCAGAGCTGGAGTTCTGGAGTTCCTAAGGCTGAACAGGCAAGCATAAAGCAGCTCAAAACTGATGTTTGTATATAGTTAATGCCTGTCTAATTTCCATCCACTGAAATATCTCCTGATCCTAGCTAGTTTGTTCAATACATTTTACTTTTGGTTGTGGAACTTGCCTCAGTTCTCTGGTGCCTTGAAAAAGGGAGATTTGCCATCGAGAAAAAAAGCTCCCTTCACTTTCCTAAGGTTGAGCAGACAAGCATAAATCACCCCATACATTATCATAAAAACAGCCCAGTCAAAGAAAAGATGGGAAAATTTGCCCAGCATAGTTTGGAGGCTGCCTGCTGAACTTGCCACAAATAGTAAGGAGAGTGAAGAGTTGGCAACAAATACTCTGACAGTTCTTGCAGGTGAGAATGTGGGGACATGTGGTAATGGTGGAAAGTGATGTCAATTCACAACTGACATGGTGACCCTGTAGGGTTTTCAAGGCAAGAGATGTTTGGAGGTGGTTTGCCACTGCCTGTCTCTGCAGGGGCTGAGAGATTTCTAAGAGGACGTGACTGGCCCAAGGTCACCCAGGAAACTTCATGTGGAGGAGAGGGGAATTGAAGCCGGTTCTCAAGGTTAGAGTCCACTGCTCTTAACCACTACTCCAGACATGATAAATACACATATACAGTCATATAAAAGATGTCCATTACTTGTTTTTTCCAGATGTAACTTAAGACACCAGATCGCCAGATCAACAATGTCATATGGAAGGAAGTTTCTCACTCAGCTGTCAATGTGAAGCGTAAGATGCTTCAGATCTAATGTTGCTGCTGTTTTTGAAGACAAATTTTTACAATATTTCAATATTTATGACTTATTGCTGGCATTGGGGGAAAGGACAGCATTTTTTAAAACAGGGAGGAATGAAACAAAAGCAAGCCCAAGGGACAGAGTGCTTGTTTTCAAGTACTTGCCTTTGCCTACTGCTTTCCTTTTGACAAGACGTCCCCCCCCCCCTTAAAATTAACATTTGAAACAGAGGTGGGCTGCCTCATTGCCCCAGTTCTTGTCATTTCTCAATTGTTCTGCCTGAATTCGGACTAGAAAGGCAATTGTGTGTAATTCTCAGATCCTGCTCACAGCCAACATTTTCCTTTTTTGTAAAAATTGCTTTTTAATATAACATGATTGATTTCTCACAACTCTGTTAGGATAATAATGGAATAAGGGATTCTTATGCTGCACCTAACAGCATACATTTCCGCCAGTGACCCATCCGCCCACTGGCACTTGACTTCAGATCAGGCAAGAACAGCAGCAGGAGATTAATTAAAGTGAGATCTTCTTTTCATGTTAATGGCCCCAGTGTAA
This sequence comes from Sphaerodactylus townsendi, assembly GCF_021028975.2. Taxonomy (NCBI): domain Eukaryota; kingdom Metazoa; phylum Chordata; class Lepidosauria; order Squamata; family Sphaerodactylidae; genus Sphaerodactylus; species Sphaerodactylus townsendi. Next base: position 31,498,201 of record NC_059434.1, read on the forward strand.
TGCCCAGCTGTGCTTTCTAATGACTCAATACTGCTACTTTCTAAAAAGCAGCTGTGCAGTCATGTGATACTAGCCTTGGGGGAGAGAAAGAATTCTGCCTCTGGAAAGAACCGCAATGGGAAATAGAGTGATGGATTTGGAAGACACTGGAAGACAGTCGCATTCACCACACAAAAAGTACACTGTCAATGTTATCTAGAGAGGTTGGGCAGAGTCAGCAGCCATTTTCTTTCCCCACTTGTATTGCTTCTAGAACATTTCCAGTGCAACACACTTGGCTATTTCATGTCTCCAGCAATTTAGTCCTAAACAAAGATACCCTGTCCATTGACAGGATAAAATGGAGAATGATATAAGTTTCTTTGGGTCCCCACTGGAGAGAAAGGATGTAATTGAAGTAAGTAAGCAAATCTTTAAAATAGCAGGTAATGGGGGCACAGCTAGGACCCCAAGCAAAAGTCTGGATTAAAGATTGGCCACAGTTCACATTTCTAGTAGGCTCTGATTACTTCCATAATATGATTGGGTGGGAGGATATAGGCCAGTAGCTGGGGATAAATGTATAAGAAAGGAAATGGAGCAGCAGTGGCATAGTGGTTAAGAGAAGGTGTATTCTAATCTGGAGGAACCGGGTTTGATTCCCTGCTCTGCCACCTGAGCTGTGGAGGCTTATCTGGGGAATTCAGATTAGCCTGTACACTACAGCACACGCCAGCTGGGTGACCTTGGGCTAGTCACAGTTCTTCTGAGCTCTCTCAGCCCCACCTACCTCACAGGGTGTTTGTTGTGAGCGGGGGAAGGGAAAGGAGTTTGTAAGCCCCATTGAGTCTCCCATAGGAGAGAAAGGGGGGATATAAATCCAAACTCCTCCTCCTCCTCCTCCTCCTCTTCCTCTTCTTCTATGCCCATCCATTCTGAAAAACACTGGCAGTTTACTGTCCATGTGGCAAATAAATTTTCCATCTCTCTAGACCAGATTTGATAATACTTAGCCCTATGGGAGCAGCATATACAACTTGCTGTTTGATTTCAGTTTTGTGATGGGTGAGGGGGCTATATACACAAAACCCCAGCAACTTGATAAAGGGAACCTCACAGTGCTGTCATGTGGCTCCTTTTGGATCCCTATGACTGGTTGCCGGGGCAGAATACTGGTCAAATCTGTGGGTTTTTTTTTGCTATTTTCAGTCTCCTTTAAAATGACTAACAGAATCCTATTTCTATTAACAAAAGCACATGCAGTCATGTTTTCCTTTCATTCCTTCATTATTTTCAAGATAAGAAAATCTTACGCCTGACATGTAACAGCAGTTATGAGTTAAGTCATCAAACTTGCTACAAATGAGCACAGAAAACAGTGACTGAAATGTAAACAGGTGCTAAATGTGTATTAGTTTCTTTTCCTTTATATTTTTATTGTATTCATAGCACATTTTTACTGTTTCATGATTATAATGGATCTCTTTATTGAATTATTGAACAAAATTTTTAAATAAAACATCAAAGGATATTGTCCTGCTATCTGTTCTTCCAGAACCGTGGGATATATCAACCCTCAAGACTCTGTTCCCCACCAGAATACTAACTTTGCCAGATTTATAATTTCTAAACATATTTTGCAGAAGAATGTCCAGCTTCTTCCTTTCAAAGTAAAGCAACCATCTTATAAATATGAAAAACTAGATAAACAATCTGGTGTAATGCTGCTTTCTGTCCTCTAATTTGCATTTCTCCTACATTCTGGGAGCAACATATTAATTACATTCCTTATAACATATGCAAGATAAGTTTGCAGATGTGTTCTGTACTAAGAGAAAATTGGAGAGAACACTAGACACTTGCAGCCAAAGAACAACTCACTGAAATTCAGCCCTCCAAGTGCCCTATGGATTTCAGAGGTATCATGATGGGGACTTTGTATGAGCAAAGGAGTAGAATTGTCCTAGCAGTGGCTATCTCCTTCAAAATTTACAGTGACAGGAGAAGCTACATATGATGGAACTGTCTCTTCTGTATACTTACAAAATATACAAGGGCCCTCTTAGGTAGAGGCCTGACAATTCACTGCCATGTGGGCTTCCTGATCTACATTCCTCAACCTTCTAAATTTCCTTGCACTCACCATTCACTACTTCTTCCAGACCCTAATTTTCATGTTTCTGCTGGCCTGTGGGAAAAACCAGGTTCCAGGCAGAGACCATACCATTCTAGCTTATTAATTACCTAATGAACAGATGCCTTCTTTCCCTTTATAATACTATATACATTTTAAACACTCCTTTTCTGGTAAGATAGGTGCTAAATCCATTGTCACCATGAATTCACAAATACCTGGATATCAGTGTGACCCAAGGTTATGAAAATAATTAGTTAGTTACAAAGGTTGTCGTGCTCATGGGGAAAAATACATGTGGTCCCAACAGGTGTGCTTGTATTAGGATAGATCTTCAAATAGAAATCTCTTGGGCCTGAAGCAGAAGCCTTTCCCAACTGTGCCATCCAAGGTCCTTTAATGGGAAATGCTGTTGGGGTATAGCTCCTTCTTACTTTCTTTTGTTAAAAGGTGCTGCTGGTATATCCAGTTTTGGGTAAACTGAGTTAATTAGTAAAACAATCAGATGCCACCTTGATATACTCTTATTTCTAGTTTGCACCAATGGGCATCATATGGGAAGGCCTTGTATCCTACTAGGAGAATTGTTCACCAACTAACAATGGATTCCAACTCCATATAACCTATTTTGTACTCAGGACTTCCTTTGTTATTATGGAATGCTGCCTGCATCAATCTATGACAGGTACTCTTTTTGAAATGCTAACTTGATGCTGTGTGCTTGAAATGAGAGAAATGTGAAATGCATTTTTGTCAAATGGTAATGAGATGTTCCTTTTTTTAAAAAAAATGCTAACGTCTTCATATACTCATTTTTTCCACTCAGTTGATTTTGAACAAAAGCGTTAGCCTTTGTTGATAATTTTGTGGTTGTTTTCAGGTGAAATAAACAAAATCTTGTTTTAATAATAAAGGCTTCATTAAAACCAACATTCGGATGGAAAAATGGTTGGTTTGTCAAAGCAGTTTATTATGTGGCTCTGCAGGAGACAAAGCAGTTCACAGAACAAGTGTGGCTCCAGTGAACCTGATATTGAACACAGAAGGTATGCTTCTTATAATGTCCTTGAACTACTAAAAGGACTACTATAATGTCCTTGAACTACTAAAAGAGCCCCCAGGGGATGGGGCGGTTTATAAATCGAAACAATAAATAAAATAAATAAATAAATAAATTGAACTCACTTATCTTTAAAAAAAAAGATGAGGTGCTTTAAGTGCTCACAAAAAAGGACTTAGTAAAACAAAAACAAAAAAAATACCTTGTAAATGTCCACATAAGCAGGCTATCTCCCTTAGCATGTCTGGACAATAATTCTTACAACTTCTACTTGCATATGTAAGAGGACTCCTTTTTTAATTCAACACTTAAAAACTCCTGCCTTCAACTCACATACTACCCAGTCCTGCCTTGAAATTCAGTTATTTTTCATCCCATTCATAGTGTTTGGTGTCACTTATTCTGGTTTTTGATTCAGTGGACGGGTTCTGTAGGAAAAGGTAGTCTCTTTGTCCAGGCACCGGGTAATAATTGACCCATGAGGGACGACATATCATGATGTTTACTAGGCAGACTACGTTTTGGGATGCTTTGCCATTGCTTTCTACAATGGGACAGGTATGTATAGTTTCCCAGATGCTTATGCAGTGGCCAATCAGTGCAGTAACAATGGAGCTTCCACAGGGCAGGTTTCCCCAGTTTTCCTAGCTCAGTGCCTCAGTAGCAGCCACTCCTTCCCCGACACCACCAGGACTTTTCAGGTTTTGTTTTTTAAACAAAAAGACAGTTGAATGTTGTTATATTGCTATAATATTATAGCAATATGTGTAGCAGGGTCTAAATGTTCAACTCTCAAAAAAGTAAGTTTCTAGCTCTAAAAACAGTCTTTAGTTTCATTGCTTTTCTCTACGATGAAAAGGGCTGGAGATGTACTTTTTAAAAATGAAAGCTGAGAATTCAGAGAAACTGTTACACATATTCTTACACTGTTATGTCACTCTAATGATATTCAGTTGCTGATTTTAAAACAATGTTATGGGGGACAGAAATTATCACTATGCGGAAAATGGCTGGAACCAGGCAGTGGTGGGATCCAAAAATTTTAGTAACAGGTTCCCATGGTGGTGGGATTCAAACTGTGGCATAGCGCCAATGGGGCTGGGCGGGGCACGATGGGGGCGTGGCCGAGTATTCTGGGGGCGGGGCATTCCTGGGCGGGAAACGAATTCACGCAGGCGCAGGCTGCCACGCACGCCGGTGCACCTCCTGCTAGACTGCTTCAAGTTCTGCGCACTACTGCTGAGAGGAGGGGCGTAACTAAGGCAAAAATCACATGGCAAAATCACCAATTAGTAACCCCCTCTCGGCACACACAAATAATTAGTAACCTACTCTCGGGAACCTGTGAGTACCTGCTGGATCCCACCTCTGGAACCAGGAAACTCAAACTTTCCTACCCATGTGACAGCCATTCAGGCTTTGCCGCAGTCTTTCCCAAAACTTGGTAGCAAAGCAGGTTTGGGAAGGACTGGGAAAAGCTAGTACGTGCACAACCTTTTCCTCAGTGGTACTGAATCTGGGATAAATAACTTGTGTGGAAATGACCATTGTCTCAATTGCTGTTGATCGACACCCCCCCCCCCCCATGGGCTAATGAACAATAACTGCTTCATATTCGTAGTATGAGATTCACTTGATCGTATTAACTCCTTTTAAAACCATACCTATAAAATAAACCCTATGAATAGTAGCAGCTCATCTTGCCAAAGAAAAACAACCGCAGTTTTTAATAGATGTTGATATTGCAGGACCTTTGGAACGTACATGCGTCACAAGAAACTATGAGCCCCTCCTCTCCAAATTCTACCCTTTCCGTCATAATATAGACAGTTGGTGCCAGCAGCTATTATTTTCCAAATCTTCATTCTGTAAATTCTAGGATGTTTGTAACTGTACCTCTGAGGGTTGGCCTGTTAATTTTATGTTATTACCACTAAATATCAGTGTACGTGTTTGAATGGGTCAGGCTTAAAAGAAAGGTTCTATCAAGTTAGCTTGAAACAAGAGTTCCCTTCTAAGACAGAGGAGTAATACAAACCCCAGGCTGTTTTGTTTAAGCAGGCAAAGGAAAAAAAAGTGCTTGTCTCTGTTAAACTTTGTAAAGGAAACTGAACAAGGAGTCTTATTTAAACATATGTTTCAGTGGAGCCATTCTGGCCTTGCATTAGTGGCTTTCTGGCTAGCCCTAATGGAGAAAGCATTGATGAGAGAACACCTTGGTAAGAATGCAGCATTCAAAGATAAAGCTGCATTTAGAAGTTCTGGAAAGGCAAACTTTCTTTTATTCACAAGTGCTCCTATAATGTTGTTTATGTGAAATTGTAAGACAACAGAATTGTTTTTTTCCTTTATGATCAGAGTTTCTCTGCCCCCCCTTAAAGATTTTCACATTGTCTTTATATAAATTAGTTATTTTCCATTAGTCAATCCCCATGGCCATACAGTGTCTCAAGGATACAACATTAATTATCTAATACATACTGTATCTAGTATTTCAAAGGATCTTTTTTGTGTTTCAATTTGCCACACTTCTGGAAGGCACAGCCTCAAAGAAATCATTGCAACTCTTCCCTTCATTTGCCCAGCAGACCATAAATTGAGCTAGACTTATTTATTTTTGCTACTGGCGTAGGACTGCTAGAGGATCTTTCTCAGACTGAAGATTTTAATCTTAAAAATTTAGCAGAAAGCTAAAAAATATTCTCTGGCTTCTTCCCAATATGGCTGACTCTTTTTTTCCTAGTGAATATTTCAGTTGAGTTAACAATGTCACTCTTGCCATCGACCCTTTCATGTTTTTCTTTTATCAACCTTCAAATGCTACAAAGTTCTCCCTTTTTTTCCTGCTCTTGAGGAAACGCTTGATTCTTTCATGAACTCTGTATTTCTGTCCCCACTTTACGTGTGCCATCGCCAAATGAAGGAAGCAGGCCAAATTTAGGGTTGCCAGCTTCAGATTATGAAATTCTTGAAGATTTGGGGAGGGGGAGGCTGAGAAGGGGGGGGGGTTAGGGATGAGAGTGGTTTAAGTAGGATGTAATGTCAGAGAATCCACCTTCCAAAACAGTCATTTTCTCCAGGGAGATTGACCTCTGTTGTCTGGAAATCAGTTGTAATTCTGGGAGCTCTCCAGGTGCCATCTGGAGGCTGGCAACCTTACACATAACAGATGGAAAGCAATGTTGGGGGGCACAGCGCCTGGGAGGCTCCCGAGTACGGCAGCCATTCTGCTTGGAAAGGGGTCTCACAGCGCCCGGGAGGCTCTCGAGTACAGCAGCACATTGCTTGGAAAAGGGCCCCCCAACATCCGGGGAGGGGGGGGCACCTGAGTACAGCAATAGACTGCTTGGAAAAAGGCCTCTCACGTGCGACTGACCTCTCTTTCCAAAGGTGGTTTCGAAGAAAACTGCTGACATTGCAGACTCTCTGGCCCCAATATGTGTGTACGTGCAAATACTTAATTCTCTACTCTAACCCCGGTGCTCTTTGCTCTCTCCATTGTATTGTGTTCCCCCCCCCCACCTGCATGCCCTGTTTGATTTTCCACCTGTAACTGTCAATAAAAGGGCTTGAAGAGAGACAGTACGGCAGAGTTGCCCCCTGCTTCTCTCACTCGCCGAAACGACATGCTGCCTCCGTTGCTGTAAGACAACAAAGCAACTAACAAGAAATTCACCTCTGACCACTAGAATGCTTACATGTTAAATTAGATGCACCCGAATAACCGGGGGCAGCCATTGCTGCCGGGGTGAGCAACGTAGCAAAATAAAGGGGCATGCATGGCTTGGCGGCATGCTGCAGAACCGGGTGCAATGATTGGCTCCCAGCCGTAAAGGCAGGAGGAGCCAGGATATATAAGGACGCCTCTCCCAGTCCGCGCCCTTCCCGGCGGCGAGACCCAGCAAGATGTGGTAGTGCTGGTTGGTGTCTCGTGTAAGGCCCGGAAGGAGACTGGTTGCGGCCTTTTCTCACTCTCCTTCTCTCTTGCTTCCATTTCTACTCACCTTCCTTCGTTTCCTCTCCATTCCCTTTGCTTTCCTCTGGTCGTTGGCCAGGGTTTGGAATGGGGCCAAAGCGGGCCAAGAGCAAGGAGCTCCCCGCGGGGGGGCCGGCACCTTCGGGCAGAGCCCGAGCCCTCCTCAACAGGGTCCGGGCTCAGACCGGCCCAGGGACTTCGGACGAGGGCCCCGTGGTGGGTCATATTGGAGCGGCCGCGCGGGCGGCCACCACTGCGGACATGAGCCTGTCCCCGACTGGGAGGGGCAGGCCGGTGGGACTGGGGGAGCAGTCCTCCCCGGCTGGGGAGGCTCTCCCTGCGACTTCCGGCGGCGCCGGATTGGTCCCCCGGCCCGGGCCTGCCAGCGAGCCGGGCCCCAATTCCACCCTGGTCCGGAACCTGGTGGACATGCTGCTGCACCTTTCTAAGGCCCTCGGCGGAGTGGCCGGGAAATCTGGAACCCCCTGCGGCGCAGGGGAATCCGAGCCCGCCGCGCCGGCGCCGGCTGGCGCGGTGTGGGCGGGCACCGCAAGTGGAACGGCGGAGGACCTCCAGCTCTCCCCACCGGTCAAGCTGCCCACGTCGGTGGACGCGTCCGTCGGTCCCTCCGAGCGAGAGGGCTGGAGGAAGAAGCGGTCGTCGAGGCGTTCCCGCTCCTCCAGACGGTCTCCCAGCTCTTCATCGTCGGGTGAGTCTACTGAGGACGATGACTTGCAGGCTAGCGGGGAGTTTTGGTTCCAGGGGGAGAAGGTGCCCGCTCTCTCCCCTTGGCTCGTAAAGCGGAGACGCTTGGGGGGGATGGAGGCGCCGTCTCCTGGCCCGGCCCCTGACGACGGCGGCAACCCTCCTGGGTCCCATCTCCCCAGGAAGCTCCGGGAGCGGGCGCTCAACGGGTACTACGTGGATATTTTCAGGTTTCCTCGGCGGGAGGGGGAACATGGCTTGTCTGGCGGGAAGGCTGACAAAAAACGGAGGGACCCAGTGGCGGCCGAGCGGAATTTCAACAACTGGCTGCAGGGTTTCACCGAATACCTAGCCCTCATTGGGGCCGCCTACCCCCTGCGGGCTTGGCACTTGGTGGCCCACATGGCCCATGTGCTGCGGGCCCGGGCGCTGGCTGGCGAACCCGCGGCCATAGCCTACGACGAGGCGATACGCAAGAACGCTTCCCATAAGAGCCGTTTCCGCTGGGATCTCATCCACGACCAAACATGGATGGTCATGGTCCAGCCTGCCATGAAAGGAGCCGCGGAACCCTCCTTTCCGGACAAGTCCACCAGGGCTTACCCAGGGCGGGCGGGAGCCAAGGGGCTCTGTTGGGAATTCAATAGAGGCGCTTGCCAGCGGCCCAAGTGCAGGTATGAGCACGTTTGCTCCAACTGTTCTGGAAATCACAGCAGGGTGGCCTGCCTTAAGCCAGCCGGCCGCTCCCCCTTTCGGCAAGCCCGGTCCCCTGGCGCTGGGCCCTCACAAAAAGAAGCCGGTGGCCAGGGCAGCTCTACCGCCGCCCAGAAGCACTGAACTCCTCGCCCAGCTGCAGTCTTTGGCCCCCACACCCGTCCGGGTGGGGGTGCTGCTGGACTGGCTGCAGCATTATCCTGACAGGCGCGCGGCGCGCATGCTGGGTGATGGTTTTTCGACAGGTTTCAGGATTCCCTATCGCGGTCTCAGGAAGGCCTACCAGGCGAACAACTTAAAATCTGTTCGCGATCACCCTGGCGTGGTGGCCGATAAGCTTGATAAAGAAATCAGGGCCGGTCGCATCGCTGGCCCCTACAGCCTCCCGCTTCTCCCCAACCTGCGGGTCTCCCCCATCGGCGTAGTGCCCAAGAAGGCCCCGGGGGAGTTTCGTTTAATTCAGCATCTCTCCTACCCCCGGGGCGACTCAGTAAACGATTACATCGACCCTGAGCTTTGCACAGTCCGGTACGCCACCCTGGACGAGGCCGTCAGTCTCATCAGGCAGGCCGGCACAGGTGCCTCCTTGGCAAAATGTGACATCCAGTCGGCCTTCCGGCTCCTGCCCATTTCCCCGCTGGATTTCGAGCTTCTGGGCATCCACTTCCAGGGCATGTGGTACGTGGACAAGGCCATGCCCATGGGCTGCTCCTTTGCCTGTGCCGCCTTCGAGGCTTTTAGCACCTTCCTCGAATGGGCCTTCAGGCAGCGGGTGCCCTCCGGGCTGGTGACCCATTACCTAGATGATTTCCTGTTCATTGGCAAGCAGGGCACCAGGGAGTGCGAGGTCACCCTGCAGGCTTTCCAGACAATGGCTGCCGAACTGGGGGTCCCCCTGGCCCCCAACAAGACGGAGGGCCCCACCCCGGCCCTCAGCTACCTGGGCATCCACCTGAATACGGTCCTAGGCACGTCATCACTCCCTCATGACAAACTCCTGGCCTTAACCAACCTGCTTCAGTCCGTTCTCCCCCTGCACAAATGCAGGGTGCGCCTGGTGCAGTCCTTACTGGGCCACCTCAATTTCGCCTGCAGGGTGGTGGCACCAGGCAGGGCTTTCTGCTCCCGGCTGGCGAGGTCGTTGTCTGGCTGCAAGTCCCCTGACCACCACATCAGGGTCTCCCGGGGCCTAAAAGACGATCTGCAGGTCTGGCCGTCCTTCATCCGAGGCTTCAACGGCATCTCCTTGTGGCAGACACCTCTGGAGCCTGGCCTGGAGTTGCAGGTGCACTCTGATGCCTCCGGGGCTCACGGTTTTGGTGTGTATTTCCAGGGTCAGTGGGCACAGGGCCTCTGGCCTCCAGCTTGGCACACACAGGGCATCACCAGGGACCTCACTTTTCTAGAACTGTTCCCCATCTTGGTGGCGGTGCACATTTGGCACGATCTCTGGCTCAATAAAAGGGTGCTTTTCTGGTGCGATAACCAGGTGGTGTGTGTGGTGAACAGGCAGTCGAGCAAATCTGCACGGGTCATGCGTTTGGTTCGCAATCTTGTTCTCACCTGCCTCACCTATAACATTTCTTTTAAAGCTGCTTTCGTTCCAGGTTTGCAAAATGAGATCGCTGATGCTTTATCTCGCCAGCAGGTGGATCGATTCCGGCGCCTGGCCCCTGGGCGGAGCTGTTCCCGGCGACAGTGCCGGCGTCCCTGTGGAACCTTGGCAGCGAACCGTCATCCCAGGTGTTTTGAACTCGTTGGCACCGGCCACGCGCAGGCAGTACAACAGAGCCGTGCGCGACTTCCGGAGCTACGCAGCGTCCAAGGGGTGCCCCGTCTGTGGCGGGGTGGACACAGGCCTCCTACTGGAGTATTTGGTACAACTCCATGGGTGGGGGATGCACCCACGCTCCATGGGGGTGCAACTGGTGGGCATCGCCTTTTACTGCAGGGTTTCGGGCTTCCCAGATGTGACCAAGGCGTTTGTAGTTCGCCGGCTGGTGGCGGGCTGGCGGCGGGTGGGCCCCAGACTGAGGGACCTCTGGCGCCCAGTCACCAGGGAGGTGTTAAGGGCGGTCACCGGGGAGCTGCGGCAGGTGTGCGCTTCACGCTATGAGCATTTACTTTTCGCAGCCACCTTTCACCTGGCGCATCATGGGGCTTTCAGGCCCGGGGAACTAGTTGCCCCCACTAGGGACCGGCCGTCCAGCACCACGCTGCAAAGGGAGCACCTCGTCCTGTCGGGGGACATGGTCTATGCGTGGCTTGCCTATTCCAAAAACGACCAGGAAGGCCGCGGTGCCTGGGTCACCATGCGGGTCCTGCCGGGCGACGTCACCTGCCCCCTCGCCTCCCTCATCTCTTGGCTTCGGCACAGGCCTCGGATGGGCAGAATGCTTTTGGTACACGAGGACGGTTCCCCCCTCACCAGGTTCCAGATGCTGGCGGTGTTTCAGGCATGCTTGGCCAGGGCTGGGCTGCTAGCCGCCGAATTCGGCTTGCACTCCTTCCGAATAGGGGCCGCCACAACTGCGGCGCAGGAGGGCAGGGCCCAGGAGGACATCCGCACCTTGGGGTCGGGGGCCTTTCGGGCTTACATTCGCCCCCATCTGACTTGTTGATTCTCTTCACAGTGCCTCCAGGGACGACGCAGACTGTTTTTCGACAGGTGTGGGTCATGGGGCACAGCCTTGTCAACAGAGCCGGGGACTACGCCTGCTCATCCGACTGGGGCCAGCATCTCGGACTCGGGGCTCACGTAAGGATTACCTGGCTGGGGCAAGGGCACATGCTTTGGCATGAACTTGAGCCCAAGCTCATTGAGTACATTTTCCAGTTGGCCACACCGGATCTCCTAGTTATCCACCTGGGGGAGGAGGATCTCCCGGCCAGGTCGGGTCTGGAACTCCGTTGGGCGGTGGCCACCACGCTGCGGAGCCTCGCCAGGCATCGGCCCGGCATGACCTTGGTCTGATCTGAGCTGCTGCAGCGGGTTCACTGGAGGGGAGCTGTGGACCCCACTGCTGTGGACAGGGCTTGCAGAAAAGTCAACAAGGCGGCCGCCAAGGTGGTGCTCTCCCTCGGGGGAGCGGTTGTGGACCATGCTGAGATCACCCGGGACAACAAAGAACTTTTTGAGCCGGATGGCGTCCGCCTGTCCCGCTGGGGCATGGACTTGTGGCTTCAATCGGTCCAGTACACCCTCCTCCGCTGGGTCCGGTCCAGACAGGCTCAGGCTTGAGGAGCTTGGGCGGGGAGCTGCAAGGGGGGCAGCTCGTGGCGGGTTTGCAACGGGTGTCGCACATCTGGGGAGAAAACAAGCCTTCCGGCTGGGTCTCCCAGGCTTGTGCCCTGCGGAAGGGCCGGGGGGTGGGGCGGGCAGGCTGGCAGGCTGGCAGGCCGGGCCGCTGCCCGACACCCCAGGGAGTGGGGTTGGGTCGGGCCGATAGGCGGCCGAGGGCTTAGCCGGTGCCCGACACCCCAGCAAGCAAGGAGAGGAGGGCGGGCCGATAGGCGGCCATGGGCTTAGCCGGTGCCCGTCTCCTCAGCAGGGGCAGGAAGGGTGAAGCCGGAGTGTTATCCCTGGGGCTTCCCTTCCCGTCAGTTTCCCAATGGAGATTGGGATGTGATGTGCGACCCGTTTGCCGCCCAGCTCTTTTGTACATAGTTCATGTTGATTATGTTATTGAATAATTAATAAACTGGGCTGCAGCCCATTCCTTTCCAGCCTGTCGTTGTGTGATTATTAAGCGAAGTAAAGTCTCACCATCTGCAGCAATTGTACAGCAGACAATGGCAGGTTTTGCACTGAAGGGCAAGTTCCCACATGCATAACGGCATCATCATGTGATGCCCTGTGTGAAAAACATCCATCAACAATCAAACAACATCGGCAGAACTTTCAAATGATCCACACCCTGTAAAACACAAAACATTTCTGGACAGAAACCTTCATTTCTGACATGACCCATTGCATACACGGTTTGCTTTGGGTTGGGAAATTTCTGGAGCTTTGGGTGGTAGAGCTTGGAGATGGTGGGTTTGGGAAAGGACTTCGCCAGGTTAGAATGCTATGCAATCTTCCCTCACAAGCATCCATTTCCTTCAGGGATCTCTATTGTCTGGAATTTATTTGTAGCTCCAGCTGTCCAGGCCTCACATGGAAGTGGGCAACCCTACCCTGGGAGCCTGCTAGTCTTGCTCATCTTACTCTGGCAGGAAAACAAAGTCTGGGAGTGGGAGGATGAGGGCCCACCCTTCTCTTGGTTCCCTTGTGGCTCTGTTACTACCAAAACCATGGCACCCAAAAGACTTTGTCTATAAGTCCAAACTGTGCACCTGCATCAAGATGTAAATGGCAGGAGAACCCTGAACACACCTTTAAGCCAGCAGGAGGGAATTTGTCTTTTCTGAGCTTTTCACGAAAAGGGTCAGACTCAAGCAAGATAGCTTGTTGGGGAGTTACGTATAATGTGATGTGAGAGCCATTGTGTCTTTGTCCTTTACTGTCCTGGCGGAGCATAAACATGGAATTGTTTACTTAGATGAGTCCAAAATAACATTGTGTTGCAAGAGTTATTATCGATGATAGCGTTTTGTCAGTTTTGTATTTATTTACTTCATTTATGCCCTGCTTGTCTCCACAGTGTGGATCCTCCATTTTTTCCACATGAAGATCATGTCGGGTAGGTTAGACAGAGAGTCTGTTACTGGCCCAAGGTCACCCAGTGAACATCTACGGCAGAATGTAGAGTCAGACCTAGATCTCCCAGATCCTAGTTTGGGACTCTTAACCACTTTACCACACTGGCACAGGAGATAATGCTGAAGTGTTTACGTTGCTTAACAATCATAGCAGCATCAAATTACTTATCAGTTGCATTCAATACCATTGTTAGCATTCAGCATCTCCACAAAGGTGTGTCCATAGGAACTGACTACCCAAACAGTGACATCCCAAGTACAATTACACTGTTCTAAATCAACTGAAGCCAATGAGCTCAAAAGAGCATAACCTTCCTTAAGGTAACACTGAAAGATTATAACAGAAACTACTATTAATCGTGTTGCGTTAATTTTCTTCCTAGCACTTAAAGGAGCTCTTCAAGAACATTATGGAATGGAGCTGTGGGGAAATCATGGCCTGCTTGTTTTAATGAAAATTCCCCTTTTAAAAAACCTGGCATTCTGATTTTAAGCATGTTCTTGGAAGTAAAGTTCCTCCAGCTTTTCAAATGCTCATAAGGCAAAAGTGCACCTTACATGTCCCAAAGTCTTCAAAATTATCAAAATCTTACCTGTCAGAGAGTACCTCTGAGGATGACTTCTCAGTAAATATGAGTTGGATTAAGCTGTAGACTGAAGACATGTTATGCCTCACTGATTTGGGACTAGAAGGCCCTCCACAAAATCAACTTTAAAAATTAGTACTTGATAAGGTTAACTGAATTTGTTTAGGTTTGTGAGCACATCACCTGAACTGTACCAGTTTCCATACAAAATGAGAACTATTTTGTACTCTCTTTATGTGGATTACGTATGGAAGGTGTACATGCATTGGGAGTGGTGGCTGTTGGGATTGTTAAGATTTTTGCCATTCATTGGTTGGTGCCTTTGATATATGGATCATGTGGGGCCATCGTCAGCATGCATTGATTGTGATTGGCAAGTGGTGACAGAGTTGCCAGGATGCTGTGTTGTAAGAACAGTGATCATTTTGTACAACAAACAGGATAGTGTGTCACACCCTTGGACTATTCAATGAGACTCTATAATCAGATGATTTCTTTTATTAAAAACAGCATCAGGAAAAGGCATTTAGCCTTCTATTGATAGAACTAAAGTTTATGAGGCCAAAACAGCCACCATAATATCCCTCACCAAGCCCCACTTCTACATCACATAATACCACCTCTCGGCCACAGCTCCCAAAGGAGAAAACAGCTCCCCTTCAATCTCATGGGAAGAGGATAGCACAACCCAGCTCTTTGAAGTGCAAAAGCCAGCAGGAGTCTAGCAAGCAGACCAGGCCTTGCCTGGTCTAAAGCAATGAGCAGACAGCAGAACTCAGGGAAGGCGAAAAGGGGAAAGGATCCCACATCCCGGCCAGGAGACATGGCAGGATCAAACCAGAACTAAGCAGATCATGACATAGTGCTGTCATTGCTATTAATTGAATGTAGGATTGTGACTCTCTTTGCAAGTCCTATTGTGGTAGCTACTTCCATAGCAGGATTATAGAATCCTGCTTACAAATATCACACAAGAGGGAAGAAAAAACTTTTTGGGGGTGGGAGGGGGTAAATAAAAAAGTACATAGTGATTCTTTATAGTGCATTATGCCTCTCTAAAATCCTATCACAAAACCAAACAGAGCCTTACAAAAAGGGGGGAGGAATGCTTCCAAGGAAAGTAAAGATTAACAAACATGTGAAGTAGTGAGAGGATATTATTAAACTTCCAAACATTCTAGGAATGTTGGTTGTACTTTACATTGATTTAGCATATATTCATCAGGTTTCTCCTTGCCGTATTTTCACAAGTAGGCTAATAATGTTCCAAGTCGCTTGTTCACAAAGATTTCATTATATAGAAAACAAAACAGGATTTCACATGAGATGAGGATGAACTGAGCACCATCCAAGAAATAATGAGCTTAGTGACCTCTGATAACATTTGCAGAACACGCAGGCTTCAGAAAAATTGTATCATTTACAGTTATGCTCTTAAGCTTATGGATAATATATTAATTTAGATTGTATTTTATGACTGGTGGACATGCATGTATGAATATAACAAATCCCAGCTTTGAATGGCTACCCTTTTGGAATGAAGCATAAATATAAGAATAATATTTGCCACATATTTTGTATAAATCAATGTTATGGGATATTCCTGTAAAACCACCCTCTTTTACCTAGTATAAGTTGGATAAACCAACTTGGCCTGGATAGCCTGGGCTAACCTGATCTTGTAGGATCCCAGAAGCTAAGCAGGGCTGGCTCTGTTTAGTATTTGGATGGGAGAGCACCAAGGAATACCAGGGTTATGATGTGGTGGCAGACAATAGCAATAGTCTGATGCCATCTGATATTAATATTTATATGGTTCCTGTTTTAATTATTGGGGTACTGTGCTGGTTTTATTGTGTTTTAATGCTTTGTTTACTCTGGTTGTTCACCACCCTGAGCCCTTCGGGGAAGGGCGGTCTATAAATGTAATAAATAAATAAATAAATAAAACACCTCCAAATGTCTTTTGCCTTTAAAATCTTATGGGGTTAGCTATGATCAGAAGCGTAGCAAGGGGGGAAAGCGCCTGGTGCACCGGTGTGTCCTCTGCCCCCGCCCCCGGAACGCCCTCGCCACACCCCCACTGAGGTGTGCGCCTAGTGCAGGGGTAGGGAACCTGCGGCTCTCCAGATGTTCAGGAACTACAATTCCCATCAGCCCCTACCAGCATGGCCAATTGGCCATGCTGACAGAGGCTGATGGGAATTGTAGTTCCTGAACATCTGGAGAGCCGCAGGTTCCCTACCCCTGGCCTAGTGCATCGCCCCCCACTCCCTTAGAGCTACGGCATTTTAGAACAAATGAGAAAGATCATTAACAGTCTTATACCAAACAGTTCCTGGCCACTCTCAGAAATATGGCAGCTGATTTAGCAAGGTGGTTCTAATCTTCATGAACTAGAGAACATTTCCTAGTTCTCATTCTACATTTCATGTGGGAAAAGGCCCTGGTTGTGGCACAGCTCTCTCTCTTGTACAAACAATGTGAATAAGAATTCTACATGAGAAAAAACAATTAATATCCATGTTTCACATGCACAAACTGTTCTGCATAGCCTACTATTTCCTTATTCTTCTCATGCTGCATAAGCCTAGAGAACTGCAAATTTGTCATTTTATAGAACACAGCCTTTGTTGGAGACCTCACTGGAAGCTGGTGTCACTAAATGTATAAGTCTAAGAGGGGAATAAAGCAAGCCGTGGCACTATTTAAAATGAATTAATATCCCTTCATCAGTGGTGCATGCTACAGGGGCTGTTTGAGAGTATTTTGAGCTATCACTCCTTGCTCCATTGTACTTTCTAAAAGGTCAAGTATACAACAAAGTTTATTTAAGACATGTTATAGGTAGAACACGAGAGAAAGATCTTTTGCAGTCTTTCCTGTAGAGGTGAAAGATGAGGAGAATAAAAGATAAGCCTTTGGGTGTATATATACCTATATTGAGGAAGTCTAATAATGCAGATTATAGGAAAACAGTCTACCTTTCTTTTCAAGGCCTTGATTTGCAACCTTGAAATCTCAAATTTAGCTATTACAATGAACTCCTGTTGCAGACAGAGCTAGGGTTTTTTTTTATCACCACTTAAAATCTAATTAATCCGTATTGAAGCACAAAGATTTCTGTTGTGTTTTAGGGTGAGGGGTCATAGAGCGTTCTTTGTTCATCCTCAGACTTGTAATCATCAGGCATTGGGATATAATTTTACCAAGCAAATTGGAAGGTAACAGATCAAATCCTTATCAGAAAACCTAACTCATGGTTAAGCAGAGTCCTTCGTCCTTTACAAGAAACATTATATTCGACAAGAACAAAAACACATTTCAGAGCTGTGAAAGGGTTAATTCTCAAACCTTATATCCAGGGCAACAAAGAACTAAAGATCATCAGAGCTGCAGCCAACATATAAGGTAGCAGTTCTTATAGAGTTGGCAGATAAGACTTTCTAGTCATTGCAGTTTCAGGGTTCTGCCCTTAGAATGGCTTTAGTGTACAGAACTATGATGCAGTTAGCTGGCATTTTACTGTGTTTTTTGGGATGGGTGTTATCCTGTCTCACTACTTACTTACCTCAGTGGAAAAACTATAACTTAGAGTTGAATGAACTGGAGATCTGGACAGTGGGACTTTGGCAAGCTTGTGTGGTCCAAGAAGAAGGGGGAATGCAATGCAAGGAATTTGATTCTTTTCTGGCTTTGCCTCCCGAACTCAAAATGTCCAGGATTCTGATGTTTGTATCAACTGGATTAGGACTTTTTGGCCTTCTGCTCTCAGGTTTTGGATTGGACTGCTTAAAGGTTGGCGAACAACAACAGAACATAAAGAAGAGGTTATTGCTCTTAGGAGGAATCCTCTTCTGGATATCAGGAATAACAGCCATCATCCCAGTTTCATGGGTTGCTCACATGATCGTGCAGGAATTTTGGGATGAGAGCATTCCAGAAATTGTTCCCAGGTGGGACCTTGGAGAAGCACTGTTTGTAGGCTGGTTTGCTGGATTCTGCCTCATTTTTGGAGGTTCACTAATGAATTGCATGGTCTGCTCAGATGATGCTCCCTCTTCCTCGCTTCGTTATACTATGGCAGAACAGCAAGACACCTGTCAACACTCGGAACGTGGCAACAGACCCAAAAGCCTGAGAGTTTGAGAAGACAGAGGCTTCTTTTTCTTTTCAGACTCTTAAAAATGCTGGACAAAACTTTCCTCAGACTAATGTTCAAGGGACTCTTTGTTCCTTCGCCGATTCATTACTCTTGGGCATCTAAGTCTTCCTCTACTCTTTATTTAAAGAGCAGTACTTTATGCTTGTTATTGCGAAGTTGAAAATGCTGGGATCACAGCAAGAGATTAAAACAAGTACGTAGAAACTACCACCACATAGTTTCATGTTTTGACTGAAATGCAAAAACAAAAATGAAAATCCACCAATGTTCAGATCAGACATAAGGAAACTTAATAATTCCTCATTTCACACAACTATACATTACCAAAATCAGCAATCAATTTACATGTTTGGTCCTTTGTAACTTCTTGAACAGCCTAGAAATAGGTGGGGCATTCTGATGTTAGGTATCTAGACTACTACAGAAAAGTCAAACTGATGCAGAATTTTTTTTTAGCTCCCAAGTACTCTGCAAGATTGGCACAGTGTTTGAAGGATTCTTTGGGTTGGATTTACTGTTATCTTCTGTGGAATGGTCACCTGGATACATTTGTGTCTGCCTGTTTTTTTTAAATGTAGAAACAGAAAAGAAAAATTCTACAAAATGTTCCATTCTGTTCTTAGATTGAATCAGTGCTGCTTTAAATAGAAAGGTTTGGGGCTGAAACCTGTGTTAATTGCTTATATTTCCTAAAAAGCTGTGTTCATTTTACTGTATGAAAGAAGCATCCTCTTTAGTTTAGTTTGATGGTCTTGTATGTATTTCATGAATATGCAACTTAAAATACCTTTTTAAAAATATCCTGATTGTTAATAATTTAACAATACTAACCTTTTAAAAGCTATTAAAAAGAGGTGAAAAGTGTAACCTGTATAGAGAAGACACAGAATTTTGTGCATTAGCTTTATTGGGAAATGGGCTTTGTTCCTTAGAAATATGATTTGCTGTTTGCCTTTATGCAAAATATGCCTGTTTGCAAAATATTTCCAAATGGTAGCAGATAATATGAAATACATTTTATGTCCTTCACAAAAACTAGACATTTGGAAAGGAATTTCAGAGTGTGAGGATATAAAATTCTCTCTGTATTAAGTACTAAACAACATCTCTACTGGTAGCAAGTTCAGAAGTTAGTGCCAAGATCTGAACAATACTGACCCTAGATTTTATGGAAATGCTACAGTATCTATTAAGGGACACATTAGCTAGTGCACTCGGTCACTTGTAAGACTGGAATCTTAGATTTTTTTATAAAGAATGGAGAGCAAGGAACTTTAGCAAATGCGTGTGCTCCAGACAAGTATCAAAGAAATGTTATGTAAACTTTCTAACCTTTCCCCCTCTTGCTGTGACAGAAGACAACATATTTGGGAAAACTGCAGAACCTCTGATAAAATGGTATTGGAACTAATTCCCTGATACAGTAGCAAAACAAGAACAAAGAATGTATCATTGTTTTTGATTTGTGGGTTTACCTTGTGGAGGGCATTCAAGCCTTGCTTTGCTGCTGGACAATAATGTGAGGATTCACTATCTGCTGATTATTTGAGTAGATTTCTCATTCCATGCCCATTAATTGGACATTAATTCACTGAAATTCTTCAGTCTTTTAGACAAGTGCAAGATACCATCAACTGACAATACTCCCATGGATAAACTGGTATATTAAAAATGACAAGGAGGAGATGTCCACAGATAAGGAAACAGTCTTAATTTAACTAAACCGTTTTGAAACTGAAATACTTCCTGCCAAATCTTGAAGGTTTTACTCAAATTTTGAATGAAAATTTAACACAAACTGAACAGTGATCCCATGTGTTGGCTTTAGAATGTACACGTATCAACCTGATTTCTACAAACAGCTGCTCGGTCATTATCATCACACATAATTAAAGAAAATAGTTTCGCCAATATCTAACATTTTCCTGCTTTTTCTAGAGAAGAGGCTAAGCTGTCCGGGGATGAAGATGATAACCAACAGGCTCCTGTTTGACCAAATTGTTCAAACAGTTTACCCAGCAGAGAGGGACTGTAAAAAATGATACTGTCTGAACCAGATTTAATTACTACCCATTAAAAAAAAGTGGGTTCAAAGCTGGAGCTCTAGGTTTCTGTATTGTCACATGAACAAACCAAAAAGGTCAGGAACACAATGCCTAAATTTCCTAAATTCCATGCTTTTTGGGGAAGGGAACGTATTCCAGTTTTCAGGCTAATCACATCGCCAATGGCATTCCCATGCATACCTTTTAAATAGATCGATGATGGTAAATCTAAGTATGCAGTTTTACCTGTTAGTGATCATGTCAATGAATTAACCACTAATACTGCAGGCAGTCGCTCTTGAGATAATACTGAAAGCTTCTGATTGTGGAAATCTTTTACCAGATTTGGCTGAGCAATTTTGTAAAACAGATCACTACTGCACAAGAAAGCTTTGTTAAAAAAAATGTATTTTTCTCCAAATCACTGAAACACATGGAAAGTGCAGAGATGAAAGTTAATCTAAGTGATGTACATGTGTACATTTACAGACAATATTAGCAAAGAAAGACATTCGAGATATAACCTGATTAAATATTTAGTTCCGTCCTGAGCATTTTATACTTAATTGTAACAAGGAAAAAAAAGTTGAAATCTGATTTTCCATCCTATAAACAATTTGCTATATTTTTTTTCATTTGGCTAAACAATAATATTGCCTTATACCTGTAATACTTAAAATTCAATAAGCAGTTTGCACTAATATACTGATAATGGAATCGTGAGAACTGTTTTGTTACAATTCTATTCCATGAAGAATAACATCTTGCATTAAATGTGGTATCTGTATACAGGAATTTATCCATGGTAACATTAAAAAAAAACAATCAAGGAATTCCATCACTGTGAATAAACTGGGCCAGATTTGAAAAACTCAGAACTCTTTCAAATGTATTCTTGAGTTAGTATGGATGTACCCTTGGGTAGTAAAAGGGCATATTAAGGCATGGAAGATCACTTTGATTTTAAAAATGAGAAAGTCTTGTAAGTAGCCAAAATGTTATTTGTCAACATCTATGAGTTATCAGAGACAACCCTTTTTAGTCCCCTTCTGATATTCATTTAATATCAAGAATCAAGAAAGCTGTACAACCTTTCTGACAGTAGTTTTTTTAAAACCTGCAAATTTAAATGACCAGATCTGAACTATATTAAACAGTAACATAAATAAGACTGAAAATAAATAAATCATAAGGTACAACTCTATACATCAAATCTACGAACATTTTATAGTCAAACTGAGAAGCTGAGACAATCAACCTTCATTTCTATATTAAATAATTTAGCTTTTAGAGACTGACCTCATCACAATGA
Organism: Sphaerodactylus townsendi; assembly: GCF_021028975.2. Classification (NCBI taxonomy): domain Eukaryota; kingdom Metazoa; phylum Chordata; class Lepidosauria; order Squamata; family Sphaerodactylidae; genus Sphaerodactylus; species Sphaerodactylus townsendi. The sequence continues at coordinate 31,519,582 of NC_059434.1, forward strand.
ATGGCATTTGTGTGATTATGGGGTATCCATGAAGTATCAAGCAGTTAGTTTTCCTAACTGCCTCCAGGTCTAAAGGCATGTTTACAGGATCTGAAGAACTACATAGACTTGTGCATAACAAAAGGATCCCCTGGAGAAATTTATAAAAAAATTAAGGCACAGGTGTGTATGTTTTTAAAAATACACCAGTTATTCTTAAGATGGCAACAAACATATTGTAGTTCTCTTTTCTAGATCTTTCAGCGAGACTACTACATCTCAGCAAAAGGCTACATCTTGGTGGGCCTAACCGTATGTTATTTTGCTATTTCCAGGAGGAAAAGTATTCAAATAGGTTGTTTTTGATTTAGATTTCATATGTAGGTGTGTTTGTATGTGTCACATATATAAGCAGAAAGTATATCCTCTTGTGCGGACCCAACCAATTTATACTCTCAAAGTGTAACTGAAAAGCCCTTAAAGCATAATCTCGCTGGGTTACAGTACAGTCTTATGAATGACAGTGGAAGTCACATCTCCATGTGCACAGAACTGCAGCTGTAATTTTGCAAAATTGCAGGAAGTCAGAATTCAAATTCTAAGGTCTTCCAGTTCTCTTTAGCAATCAGCTATCTTGGCCTAGACTGCTCAGCCCCCTAGGGTTGCCAATTGTGAACTGGAAAAGTCCTGGAGATCGGAGGTAGAGCCAAGGAAGAGTTGGATGTGGGCCTTAGCAGGGTATAATACCATACAGTCCACCCTACAAAGCAGCCATTTTCTCCAAGGGCCCTGAGTTCTGTAGCCTGTAGATCAGTTATAATTCTGAGAGACCTCCAGGCCCTACCTGGAGTTTGACTGTCCTATTGTGATACCCCAGCGGCCAAGCTAATGCTGCCAGAATGATTACTTCTGCTAGCCAAGCCGTACTATGACATCAGCGAAGAGCAGCTATTTGCCGCAAGATAATACTCCAGAGAGAATACGCCAGTATATACACATCCACTTGCACACTTGTAGCATTACGCTGCTTAGAAAGGTCACTAGAAATTTTTGTTTCCCAGTACCAAACTTGATAAACACATTCATATTGTCTTTTGTTTTTATGTCAAAACAAACAGCAATTTAAACAAACCAGGAATCTAGTCCCATAGGTACCTCAATCATGATCATTCCTTTTTGTGCCATACTTAACTTGGGAATCAGTTTGCAAAGTGTATTTGTTCTTTTACCTACTGAAACACATTTTTAAGTGCTCTAATGGCAAACATGTCTCTTTAGAAGAAATTTCTATACCAACAACATGTTTGCTGCTTTGACAAATTATGAATTTTTGCCTAGAACCACTTTTTTGAAAATTGCACAGGGCTTTCTACCCTTGACTAATCCTACAGGTTTTGGTGCTAGACGTACACATTATATTGAAATGTTAGTTTTATCTTTTAAGTGTTTGACTCCTCAGGTTTAAATGTTTTGCATGAACCTGAATCCAGTTTCAGAAAACAGCTGCCCTCAGGTAGATTCAGTTTAATTCATTTCAAGATTATAGGGTTGTCGCACACAACCTTTCCCTGCTTTCAGATGCAAGGAGATTCAACAACCTGTGTGCAGCCCAAGGTCCATTCACAAAACCACGCTCCTGTAGCTCAGTGTCACATGGGTCTTTCTTCATACAAAAAAAAAGACAGGGTTCTTAGTTGAAATTTTCAGTGTGAGGGACAGAAGTTAACAGCACCTGTCCTTATGAGGCAGCCTTGCTGTTTTGGAAGAATGTGTTTCTTGCTAGCTAAAAAAAAGTCACACATTTGTACAAAAATATTGCATGGCCTAGCAGCCATCTTCACAGTTTGCTCTTGTGACAAAAATAACAGTGAAAAGAAACCTCCTGCTGAACACAATATTGCTTGACACAGTGCAGTTCAACAGGATATACTTGGTACTGCCTTTGTTCTTTAGATCCATCTTTACAAAATAGTAGCATATCTGCAATACCTACAAACTGTACAAAATTTGCATAAGTGTACCAGAAATAATCTACTTTGGTATTTTTGGTGTGGGAGATTTGAACAGAGGAGAAGAAAGAGAGCTTTTCCTTGCATTAAAAAACCCCATACAGGAATACAATTTACTGTTGTTGGTTTTTTTTAAAACAAACAATATTTGTGATGTAGAACAGGAGGCTTTAAACCCAGGTAACTATGCTACAAAATATTTCATCTTTATATATAAAAAAGATGAACAAGTAGAAAACACCTTGTGGAGATGGGGACAGGGGTACAGTTAGACATCATCCGCCGGCAGTGAAGGTATGCTGATTTTTGCTCTGGTAAAGTATGCAATCTTCTCCCTTTAACAAAGAAATAAGGGGTAAAGAAACACACGGTCAGTGGTTACAGTGTTTTCTATGATATTTGCTGTAACGTCAGAGGCGGAACTGCAATGGGGACATCTGGGGCGGCTTGCCCTGGGTGCCACCATTGCAGTCACTTGTTGGGGCTGGGGGCATGTTGGGGTGGGGCATGTCAGGGGTGTTTCGGGGGTGGGAGGGGGTGAGCAGGCAGTTCATGTCCAGGACGCAGTTTCCCCTCCCTTTGTCACTGTGTAACGTGCACTGTAGGAGAAAAGGAAGTGGGTTGGATCCAGTGGTAATTTCTGCTGGCAGAAAGGATTCTTAACAATCTTTGTCACCACCCCACATTTCTCTACAGTCCCAAATACTGTTCCTAGAAGACAGGGAACCCTATAGGGTGAACTAGCAAAAATTACCTTCCTTCCATTTGTGAAAATTTACTGCTGGATCCAACTCAATGGGGAAAATGCATTATAAATTTCCATTATAAAAAATACATTATAAATTATAAAGTGAACAAATCTCTATATACTTGAATCTTTGCCTTTCAAATACAGTGACTTTATAGTATGCATTAAATTATACCCACTAGAAGTCACTCAGTGGCCCTAGCATTAATCAGCCCAATCCAGCAAGGGTTGAGTGTGGAAGCAGGCTTCCAGATATTCAGGTCAAGGAGGTTGCAGATCTGCAATGGAGTGTACATCTGCACTAAAGTTGCCCAACCACCACGAGGAGCAGGGGATCCCCTCTTTGGGACCCTTCATCTCTGGCTAATAGGGGTCCTACCAGCTTAAAACAAGGCCTAGGCCTCAATGTCTCCTAAGTGATGATATCATGTCCAGAAGTTATGTCATCACATTGATAATAATGAGGGAGACTCTCTGGTATTTGGGCTAAACTATAGTAAAAACAGCTTCTACAATAGAATTTTTGACCAAATACCAGAGTGTCTCAATAATTGCCAACAATGTGATGACATCACTTCCAGAACTGACATCATCACACACAAGGCGTTGAGGCCTAGGCCTCATTTTAAGCCTGGTAAGATCATCTCCTCCCCCACCAATGGGCAAGGTTGAACCTGGCAACCCTAATCTGCATTCATATGGCAATAGTCATCCAGGTTCCGCTGAATTTGCTGAATATATTATGATGTACATTTTCAGTATGAATGGATCAGGTTCCATGCTTCCAAGTAATCCCAATGATTGCCTTTTTAAAGGATAGTTCATTATTGCCATGTTTTAAATTGCTTTTTCTTAGGCTCAACAAAAATGCCTTTGTCACAGTCCCTTCTCTTTACGCTGTATTAGTCTTACACATCCACTAAAGCATTTTCTACTGCAAATACCATTTGAGGGATCTGGTGACTAGAATGTAGATCTGAATAGCAACACTGCCCACTGAAAATGCTGAACAGTAGACAAAACAGTGTGTCAAGAAGGAGGTTTAATCTGTCCCACTGCACCAAGAAACATCTAGATGGCTTTCTGCTTCCATATCAAGTTCAACATCAAGATTTTGTAGACTGAACATTTAAAAGGGTCAGGAAAATCTACAGTATCCCATTGATACCAATTCTGCATTTTGCATGCAGGTTCATGACGGTGTTTTATAAACCTTGCACCCTCTCCTTCTATAAACGCGCACACACAAACATTAAAATACTTTATCACTACTCCTCCTTTGCAGAAATACTGAAAATGGCATGAAAAGGACATCTTGTGTATTCACGTTCCACAAGGGAAAAGTGAAAATGAAGTAGAGCTTTTTATATCAAAACTCTGGGGCTGTGATATTAAGACGCAGCCCTCTTCAGTTTCTGCATACTAGTTCCCCAGCTGATGAGACCTCTAGGTGGCTATAAGCTACATAAGAACATAAGAACATAAGAACAAGCCAGCTGGATCAGACCAGAGTCCATCTAGTCCAGCTCTCTGCTACTCGCAGTGGCCCACCAGGTGCCTTTGGGAGCTCACGTGCAGGATATCAAAGCAATGGCCTTCTGCGGCTGCTGCTGCTCCCAAGCACCTGGTCTGGTAAGGCATCTGCAATCTGAGATCAAGGAGGATCAAGATTGGTAGCCATAAATCAACTTCTCCATAAATCTGTCCAAGCCCCTTTTAAAGCTATCCAGGTTAGTGGCCGTCACCACCTCTTGTGGCAGCATATTCAATCCCTGGCATCTTCAGTTACAACAGTGGTTCTCAACCTTCCTAATGCCGCGACCCTTTAACACAGTTCCTCATGTTGTGGTGACCCCCAACCCTAACATTTATCCCCATCCATACAGTCAGGAACAAAGGAAAAAACCATACAAGTGCCTGACTTTTTCACAACCAAAACATAAGCAGCTGACAGGGAGTCATTTTCATTTCGGGAAACAGCACAAGGGGAAGAGTTGAACCCTCTTTTCTCATTGTCGAAACCATGATCCATATAATTCCCTAAGGTTGCTTTTTAGGCCTGACTGGCGAACCTAAAAATTCTCACAGACTGTATCCATTCCAAAAGATCAGGGCTTTCTTTACCGAAATGACTGTACTTGAAGTGGCACCTTCTGGCTCTGCTCTCGTAACCGGCATACATCCTTTGAAGCTTTCCTCATCAATTTTTCAGCGCTTAAACCCCGCTTTTTTTCCTCCTTGGATTGTTCAGCCTGTTGAGGGAACAAAATTACAACTACCATGCAGCAATTGACAATATGATAGAAGACTCAGGAAGACTGGGAAAGCAGAAATACCTATTTAAACCCATGAGGCAAAATTTCTACAACAGAATGTGATAATGGGACACAGCATGAACTTACGAGCAGAGGAGAAGAGTAGTGCTACAGCTGGAAGCAGCGCATTGTTTGGGTTAGAAAATGAGAACCCCTATAGTGGCGCAATGACTGAAATGAGCTTGGGCAGAAAATGGTTCCATGCAGCCTTGCATTTCTTTTAAAAGGTTCTTAGTTCAGGCACCAGCCCCTGTGCCCATCACTTTCGCATACTCAGGAAGAAGATTTGCTGGCACACACAGGTGGAAGCTAAATGAAGGTTGAAAAGCCCTTTAAACAAGATTCTGCATGCAATGATGTGGAGTTCAGACACTTTTTTGCATGCTCAGAGGCTTAAATCAACCTTTAGGATGGATTTAAAAGAAAGTACAGACTTAGATACAATGGAATGTTTCCAAAGGCAGAACAATTTCCACCTGTGGAGCACAACCTTCTACCCTTCCCCTCCCATTGCAGCCAAAATGCACCCCCCCCCTCCCCAAGGCCACTCCTGGAAGAAAGAGATATTTTAGAAACAACATTTGGGGGGCTATTTTGACAGAGAGTCATCCTCTACAGGCAGAAATCCTCCCATTCACAGAAATATACGATTGGATCCAAGGCATGGCCTGTGTTTATAACCAGACAACATTCATGATGTGTGTGAATGTGTTAAATGCCATCAAGTTGCTTCTGACTCATGGCGACCTTCTGAATCAATGTACTCCAAAATGTCCTATCATTAACAGATTTGCCCAGGTCTTGCAAATTGAGGACCATGGTGTAACTATTACATAGCCTTATTTTTTGCAAGAGGACTGAAACCCACAAGGAGTTGTCAGGACTGCTTGTAATTGGCTGGCTACAACAGGTAGAATTCTGAAGGCTGTGTGAGGAGATTTTGAGGGGATTTTTTTCCAAGAAAGACAGAGTGAACAGATGTGTGCCAACTGGGATCCCTTCTAGTTGGTTAAGCTACTTTGAAGGACTGGAGGGTCAGATTGAAAGGAGAATCTGTCCCACATCCCTGGTATAAACAAAAACAATGTCCAAAATAAACACTTGCTTGGTCGGTTTTGTCTCTGAGGAAAACCACACTCAGGCTCATTCCGCACATGCAGAATAATGCACTTTCAAACTGCTTTCAGTGTTCTTTGAAGCTGTGCGGAATAGCAAAATCCACTTGCAAACAGTTGTGAAAGTAGTTTGAAAATGCATTATTTTGCGTGTGCAGAAGGGGCCTCAGATATTAAGCAGGAAAGGGTTTTTTTTAAAAAAACAACAACATCAACTGCTACCCTACATAAAAAGAAAAGAAAAAAACAGATATGAAATGCAAAGAGTCAACCTCTATCCTCCCCAAAAGAACCAATAACTCTTCCAGTGACATTTAGTAAAGAAGAGATCAGAACAACAAAGCAAAGAGAAAAAAATCTAATTCCCATCCTGCCTTCACCCTTTGTATAACATTTCTAACTAAACCCTTTTACTTCTAAACCAGCTTATATTCTTATTGTTCTCATTTTTTCTTTTTATAAGTTCCACTAATACTATCTTTTTATACACAAGCAATGTATAACCACTAACCAAAAGATTATATATATGTATATATATTCTCCTTTACTAATATTCTCTAGCTTTTTATTCCCCATTCTACTTGTTGCACACCCTGTATTATATACAACCATTTTCAGATTATTTGAACATTTATAATTACTCTATCCCCATTGATTTAAATTCATATTCAATCTTTAATGTTTGCCTTACATTCTATCCTTCCTATCCCTCCTAATTCTCAATTTAATTCCTTGGTGTTATATTTCTATAAAACAAAAGTTAGACAGGAAAGGCAACAGCAAGCACTTTCAGGTTGTCTGGGGTTCTTTTTATTTTTGTTGATAAGTTTCCTTGCATCTTGACTATCTGTGATCTTGTGATAGGATCCATTGAAGGTGAGTCACAATCAATCTAAAGGGAATATTCTTCTTTTACAGAACATCTGTAAAAATGTATACTCTCTGTGCTCCATCAAAATTTCAGCAATTCTTTCATAAGAATCATGACCTTGAAACTGTATAATGAAGGTTATCTTCTTTAAATGACCTTTTTGTCATGAACATGACACAGTCTTGAGGGAGATTCTTATTCTTGACTGCTAAGGATTTTATATGATAAATTTTATCCTAGAGAGAGACATGAACTCTACAAGCTCTGAAATAAAGTCTTTCCTAAGATTTTCTCCCTCTTTTTCTGGCATTCCGTGAATCCTCACTGCACACTCCTTTTGCTTTAAATCCAGCTAGAGTAACTTCCCAACTTGATAATTAATCTCTTTCTAATTTATTTAAATTAAATCTAGTGATTTAAATTCTTCTGAGATTCTTTTAAGATCAGTAGCTACTCCTTTAATGTCCTTCCTTATGTCTGTTATCTCCCCTCATTATCTTGTCCTACACATCCAACATCTCATGTAGCATAGATGGTATCAACAATTCAATTTTTTTGAATTGGGTCCTGTGCACTGAAGTCAGATGCAGTGCAATTTCTTTTCTTTTCTTGTCTGCCATCTTCACCTTCCCCAGTAGATGTCCTTCTTGACTCATTAAATGTCCTTTCTTGATTCATTCCATTTTAATCAGTCCAGTCTCTGTGCAAACACCTCCCTTCTGCCCCCTTTCCGAAAAATCAGTCACCAGAATCAACTTTTCCTTTCAAGATAAATTATAGTTACAGTTCATTTGCTTCTCCTCCAAACTATTTTTCTGCTCTCTTTTAAGAAAACAGTTTTAGTTTTCAGTTCCGCTCATTCAGACAAAATGGCGATCATGGCACATTTTTTTAAACCAGCACACAAACAAATAGTACTCATCCTTCAGCAGCCCTGTAAATCTTGCTGGTTGCAAAATAAGGTGCCAGCAAAACGTACCTCTTGTGTTCCATTCTATCAATCATGATTCAGAGGAAGTGCTATATTTTCTAAAGCTGCCTTCCCTTCCTTTGTCAAGATGACATGAAGCAGGTTCCAGTGAGAGAAGTAGACCAGGCTACTGCCATATTTCCATTGCCTTCCGTACCTCCTTCCCACCTTCAGAAGCAAAGCGTTTCCTCCTCCAGCTTTGTATAAATTACAAAGCTGGTCTTAGCCCCAGAATCATGTCTGGGCAAAATAAACAATGGGGGAGTCTCTCCTATCGGGGAAGACATCGCCATTAGAGAAGACAGGAAAGCTTATGAGAGTGGTGATAGAGATAAAGAGAGGAATTGGCTTCCTAAGGGTGAACTGGAATTCCTGCTCTGTTAAGGAAGGTGTGGGAGCTAGACATATCCAGAGGAAGGATTGTCTAGAATATAGTGTTTTAAGAAACTGTTTTTGAAATACTTACCAAAGAGAAAAAGAAAGGTCTTTTCAATCCATTAGTAAGAACAACAGCACATAGTGTCACCAAAACTGTTGCATGTATGTCTATTTAAAATAAATTGAAAGTAACATCTTGAAGACAGTAAGCTAGTGACCTGGGCCAAACTTGAAGGACTTATGAAGACAGATCCTGTAACATCTTATATATAAGAACCACTCTATACCACTCTTGTTTTTAAATAGTTGTTCTTCTGCCAACATATTTTTTCTTTGTTCTTGTAAATAAAATCTTTTTGTTCCAACTTTTTATTTTAAAGAGCCTCTGGTGCCTGCTTTTTATTTTCTGACAAAGGGAAAGGGGTTATTTTTGTGTTCCCTCAGAGCAGATTTTTCTATCTGCTTGAGAGGTGCCCAGTTGAGCAGTTAAAGAACAATTTTACTGCTTATTATAAATTATAAAAATTGGAAGAACACAAAGTGAACTGAAATAAAGTCACCACACTAACACTACCAAATCGGTAGAAAAATCAGTTGGTAGCTGCTCAATGAGCCCTGACAGTTATAATTTTGGAGGGAAAACTCCTGAGTACCTGGTCAGGGAAGGACAGGGAGAAGTCGTCATACATTTTTGGTGGCAGGATCCTGATACAAAAATAAAACCCACAAAGCAGTGTTCCCACCATTATTTGAATGTCAGTTTACGAAAGCAATTATTTATTTTTATTGAAAGAAAAATATTTTCCTGTCAGAAATGGAACCTCCTAAGAAATTTCAAGAGGCTCGTGAACATGGTACAGCAGTAGAGACTACCTCACAAGAAGAAAATGTCAGTCAGGAGTTAGAGCTGATAAAGATAAAGCTGGAGTTGGCAAAGGCAGAGAAGGAAGCTCAGATAGCCAAAATTCAGTCTGAGGAAAAGGAGCCATTAGACAGAATTGTGCAGGAGCAAAGAGAAAAACAAGACAGGTTAGCTTAGGAGCAAGAAGAAAGACAAGATTGAATGGCTCATGAGAAAGAAATGTTTGTTTTAAAAATGCAAGAGATGCAACTTAGGGCTCAGTTACCCCACCCCTTCAGCAATGCAGACATTCCTTCAATTGATACAAAAAGATTTCCCAGGCACCAGAAAGGCAATGATGTTGAAGCCTTTCTACATAGCTTTGAAAGGACATGTCATGATTTAGACATTCCTGAAGGAAAAAAATTTTTTTGCATCCATAAATATGTGGAATACTTAGTCAAATTTACTCTGACCTAAGAGAGGAAGAAACATCTGACTATGCTATATTTAAAGAGAAGAAGGTTAAGGGGCATTTTAGCCTCACAGCCAAAGTAGAAAAGCTTTCAATGACATTAAACCCAAACCAGCAGAAATGTACTCCCAAATGGCAAGCCATCTAGATGAAGCTCTAGATAGATGGGCAGAAGGGAACAAGAGTTAAAACAGCTCATCAGCTTGGAGCAGTTTTATATACAGGTTCCTTGTTAACTACGTTGGTTCCTAAAAGATAAATGGCTAAAGATGGTGGCAGAAGTCGCTTCCTTGAGTAAGAGGGAGACATAGGAGGAGCTGCTTTCCTAAATTCCTATAAGATAAAACAGATAAAAGCTTTGCTGTAATCTATAAAACATGAGGTGATTTTCTTCTGAAATTCTCTCATATGCTCTAGTAACTAACATTCATAATATTCATAGCAAAGTGTCTGAAAACTGTAAAGAATGCCCATCGTCTCTAGCTCTCAAAATAATCTATTTATGTGTATTCTATGTTGTTGATCAGCTGTATGAAATACTTCCCTGTTGTGTTAATAAAGTGTTCTGGTGTTTTATTCTCTACCTGAATTTTTTACATTAGTGCACGAAAGGCCCCTGAGTGCCCATTGACTTTTGTAGTTCTAATGGACACAAGACTTCTGCAGTAGATACAAACTTGTCTTGTGGAGCAAACTTATTACACCAAGCAGAGGACACATACAAACTTTTGAAGATTAATGACACTATGAAGACTTTAACAATAAAAGAGATATTTTATAGGCTTAAAGTAGATGCTAGATCTTCCAATGAAATTTTTATGCACTCAGATTCATATCAAGAACAAAATATCTGCTTTACAACTTTAATGTTTAAAATAGGTTTTAGAGATGAGAGGAAAGAGAAAAAAAACAAAGCACCAAAATACATTTTTCTAATGTATGGGAGACAGTGGAGAGAGAGAAACAGTCAAGACATCTTCTAAATGTCACTGAAGTGAGTGCAAAATCCCACTGACCTCAATAGATTTTAAATCTATCAATAACATTTGAAAAATAGGAAAGGTGATCTGTCATGGAACAAGTTGCTGCTGGCATGGAATCATAAATATTTGGATTGCAAACATTGTTTTTAAAGACAGCTGAAGAGTTTTGTAGAGTTTAAAGGCCCATGATTTCATATACCAGTAAAAAGGGCTTTTAGCAGAGGCGTAGCAAAGGGGGAAAGAGCCTGGTGCACTGGTGCGTCCTCCACCCCGCCCCTTGCCCCCATGGAGCTATGCCTCTGGCTTTAGTAAAAGATTATGGGTTAGTTCTAAGGGCTCCAGCTAAGGGGGGTGTCCTTTTCTAACAGGAAGGATTCTTCATCAAAGGAAAACTCCTTTTGTGGAAAAAAAACCCACCTCGTCACTTAGCAGAAGGAAATCCTTAGGTCCAACTATTGTTGTAAGTATTTTGTATTTCTAATTTTGAGGCAGACAAATATAACACCTGATTATGCCAACTGTAATTAGTATTTTTACTCTAATAGTTCTTTTAACAACTTTTATAACCACAATATGGCAGCCTAAGTTTTAAAAAATCCACCAGCATCCATAAGTTGTCTTTAATTGACGACAGAGTGAGGTGAAGATCAGTATTTACTCAAAAAACCCTCACCACCTCCTTAGAGAGTCAGCATGGTATGGTGGTTCAGAAGTCAGACTACGATTTGGGAAACCCAGGTTCAAATCCCCACTTGTGCCATAGATGCTTCCTGGGTGACCTTAGGCCAGTCACATAGCCTTGATCCTGGATAGTATTTGGATGGGAGACTTGCAAGAAATACCAGGGGTGTGATGTGGAGGAAGGCAATGGCAAACCCCCTCCAAACTTCTCTTGCCTTGAAAATCCTAGGAGGTTGTCATAAGTTGGCTGTGACTTGCTGGCAAAAAAACTCTTTACTCAGAAACAGCCATGGGCCCATTTCACAACTCAAGATCGTTTGCTGAGCGCAGGCCCATGTTCAATGGCAGACAAGTACATTTGTAGTCATACTTACAATGACGACCAAGCAGAGACATCCCAAAGATTCCCTGTGTCCTAAGGACATTTCCGCCAACCCTCAGGAGCAACTTTGTAGGGTCAGGGAGACAGAAGTATTCCATGAACTCATTCCATTCATGAATCATTGGATGTAATGCTATATCTCTGAATTCCTGATTCTACTGCTTTACAAACATGGGCTGTTTAGAGTGAAATTAGTTTGGGCCGTTTCTGCATGGCCCCCCAGGCGCCTCCACGCCGGCAAGAATTCTGCCCGGTATTGAAAGCGGAGGAGCGGTCGCACGCACGCGCGATCGCGGCCTCCGGAGAGGCCGACCAAGCGGCAGGCGGCTCCGCGTAGACGCCTCTGCCCCGCTTCCGTCGACTCACCGTGTCCCGTCGTCGGCCTACTGGCGATCGAAGCGCCATGCGCTGCCCTCCGACCTCCAGGGGTCCGGACGACAGCGTCAGGCGGAGCTTCAGCAACCAGCAATGGCGAAGACTACCTGATAATCTCGAAGCGAGAAACTTTTCGTCGTTCAGCGGTGCTGTTTGCACATGCCGGGCTGCGCTGTTGGGAAAAACAACCCTTTAAAGGGTTGTTTTTCAGGGCGGCTTGACGCCGCCCTGGGGGAGGGGGAGCGCCGCCTGTGCGAATGGCTCCCTGGGAACGGCGTTTTTACCGTTCCCAGGGCGCCATAAAAAGGCCGTGCAGAAACGGCCTTAGCTTCTAAAGGTATTGCAACTTTGCATGCATGCACTTTTCCGTTCAGAGATATGAGTAGATTTCTTTCATACCTGTTTTTCAGCTTGTTTCAAGGTCTTCTGGAATCTTTCATCCTCCAGCACACATGGAGGAAGCTCAGTCTCCCCTCTTGCTTTCATCTCTTCAAGCTTCAGTTTAAGTTCACGCAGTGTTTGCAGTTCATCATTTAGGCGGCTCTGTCGGGTCCGAGAAGCCTGGAGATCCAGCTCCAAGTCAAGGGAGGTACGGATAGGGCGCTTTTGTGTTGCTCTTCGTATGTTAGGCTGGCAAGCAGGCTAGAATTTTCAAGAATTCCGAGAAATAAGAACAAAAGACAACCAAATGTGGTGCAAATATGCTTCCGTACGCTGTTCCACAATAATTTGTCCCCACATGATGGCTTGGATCCTGCCTAGAATTTCCATGGGTAAAAGGTGGAGGGTGATTTTTGCTGATCTCCTCCGCCACCTCCATCTATGGAGGACCTTGGATTCTTTCTAAGTTATTTCTGAGGGGTTCCCTGTCCCTCAAGAGTGGCATTTCAGGGCGTGTGGGTTTTGGGCTGCTATGGAAGAAGGGGAAATTGCCTGCCCTTGTGAGCATGGAAATTCTAGGTGGGATTCAAACTACATTACATACGTCTAGAAGCTTATATTTATACATGTAAAGTTGTCATGAGAATAAGACTGCAGTCCTAAACAGAATTATACCATCTTAAGTCCACTGATTTCAGTGGACATAAGAAGTGTAACACTGCTGAGGATGGCCATCGCTTTTGACTTATTTTTCACAAAGTAGATAGTGGTTGAAGCATCATGCGATAACCTACATGAGCACAATCATTACAGTGGCTTTTAGTCCTAGACCATTCAAAATTATCAACAATTGCCACATTTTTAATCCTTTAACTATACCAGCACACTTAAAAAAAATTATGGACATTTTTATTTTCTATCAAGAAGTTCAGCAAAATTATATATAGGCTGCCTGTCAACATCCCTTCAATATTTAGTAGTCTGATGTACCATTTTCCATTGCCAAGAGATCTTTCATTTCTGAAGAATCCCAAGTCTTTCATAAACAAAGATTGATTTCTAATGAGAAACTGGATGCTGGGTGGATCTATCATTTGCAGTGCATCTCAGTGAGAAAGGCAGATGATAAATAAAATAAATTAAATTATTTAGTGGCTGAGGTTGATCTGGGAATTCTGGTAGCTGATGAATGGCTGCGAAGTAGGGGAAGAATGCACTTTGCAGGAGAGAAACAGAACTGCACACCATTTTATTCTGCAACCCCCATTTTCACCCAGGAACCTCCTAGATATGTACTTGCTGTACATGTGTGAAACTTGCTGTACGTAGTGAAACACTATAGGGAGCATGGTTCCAGGCAAAGAACAGTTGGGAAAGGAAGGATTAAATGTTCCTACCAAGTTTTATTTGCTGCAAATCATGCTGTGCCATAGGTACTTCACAGCAGTTCTGTGTCATCTGTTATGCCTAGGGCTATGTCTGTCCACTATAACCATAACCATCTATTTCCATTCACTGTTTCCCAGATCTGAACATAAGGGATGAAGGAGGTAAACAACTCTACCCTTCTTGGAGTGGAATAGGAGTAAAGTTTCTTTAAGGATTGTGAGTTTTAAACAAGACTGAGTTTAAAAGGCAGTTGCTATAACTTAAAAATCAGTGATGTAGAAGAGTAAAAGAATGGTTTGTTCCTACAAGTGTATTTTAACATGAAACCTGCCCAATGCTGCAGAAGAAACCTTTTGACCAAGCAAAGTGTTTTAAAGGAAATGGAAAAGATCACAGCAGCCCCTCAGTAAAACAGCACATACCCTTTTGATTCTCAAGCTCCGCCGTTCTGTGGCATTTCTCACAAAAAGGGACTTTTTGGCCAATGTTGAGCTGTCACTGTCACTCCGATTCAGCTGTCAATGCAAGGAACACACAGGATTCATAACATATAGTGGAGGAGCTGGAAACAGAATTACTCACAATATTTAACAAAATTCAAGTCCAGCTTTACCTTAAAGACCAACAACATTTTCTAGTATAAACACTTTTGTTAGTCAACGCTCACTCTGTCAGATATCTTACAAAAAACCTCTGGTAAATTTGGTGATTTTAAAAGATGTTATTATAGACTAAGAGTGCAATCCAGCGTGGCGGGAGGGAGAGTATTACGGATGCAGGGTGAAGGCGTGCTGACTCAACTGCCTTTTATGCTGGTGCAAGGTGAAAATGCGCCAGTGGGGGGAATACATTGGTGGAGGGGGCTGCATGCTCCTGAAGCACTGTGCCAGTGTTCTTCTATCGTAGGAGCCCACACTGGTGCGGGTGGGGGCATTTCAGGGGTGTTCCCGTGGTGGAGTCAATTTTAGTCATCTTCCACAGGGCATTCAGCCTAGGGATATCTCCTATGTCTGCCAGCAACTTAATGTCATGAAAACAGCAGACTAACCAATTGTCAAAGACCTAAGCCAGCCTTTGGGGTGGTAGTAACACTGAGATGTGGGGTCTGAACCAGAATTCCAGACATCAAAATATATTCTTAAAATTTTATTTAAGAAAGGTAGTAAAACACAGGATTAAAAAATAACAGTGAACACAAATTAAGGTGCAGTTCCGTTCACAGGGAAAATAACAAAAGACTAAAGCCTACATATGATAATGAAATACTTGCAGGCAAAAGATACTAGATGGCTTCATGTGCAAAGTTCCATAGAATATCAGTGGAGGGCGAAAACATAGAACAAGGAGGAAAGTACTTGCTAAAACTGAGCTAATTGATGGTCTCATTGAGGTCTATAGTGTTTATAAGTTTATATGGCCTTCAACAATGGAGGAGTTTATAGGTTTATCTGGCCTTCAACTTGGCCCTCCTGTAAACCTAACCCTCCATTATAAGGTGTCTTCTTAAGGATTAAATTCACACAGCACTCAGGCTGATAACTAGCAGAATAAGCCACTCTCTTTGGCTGATCGTTCCCCTCAGAGTTTAGTTTTCTCTCAATTAAGGCAGGCAGCACTTAACAGCCCAAAGGATTCAGACCAAAAGCCTTTCAGCTTGTTCTAACAAAGAGTTTAACTTCCTCTGCATCATGCAGTTACTTGCCCAATCAGAAAGTAGGAGGCCACAGCCCATCACGTGGCTACCCTGTTCTTAGGCCTTTCCTTCCTCACTCTGAAGATAAACAATATTTTAGTTTGATAGAACTGCTCTTTAAAAAGTACGCATTTCTACTGCAGTCCGTCACATATATCATTACCTCTCAGCTATTAATTGCAAGATTAATTAAAAAAAACCTCAATGACAAATAATTGCTATACAGCGGGGCACATACTGTGCTTTTATAATGTTAGCAAACATTGTTCAGAAGTTGCCAGCAACTGCTTTATTGTCTTTTAAGTTTTAATTTTTAAGCCTTTGTTTCTTTTATCTAAGAGAAAGCCTCACAAGAAAAGCAGAACAACAATGGCTCCCTAGGTGGGTCATATCCAAAACCTTTCTGAGTCACAGTGACTTGCACTCTTACAGTAAAACACTTATTTTACATTATGTTTCAGTACTATACAGAGTGTAATCAGAATCAGAAAACGACTATTTGTGGAAGAAAACTGCAGCTTAAAAAACTACATACTAAAATCAAGAAAAAACACTGAAAAAGCCACCCAGAATATCAAATTCTTTCCTTGATAAAAAGAAAACAAGAATGCTGAGGCAAGACTAAACCACCATTTCAATGAAATCCTAAAGATCCATCAAAATGTCTTTTCAATTAACTAATTCAATGGAAAAAGACTGTCTTGTGAGCTCGGAAGCAGAAAGAATCCGTCAGCTCAGGATTACTGACTATCACATTTGCTGGAAATGAGTTTTTGTCAGCATTGGCCCACATGTTATGGGTTTTTTTTGTCCAGTCACTGCCCTATTTTGGAGACCTGGGCCACAAACCAATCAACTTTTTTCTTGACAAAGGTCCATTCCGCATTGGCCAATACACCCGGGCTGGGGACAGGGAAACACTCGTTTTTTTTTGGGGGGGGGGGGCAACTTTGCACGGCTCACACCCCTAAAGCGAGACTGCCCGCGTTCCCCCGGAAATGGGTTATTTGAGAATAACGCTATCCATGAGTCTCTCATTTTAATGTGGAGTGCAGCAGCTCACGATCTAATGGCTGATCCGGGAAGCACTTGGTTCCCTGTCTTTAAACGTCCTCCCCACGCACCTATGCAACATGGGAGGTGAGGTTTTTTTAAAAGACGTACCTTCATGTGAAGGTGCAACAGCAACCTGCATTGCTTCTGCAGGCTCCGTTCGCTGCTTGCATGGAGGCATGCAAACAGGACAGCAGGAGAGTGGGTCACTTTATCCCACCTGCAACCCGCTCACCCAGTGCTATGCGGAAGGGGCCTGAGTCTTAAAATTTTCTGCTGTTAATTAAATCCTTAGATAAATGCTGTCTTTGTGAAAGATGACATAAAATAAGGATTGTGGAGTCTTTTTGGCAGCAGTGGTCAACAAAGGGATCCACTTTACAATACTGGAAAGAGGCAGATTCATCATATTTCAGCACTAAGGAACATTGTAAGATCTGGAATATATAGCATTTAAAAGGCACGATACTTCAATAAATTTAATATTATCTGGGTCTCTGGAGCTCTCAAAACCACAAATCTCTCTTTTTCTGTCTGCTATTTGTCTCTTTTTCCTACCCCCCTTTCTTTCATCCCCTTTTTTTGTCCTATGTTAATTGTGTGAAAGGTGTTCCAAGGGACTATTTTGTTTAGTTGTGTAATGAAGATGTCATATTAAATATATATATGTATATATATATATATATATATATATATATATATATATATAAAGAGACTACATAAAAAGATATCATTTTAAGTTTTTCTGGAAGACATCTTAAGCAATCTTGTTTACAAAAATTATAGCACAGAATTTTCAATAGTTAATGAGCCCTGAGCTTAAAATATGCTGATGCAACTAGCATCTGAGAAATAGCTGTGTAATCTAGGCTTCTCTCTCCCCAAAGAGGCATTAGTTTTCCTACAACAGGAAGTGAGCTGTTAAGTGATCATCGATAGTAATGCCCATATGTCAGTACTTAAATGTCACTCATGCATTTAAGGAGGTAAACGTGGAATCAGAAACACAGCTTTCCATTGCAGTCTCATAGGAAAACTGGATAATAAAGATGAAAAAAGAATATCTGTGAGTATCTAGAGGCAAGTCTGGAAAATTAGAGCAGCTTACCTAGATTTATTAAGGATGGATCAACCAACCCACCTTTCCAGCATAGTAAAGAAAGCTTTTGACATAGTCTCAGATGACATCCAAATTCAGAAAGCTCTCAAAATGTGCAACTTACACCAATCTCATATGGAGAGAATGAAAGCAAGAGAAAAATAAATAACAGCTTGGGGAAAATGGGGGAAGAACAGAGGGCATGTTCATGTACATTATGTGTCATCAAGTCGCTTCTGACTTACTAATCAATCACCTCCAAAATGTCCTCTTGTTAACAGCTTTGCTCAGGTCGTGCAAACTGAGGGCTGTAGCATCTGTTGTTATTAAGTCAATCCATGGCGGGTCTTGATCTTTTTTTTACTGTCTTGACATTTCCTAGCATTATTTTCTTTTCTAATGAGTCTTTTCCAGTGACAAAAGTACCATAGTTTCAGCTAAGCTATTTTAGCTTTTAGAAGCATAACTGCCATATGAAGCTTTCTTGGGCTGTACTTTATCAGGCTGTGAAGGTTTGTGATGTGTGTTTGGTGTTTTCCCTATCAAAAGTATGTGTGCTGTATTTTTAAAAAAATGTCTTACACACACATATACATACAGAATTGCACCCTTTTACATGCTTACTGCAAGGGGAGGAAGGATCTATGCAGAGTTATTCTCAGGCTCACATACACTTCCTCCAATTCTCCTTCCAAACACAACCCACATTTCCTCCTGACTAACCTCTATTTGCTGTATCTCCTGAATTTAGGCAATGCTTCAACCATTTGCTTTACTGCCACAACTTAATTGTGGTTTAGAATCATGGTTTTCGGTCAGGAAACAAACAGCAATTAATTACACTGCCCAAATTTAGATATCCACACAAACTGAGGTTTCTTTAAAGCCCATGCAGTCTTGCCTCTAAGGATGCTTACGTGTGTGTGTGTGTGTGTGTGTGTGTGTGTGTGTGTGTGCGCGCGCGCGCGCATGAACCTGATCAACCAGATTTGTTTTTATTGTGAGCGAAGTCTAAAGAAAGTAAATAGATTCAAAATACTGCAAGACAAGTGAAAGAATTATTCATATAAGTCAATCCTTGACAGGCAGGGTATAAGCCTCTCATGAATGCACCCTTTCAAATGTCACAAGACCATGGATGGTTTGAAGATGCCCCATATGAACATGTCTCTGGGTGTGTGCTACCCTTCCAAAAGAGATTGTTCTGAGAAGTACCATTGCAGGAAGTGCCCTGTACATATTAATCTAAACATTATACATGGATCACACAGAAGCAACACACAGCTTATGAATAGTTTTACTAGAATAGTTTGAGAGATCAAAAGGCCTGAATTGATTTAGGGAATTAAAATATTCAAATAGCTGTTTTCTTATACAAGCTCACTGCAAAGGAGACAATTCCAACCTATAAACAGCATTTTGTGAAAGTATTGGTCATACACCGTATATACTCGTGTATAAGCTGACCTGTGTATAAGCTGAGGCACCTAATTTTACCACCAAAACCTGGGAAAACTTATTGACTCGCTATAAGCCAAGGGTGGGAAGCTGGGGTTTGAGGAAGCCCAGCCAGCTGGCAGGCAGAGGGAACTCCTTATTTGGGCAGTGACTTCCCCTGATGTCACTGCCCAGATAAGGAGCTCCCTCTGCCTCCCTCTGCCTCTGCTGGGGTTTGAGGAAGCCCAGCCAGCTGGGTGCCTTGGGGTTCCCCTTTCACCCTCCTAGGAAGGCAGCAACAAGCGGCTTGTGCAGCCACAGGGAGATTGTCCCAGGCCATGCCCCCAGCCTCGGCAGAGGCCAGAAGAGCCTGCTGGCTGCGGGGGTTTCCCCTTCGCCCTCAGGGGAGGGCAGCAACAAGCGGCTGGTAAGTGGTGACTCGTGTATAAGCCAAGGGGGCATTTTTCAGCCGTAAAACAGTATATACAGTACCATTTCCACATGCTATCTTAGGTGAAAACAACAATTGACCACTCTTTAGCAGTGATGGATGAGTTTCCCAGTATATGACTCTGCCTGCAATATGCAGTTGCAAAAGAAGTTAAGTGAGTCTTTAGATAAAAGGACCTTGTGGAGGACACTCTTTATCTTACCCTACAGATGTACTGGTTCCGCTCTCCTGGAGAGAAGGTTTGTGAGCGGACTATCATGCTGTTCCTGACAAAGGGATGCTGCTGCTGAGTCTTCAGGCTGGCTCTGTCCTTGGGCCGGACAACCACACGCTCACTCTTATCTTCTGTGTTAGTTTCTTTGTCCACCTGTTGAGGAGTCAAAAACATGTTTTTTAACAAAAAAAAAAA
The DNA here is from genome assembly GCF_021028975.2 of Sphaerodactylus townsendi. Lineage (NCBI taxonomy): Eukaryota > Metazoa > Chordata > Lepidosauria > Squamata > Sphaerodactylidae > Sphaerodactylus > Sphaerodactylus townsendi. The sequence goes on from NC_059434.1 coordinate 31,539,616, forward strand.
TAAATCTTCTAGTCCCCAGGCTTGATTTTCATCCCATCTTGTCAGAAGCCAGTGAAGATCAGGCACAAGTAATTTAAATGCCCTTTTCTTTCCACTGGAAAAAAAAATCATGCACGTTTGAAAGGATTATACCATTTCTTTTAAATTACTGAAAACAGTGCCATATGCTGAATTTTGTGAACATTTCCCATTTTGCTAGTGCAACACACACACACACACACGGATCCAGAGGATGTAAGCATGTGGAAAGCCAGAATTTCCTTTTAAAAAAAGACTTACTGTTTGTTTTTTTAAAAATTGCTAGTTCAGTCGAAGGTTTGCTAGATAGAGATTACCTTTTAGGACAACTACCGAGAACCAGTGTATTATAGTGGGTAGAGTTTCAGACTCTGACGGTCTGGGTTCAACCCCTCATTTCATCAGTACTTGCCTATGTGTTACGTTTTCCCCAGGGACATCTGTGGGTTGTATGGGGAGGCATGTTCTGAAGTTGCACACTTTCCTGATCACAGGGCTCCAATTCAGTTTGGAACATGGCTCTCTGAGAGGAGGGGCTTAGCCCATTCCTCTGTGCCATTTTCTCAATCTGAAAGGACCCTCCATCAGTACAAATGCAGACCCAGCAAGTTGGGAAAACAGCATGGAGGGGAATGTTATCTTGCATATATGGGATTCCAAAAACTCTTGTGTGTTTTCAAAAGAATTTCTGCAACTATGGTCATGGAGCCCTCTAATAAATAAATAAAAACGTCATGTCAGCTCTGAAGAAGGTGCCTAGCATTGTTTAACTTTCTTGATGCTGCTTATTGGTATTTGATAAGCACTGCTGTTAGAACTGGTTACTTGTAGGCTCATGTATAGATTTCTTGCGTAAACTTTGGAAGCTGCCCTTTCTGACTTTCACAATATAAAGGTCATGTACAGAAAATGCAGTGTTTGTGCTGGCTTTCTCCACAGTAACATTCACTCTTTGTCTTGCACTTTCCTTTCTAAACAAATCTGCCTCTAGGAATCTGAAACATCCGAACCACAAGAGGCCTTGACTGGATGCCTGTCTGCTCAAGATGGAGAACGGTTCAATTCTGGCAACTGCTACAAAACTAAGTTGGATGATTAGAGTAGACAGTCAACCACACACACTGGGATAAAGCTACATACGGGCATCAGATTTCACAGGATGGCTTTGCATGCCTAAAACCACTAGATCCCTGCAATCAGATCAACTAGGGGTTTGGAAACTGCAGTAGGGTTGCCATACTCCAGGTGGTACCTGAAGATCTGCTATTACAGTTGAGCTCCAAATGATCAAGACAAGTTCCTCTGGAGAAAATGGCTGCTTTGGAGAGTGGACTCTAAACACTATACTATGATGAGGTGTCTCCCCTCCCCAATGATTGCCCTCCCCAGGTTCCACCCTCTAAATCTTCAGGGATTTCCCAACTCACAGCGGGCACCCCTAAGCTCCACTTAGCACAGAATGCTGTCGGTAGACTACTACAGGGAGCATGTGACACTGGTTGACCCTGGCAGGAGGCTTAGACGGGGTGGATGGGTGGGACCAAGTTCCTAGCTGCATTGGTTTGCACATCCCCTCAATACAAGGTGATACGAGGTCCAGTCAAGGGCTTCCAGAATAAGACATTCTAATGGAGTGGGTCTGGCCCAACGTGCATTCTGTAGGGTGTGGCTGGACAACTGTCTCAATGGCCTTGGGAGGAGAAGGTGTGTCCTTAGTCATGAGGGGGCCAGAGTGGGTCCACAGGTGCTGAGAACAAAACTCCAAAGAAAAAGCCAAAGGCTGGGGAAGGCCTTAAAAACTGTGGCTGGTACTCATTGAGGTGGCCAGCATAGAAAGAAGGAATTGCCTATCCTAATGGCAGTTGGGTGGCTGAAACAGTAGCCATCAGGATAATAAAGGAGGTACTTGCACAGTTCGGAAGTCTTATGCGTTGCGTGCCTGGGGATGGAGTCTCAATCCCTACCCAGCCTGCTATAACCACCCACCCTTCAGGCTTGGCATCTGACGTGAACTCAAGCGGGGGAGGCGAGGAGCCAACAGAAGGTCTTGGGGAGAGAGGAATCAGGGATAGACTGACAGAAGATTAGTCTCTCAAGAGAGAGGGGAAAGAGCTAAGCAGAGAAGTAGGGCTGCAGGTTGGACAGTGGGATAACAGGTGGAGCAGCCCCTTATAAGAAGGGAGGGGGTAAGAAGACCGGGGAGGAAGAAAGTGGCTAGATTCCTACAGAACTGGGAATCAACCCACCAGGAGTTGCAAGGATACCCCCAGCTCTGCTTCTGAGGCTGACTCACAGGACAGGAAACTGGAGGCTAGTATAGGGTGCCCCCCTCCCCACAACCAGGGTACTGACCAGGGGGCGGTGCTCACAAAAAGTAATAGGGGCTCACCATGAAAAGATAAGGCTATTGCCATCAAGAAAGTTCAGCAGAAGTGAGTACAGGTTCCCATGAAGGTAATTTGGCGCCATTCACAGTCTGTGTATTTGTAAGCTAGTTTGTGTGCGCGTGTGTGTGCGGACATGCAAATTTCCTACATTATCCTAAAGAACTGAGCCTTTACTATTAAAACTTAATAATAAATGCAAGAACAACAAACATTCTACCATACGTGTATGCAAGTATAGCTTAACATTAAATAACCTGTTAAATATTTAATGCACTCATTATTAAACATGAATAATCTACCAAATAAACATTAAATGTTAACTAGCAACACTGAATGTTTTTCTTGTGGACTTAGAGCTCTCCTTTTTCTTCCTTTTATCGTATATCAAAGAAAAAGTAGAACCCTGTTAGAAAACAGGCAATTTTAAAGGCTGAGCCAAACTTCCTATATTTATTAATGACAACCGAACAATATAAACAAATACTCTGTAACAAACTTCAGGGGTTTAAACTTTCACACACTCCCCTGATGGGTTTGGAACAGCCATGGGCTTATGGAGCTTTCCTGATTGTGCTTCAGGGAAACATAACCTAAAATATTCACCAATGTGGGCGATACTGTCGCTAGCTCGTTGCAACACACATCTGCAGGGCTGCCGTCTTCCTTCTCCTTGACTTCATTCACTTCTACCATCTGGGGGCAGAGATCGTCTGCACAAGAACTTCCCTCTGCGCCTTCCACATGGTCCTCTTCATTGCTCAGAATCTTGCTGGATGTCTCTGCCAGGATTCCTAGCCTGTGAGAGGGAAAAAAATCCTCCAGTTTACCCTTGAAGCAGTAAGACCTGCAAAACAAAACAAAGCGAGTCTGGCTGGGAGCTGAACCCTGTGAAAAAGATGTAATATTGCGGACATGTTATCTTGGCTAAATTGGAATTTCATGAAGGCATTCCTCATCTCCATCATCATATGACTGTTATCCTCAATATTAATTATCTTATCCAAGGAAAGCATAACATTGTCTTTCAAATGTGCTCTCCTGGGGATTTTTACATGACACTACATGGGACTTCCACATGTGATTCTGAATTATGTTTCCTTCTCCTTTTCAGAACATTAAGATGTATTAACACTAACATACATAGCCCTATATGGCCTGGGCCATGCATATCTGAAGGAATGCCTGCTCCAGTATATGTCCAGGCACTGAAGTCAGTGTAGGCAGTGTGTGTGTGTGTGGGGGGGGGGGCTTCCTGGAAGCTCCATTGCCTTCAAAGATTCGGAGGATGGGGGCCACATGGAAGACCTTCTCTGTGGTGGCCTCGGAGCTTTGGAACACTCTCTACCCAGAGGTCCACCAGGCACTGACTCTGCAAGAGTTTAAGTGCCTGACCAGGACCATCCTTTGTGCCCGGGCATATAGGTGATTCCCCCTGGGTGGTGCCTTCCCCCTATACTTCCCTTTTTACTTGGTACCTGCCATCGCGGTACCAGTGCTCTATGGTGCAGTCCCAGCCCAATTTTTGAAGTGTGTTTTGGGGGGGGGGAGCATAATGGAGGAGGGATGATTATGTATTTTAGGAGGGTTAGGGTGGGGGATGGGGATGATTTTTAAAGTAGAAGTGATGACAGTTCTAAGATTAACTGCTTCCTGCTCAGGGACTTAGGTGGTGGGTGGAAAACATGCACAGATAAATAAATAAAATATCAGCAAATACAGACTAACTTGTACTGGATTCTCATGCAGCATATCAAGACTATAACTTGATTCAAATATAAATCCATAGGCTGGATGTAGCAGTAGATTTTTGCAACTGGAAAGGGAAGGGTGATTTTCATTGACACCCCCCTTCCACTGCAGACCTCTAACTCAGCGTTTTGTTCTTGGGGGGGCAGTTCTTGGTAGTAGCATGTTGGGGAGTATTTAGGCTGCAGCGGGACAGAAGAGGGGACGAAAAGGTCCATTCCGTTTATGGAAATCTATTCTGCCAGCAAAAGCTACTGCTGGACTTGACCCCACGGTTTAGCACTATGTGTACAAGCCCAGAATCAGTGTCGCCATTGTGCGCTCTCTCTCCCTTCATTTGTTGCATTCCATCCCTCTCTTGCTCTCTTTAAAGGAAAAGCAAATCAGAATTGCAAAGCATGAATGGAAAGCAAGCACACACTGATATTTTTGAAAGTTTAAATGTGATAGACAACTAAATACTGCCTCCTATGGGGAGAGTAGAATTGTGACACATTATAGGAAGACATTACAGGTGGCCTTAACCAAAAAGGTGGGGAAATCATATTGGACTGCATCTCTAAAAGAAGAATAGTTATCAAGACTCCATAGTTATTATAACTCAGGGGAATGACTTGCATATGAAGGGCAAACTGTTTGTGCAATTGATGCATTATTCACTGATCTCTTTATGACAGTCCGCACCACTGAAGAGACAATTATTCTATTTTCTTAATGGCTTGTTTCTTCAGCAGTAGAGAAAACTACAGCAAGGAACTGAATCATGCTTGACAGTCATCCCAATGCCCAAAGAATTTAGTTCTTTTTATTCTTACCTTTGGCAATACTTACCTGGCAGGGGAGACACCATGATCACCTTTGGCAAGCAAAAGGTTTTTTCAGTGGTCTGTTTTTCTTTCACCATGTTTTGTGGTATGAAATTCTGGTTTTATACCTCAAAATAACCATAAAGTGACAATTTACCATTCTTGCTCAGCACTCTGTGACTCCTGAACTTCCTTTTCTTCTTCCCCTTCTTCCTCTTCTTCCGCCAGCTCTTGCTCTACTGCTTCCAGTTCGGCTGAAGTTCTTTCTAGCAGTGCTGACACAGCATCCTAACAGAGATGTGAAAGCAGAGCTACATACTACAGTAGACTGGTATGTGTGTGTCTGTTTTTTAATAGGGAAGGGACAAATACTATTGATAAAACCTATTCCACTATATTTGTGAACACTGACAAAGTCTGCTGAAAGATCAGTGCCAGGCTAATGGGCTACACCAAGGTATATATTTCACACCAAGTTGATTGTGAAAACATTTGCTAAAGCATGCTGATAAAAACAGCACAGTATTACAAACCATTCTAGAGGAGATTCACATATTCAGTTCCTAAAGTAGCACAGTCTTTCTGTATGACTGTTGTCATCTCAGATTTTTCGCCAGGAGTTCAAAATTAAAGTTGATTTGTTAAAAAAAATGTAGTTTTATAACAAAGCACCACAAGATTTTAGAAGTAAAATAAACATAGCACAAACAAACAGACCATTTCCAGCTCAGAAAAGGCCAGATTCCCACTGGCAAAAGCAGCAGTTCACAAAAGTTTACACTTCCTTTGGAAGTGACAGTATTAATATATAATCTGTACTTGAAAATAGGGACCCAAATACACATATAGATTGTATATGGGAGTACTGAATGATTAAATATTCCCCAATACAAAACCAAATCCTCACTGACGTAGAAGTTACTCTAAAATGACACCTCACTCCACATGACACCTTCAATGGGCAGCCAGAGAATAAGAATGGCAAGAGGGAACACATAATTAGGCAGTGAAATTATTTCACTGAAGTCACTGTAGACTACTCACCAAGTCCAAAGAGCCTGATAACTGACTGCCTGGAACACATACAGGATCCTCCTTTGATTCCTTGCTCTTGTTGCCCGGAACCTGCTTGCAAGCCAGCAAGTTATACCACAGAGTAGAAGTCTCATTTGAAAATGACAAATCTGCCAAGCTTATCTGAGTTCCAGCCTAGGTAGTGATGAGACAAAGAAAAATATTTGGCCATTTCAATGTATTGTAATGTAAAAATGATAAACTGCAAATATTTCAGAGTTTTGCAGCTGGAAAATGTTCTTATGAGTATTTACACTGGCTTCTTACGAGTATCTACACTGGCTTTACACATCAACTTTTAAAGCTCAGTGACTGCACTTCAGCCAGTGAAATCAACTTTAAGGCTAAGTTTATACCCTTCTAAGTAGGGGAACACATAGGCGAGCAGAAGTTTCTTTTCCTTCCTTCCTACTAGTCCTCTTAATGTTTGATGCTGTCTACATTTTCCCTATTTCTCCCCTCATCACTTGTTCTGACTCATTGGCAACCCCATAATGTCAACCTTGATCTCATAATGTCAGCATTTTTTTTTTAGTTCAGGGAGGATTTTTTTAAGTAAACATTTTTGATTTTTTCTGCAAACATCTCCTCTATCTGCTCACAGCATTATTGTGCAGATTTCTAGATCACACTCTGGAGCCAAGTTTGGAAGCACAGCTATAATCAACCTTTCAAGCTCCTTGTACAGCAGAGGAATGAGCAAAAAGAATGAAGTAAACATTTAATGTTAAGGCATACTTATCCCCCCCTTGCAAAGGTTCCAGTATATAGGGACATTGTGTGAACTGGGCATGGAATGTCTACCTCAGACATTTCATTAGTGCATAAAGAGAGATCTCTGGTTTCTTAGTGCATGAATTGGGCCCTTGCGAAACAGAAAGAACAAAGAGGAAGAGTGAAGTAAAAAAGTTAATGGAATTGTGAAAAGAAGGGTGGAACAGGGCAAGATTTACTAGGCTACCTGGAAGCAGTCAGCAGAAAAAGGATGAAGAGATGCTGAAAAGACAATAGCCACTTGATTTGTATGACAGAAAAGACAAAGGAGTTCAAGGCACAGCAAGTGGCATCGCAGAAGTCTTAAATGCAGGAGGTGCACAAGGAAACGAGGGAAAGTGAAAGAATATGGTCTATAAAATACTTAAATCCAACTATTCTGGTTTAACTTTTTTCCTCCCTAAAAAGACACCCTGTTTTTTTAAAAAATAAGTAACTAATCAGAAAACACTAAAGAACAGGCAATGCATGCCCACAATGGGGGAAATAAGTCATTTATATTCTGTGAATCTAATCAAGTGTAATAGATTCATTCAAGAGAGAGTACTGGCTAAGTTGATGCCTGGGGCAAAATATAGTTGGCCTCAGTCCATAGCCTTCATGAGGGGGAAAAGTGGTTATATATGCAAGGGAAGAAAAATCAAGCTCATATCTGGAAGCTTTGAGTGCCCTATTGTGCCACATGCCTCAGGCACCAATGCTTCATACTCTGAAAGTGTCTATAGTTATTAAACAATATGGTTTGGTGATACTGGGCTGACACTAGGGCAATGCTAACTTGAGAAACACAATGAAAAATAAAGAGATCACCCTCTTACCACAACACTGTCATACAAAGGGTAGTTGACAATTTTGTATGACGCACCTCTGCTACAGAGGCCAGGAAGGCAGTCTCAGGTCAGTGGCAGGGCACATGCTTAGCATAAAGGGAAGGGGACAGGTTCCATCCTTGGAATCTATCATTAGCAGAGCTGGGAATGGCTTGGGCTGGGGCCTTGGAGGAACAGCTGTTGTCAGCCAGAGTAGGAAACCATGGACTAATGCTCTGACCAGAGGCTCCAAGGGGGTAGGGTGGGGGGCTGCACGACGCACTAGGCGTGCACCCCTGTGGGGGTGTGGCGGGGATGGGCAGAGGACACATCAGTGCACCGGGCGCTTTCCCCCCTTGCTACACCTCTGGCTCTGACTCAGTTAAGGCAGTTCTATACATTCACCTCAACAGTGAACACAAGCAAAATATTAGTTTTGAAACTATTGCTTGTTTTTTATTCCTGTGTTGATAATGGACAATATTTTGTCACAACATTAGATGCCATCATAAAATGCAACCCAGGAAAAACCAGGTTATTGGAGACCATCTTGATAGGGCTTGTCAAGAGCCATACAAAGGCACTTTGGCATTTGTGGTGGAGAGAGAGAAATGACTCTCTAGATGTCATTAGCATGGCCCCTTCTGCACATGCAGAATGATACACTTTCAATCCACTTTCACAATTGTTTGCAAGTGGATTTTGCTATTTTGCGCAGTAAAATCCAGCTGCAAAGTGCATTTAAAGTGGATTGAAAGTGCATTGAAAGTGCATTATTCTGCATGTACAGAAGGAGCCTATGAGTGTTTTCAACTTAAACGCTGAAGTCCTCATGGGGAAAATAATTCTGTTGTTCTTATAGAAGGATTTATCACACAGCCTTCCTGACCAATCTTTGTTTTCTACAACCAGTGTTCTAACAAAATTTGCATCTGTTCTGTTCAGGGTAAGTGTTCCTTAGGCCAGATTATCATTTTACATCATTTTCCCATGCCAAAAAGAATATTCAATAATACTTTTGGAATAAAAACACAGGTCATTTGGTTCACAAGTGAGGCCCATTCAAGAAATCTCGGAATTACAGTTTTCATTTAAGTTTGTAGTTTTCAGCAATATAAAGATATGGAAGTGGACAGGATAAACAATTGCTAAAAGGCCAGAACCAGGAGATAAGCACAAGTAACTCCTTATTTTTCAGCTTCTAGGCTCAGTTGTGAAGAACTAAGGAACTCAACCAACAATTCCACAGTTGGAATATTATACCCTACAATATGAAGCCTACCTTGCCCTGCATCCACAGTCATTCAAATGGTATGAAGATTATGTTTATTACATGCATCTAAAGCACACATACAAATTAGCTACAGTCCTCAGAGTCATAATACACTTCTGCTGAACCTTCAGTGGGGAACCAAATGTCTCCCATGTAATGTTGTGATCAAAAGAATCTTTATTCATTCATCCTGTAGCAGAGATTAGCATACTCAGTTTTGGAGGCTGCTAATGCGTGCCTCAGAAGTATCTTATCCATCAATTGGGGTGGGGGGAAGACATCAAAGCAAGCCAATAATAAAGAATACTTACCAGGCATTCTTCCCGACAAGTCTTACTAACTGAGCAGATATCCACTCTCAAAGTCTTCTGATGCAAAGATACTTGGGAAATGGCAACTCTGAACATCTCATTAAACGAAAGGGTTTCAGAAGCAGGATGGACTTTTGTGCGGAACAGACAGCTGATGTCAGCTGAAGAAGGGAGGACTGCAAGTCTAAAATACCTATGAGATGAAAAAGAAAAATCCAAATAGGCATCACAAAGCACCTGGACATGTTGCATTATACCATGAGACACAATTAAAATATGTGGCTACCTGATAGGATTGCAGAACAATTCTCATATTCAACTGCAGTGGCCTCTGCGCTTAATGTATTACATTGGCCAACAGTAAGAATGTCACTAAATTTGACCTCTGGAGAATCTAGTGTTTTTTAAGTCCTGAAAATTGGCCTTGGCAAGAAAGTGGAGGATGGGAAGAAAGTGAAGAACAACAGCTCTTAACTGTAACTTCCCAACTGTCAATTAAAATGTCATGTTGTTACTGCGACCAAGGTCCTATAGCAGGTGAAGTGGAAGATGGAAGCGCAGAGGATTGTATAGCTGAAGACCTCCGTTGGGGAGCTGGATAATGAACATCCCCCACACGAGGAGATGGTGGTGGAACCTTGACCGCATAATTATCATATGAATGAGAATGAGCTGGGACACCTGCCATTAAAGGAGCCCGGGCAGGGCTAATACTAACGGAAGAATGTCTGAAAGAAGATCTGCTGAGCCCCATCAGAGATAAAAGCTTGTGAACAGAACTAAGAGTAAAGGGCCGTGACCCATCCATGCCAGAAGGGGAGTCGGATCAGCACTGAGAAGTCAGTCAATGGCAAGATGATGATTGGCACCAACATGAAGATTGCTGTCAAAAAGATGTCACTGGAGACAGAGTCTGCTGGCAAAAGGTAGCATCCCCAGTGATTGACACTGATTAGAACCAGGCAAATGAGGCCTTGGAGAATGAGAAGAACTCTTACCCTTCAAAGAAGATGAAACCAAGGAGTTTTTGCCTCAGAAGCTGCAGGAACTGGGTAGCCTAGATACTTCACCTTTTAATCCCCCTTGTCAGAAAGCTCCTTCTTGTGGTCCTTTTGAAGAGGACTCACAAGTGGCTCGAGAAGCTTGGGTCAATGAGGACCCAGAGAAATGGAGAACAATGACAGGGAACGGGTAGATTGGGACCTTTCCCCCTGAGGAGCCAAGGCACACTTGTAAAGGGCTGCTTTAAGACAAGACGTCCTACCTTGACAAGTCTTGACAATTTGAAAGTACCAGTCCCACAACAGAGAGGGCCCTACTTTTGACAGCTACCGAATGAACTAACCTAGGAAGGGGTCAGCAGAAGAGAACAATTACCACGTGGGAGTATATCAGGAGATGTGGTCTGTGAAGAAAGAGAGGTCCAGACTGTAAAAGATAGCAACCACACTTTTAGGAGCCCCATGGTGCAGAGCAGTAACCTGAAGTACTGTAGTCAAAGTTCTGCTTACAACCTGAGTGTAGGCAACTGGAGAAGACAATGGCAAACCACACTGCAAACACAGCTGCTTAGTAAGTGGAGGGATGTGATGTCAATCCATGGGTCAATCATGACCCAATGCTTGTACAGGACTGCCTTTACCATTATCATAACCGGCACTTTGCCTGGATCTGGAAGCAGTATAGCTGTTGAAAGCACTAGAATGATGTGGTCTGAGTGGCTACTGTCATTAAGAGCCATTTTGCTGCATGCTGTTACAACCAGTGTTGATTACCTTTAATAAGGATACATTGGTTGAGATTACAGTATAATGAGATGAAGAATGCAGGAGTAAAAATCATGTGCTGTTATGCATACTAGGTTATTTTGTACTGTGGGGGCAGCACCAGACAGAAGTACAAGGAAACAAAAGTGTCTCAGTCGAGGCAGCATTTTTAAGTTGCTTTAAAATGGTGTTGCTATCCACAAGTTAGACCTGTGGATGGTGTCAATTCCAGTTTGGATCTAAGACTCCTTTTCCCACAGATACAATTTAACAGTGTGGTAGTGCTCCTTTTCCCATATGTATACAAGGGTAAATACCAGTCAACAAAGCTGTTGCAAAAATCTACTACTTCTTTCACAAAGATTTTCTGATGGTGTACTATCAGATCACGAACACACATGAGGAGGCTTTATACTGAATCAGACCTTTGGCCCATCAAGATCGGAAATGTCTACTCTGACTGGCAGTGCCTTGCCAGGGTCTCAGATAGGGGTCATTCACATAACCTGCTTTCTGATCCTTTTACCTGAAGATGCCAGGGACCAAACCTGACACCTTCTGCCAGAGGCAAGGGGGAAAAGCATCCAGTGCACTGGTGTGTCCTCTGCCCTTCCCCAGAATGCCCCGCCCCACCCCAGAACACCATGCCATGCCCCCGGAACACCCTCACCACACTTCCACAGGGGCACGCGCCTGGTGCGTCGTGCGCCCCCCGTTCCCCTTGGAGTTACGCCTCCGCCATCTGCCAACCAAGAAGATGCAGTATTAAGGAGCTACTGTCCCTGCCATCCTATTATAATATGGAAAACAGCCTTTAAAGTATATAAATATTTCCACAAACTAAACCACCTTGACTGAAATAAATGCTCCTAGTAAAAGAGGCACTTCTTGTGTTGAAAAGGCATTCTTCTGCTGATCAAATGAGACTGTCAAACTGCACTCACTTTGAAATGCAAATATATCACACACATAAAATGAATGTTTAAAACTGTCTCAAGGTAGCCTACGAATCTCTGTGACAACATAAAAGTATGCTCAGTTTAAGGTCAGCTCCGTCTGGAAAAGAGTATCTATTTGACTGTCATATTGATCCCTAGGAAAAAAAATTCTTTCCCTTCTATAGTATCTATCATGGCCTTTCCCAGAATACAGGCATCTGTGTTCATTCTAGAAAAGGCCAACAAGTCTCAGGGCAAAGGAATTTAACAGCTTGCAATGCTGCAGGGATTGTTTGGTTCGACTTGGTTGATTCACCCGTGCCTTCCTGACTGTGATGCACTCTGTGATGCACTCTGAAATCCCCCTGCTGAAAAACTTCCTTCAGTAGCTAAGGAAGAGTGAGCTTTGCTGAGTATGCAGGGCAGGGGGGCTGTTTGGCGCTGCAGATAAAAGTGAGACGTGTGCTCTTCTGCTGGAGAGAAGAAGCACATATCTTTCAAAGGAAAACAAAGACTGGAAAAAAATAAAAGGGGTTAAATGGCAGGGCTTTGCTGTGAAGGAGAGACTAGAGTTTTGCATTTTTCTGTGCCAACATTCATCTGGGACAGGGATAAGTGCTCACCTTTTACTGAAAAGAAAAATTACAGAATTGTTTTTAGAAGTACAAAACCTCTGTGTGAGGAGGGATGAAAAGACATTCTTGCCACGTGCATTTTTGTTCTTCTCATTGACAAGAGGGCATTCAACAGTGGGGCAGCCCTACTACTGAATACCCTCCCATGTTGAGGAATGAGAAGTGCATCGTTTGCTCCCACTGCCCAAGAGTTGTCCATGAAAGTATCTTACAAGTGCCCTGGAAAGAATTCTAGAGGAAAGTTGCCTGTTATGCTCGACCACCGAGCGTAGCAGTTGGGAGTGCTGAAAGAAGGTGATCTCTTGATCACAGAGGTTCAGCCTGAAAGGAAGGTAACCGTCAAGTACAGTCAGATTTCTGGAAAAAACGGATTTTTGCTGTTAACCGATCACTCTACTTTTCAGGGATTTCTGTACTTACACTTTGGAGCCAGGGGATACAGAAAGAGCATGTAGGTTTTGTAGCCGCACCACAATGATCACAAAACTTGAGCTGTTTGTATCGTATCTGTTAAGAAAGTGACAAGAAACAAGAAAACAGCATCAGGCACTTGTAAGGCATTTACAATGCTCTGTAAGCAGCTATTTTTTTACGAATGAGGACTTACCTGAGTCCTATCTGCACTTGAGCCGTTTCTGGAATTGTGGCATCATCTTCACAATAAGCAACCTCTTCACTATCATTTGGTCTGAAGGACAGGGATAAAAGGTGGTCAGGAGAATTGCTGCTAAGTATGGAAGGTTCTGTGAAACGGCAGCATTTGCATCTGAGGAGGACTGAGTCCTTGCAGGATCCTATCCTCATTAGCCAGAACCTCCTATATCCGTGGTGGCGAACCTTTGGCACTCCAGATGGTATGGACTACAATTCCCATCAGCCCCTCCTAGCATGGCCAATTGGCAGGGGCTGATGGGGATTGTAGTCCATAACATCTGGAGTGCCAAAGGTTCGCCATCATTGTCCTATATAAACCCTCCCTTGGGCTTGGCTCTGACTCGGTGCAGTTGAGTGTTTTTCTACTGGAAAGTTCTACACACCTGGTCCCCTGCTCCACACCTTGTACATTTGTGCCTAGCCCACCTGCCTGCTTAAATTCCTGGACTTGCTTGACTCTGGCCAGTCTGACTACACATTTGCTTGCTACCTGCCTTGACCTTGGACTGTTTGACCATGTCTTTGCCTGCTACCCACCTTGACCTCGGTCTGTCTAACGCGCCATAGCTGACACTTGCCTGCAGCACACAAATACACACTTATCATCTTCTCCAGAACTACTGATCAGGATTTCTTCCCAACTAGTGGGAGGAAGTGTCAGCTGCCCATCAAAAAGCTCCTCCCAAATATCAGAGGAGGGATGTGAGCTCTGCCAGTTTCTCTAAAATGCCACAACATGGAAACTTCTACACAGTTTCCTGCAGAGCACACAAAGGGCACCAGTGTCAGTTTCACATCCATGCTGGTCAGGCCAGCACTCAGATCCACAGAATGCTTGAGAGAAGTTTTAGCTAATGGTATTAGGGTTTTGTTTTGCCTTTTTGATGCTTTTCTCATCCAGCCTCTTTCCCAGCTCAGTTGTCCCTAAAATAACCTTCACATCCTTTCCATGTTTGTTTTGCTAATAATAGTTTGTTCTTTTGGAGAACTAAGAGTCTATGGCTCATTCCGCACATGCAGAATAATGCATTTTCAAACTGCTTTCAGTGCTCTTTGAAGCTGTGCGGAATAGCAAAATCCACTTGCAAACAGTTGTGAAAGTGGTTTGAAAATGCATTATTTTGCGTGTGCGGAAGGGGGCCTGTGACACCTCTCCTACCTAGGGTTGCCAATCACCAGGTGGTGGCTGGAGATCTCCTGCTATTTCAACTGATCTCCAGGTGACAAATATCAGTTCAGCTGGAGAAAACAGCAGCTTTGGAAGGTGGACTCTATGGCACCATACCCCATTGAAGTCCCTCCCTTCACCAAACCTCACTCTCCTCAGGCTCCACCCCAAAAATCTCCAGTTATTTCCCAATTTGGAGCTGGCATCCCACCCTCCATCCCACTTGGTACATTTGCATGAACTGAGTGTCCTTATTTGGTAATTCAGGATTTCAAAGGTGGAAGAAAGGATTGCCAGAGGGTTTTCTTATCTGCTCTTGGTCTAACATTCTGAAGAACAGGCGGTGAACAGTACTCCCAAATTCTTACCTCCTGCTTCTGCCTCACAGAAACAAAAAGGAACGGAGCTTTGTCTCTCTTACTATTGTAAATGGTTCCCCCTTCATTTTAAAGGATGTGTGCATATCTTTAAAATGGTGCAACGTTTTCTTGTTGAACAATATTCTAAAACCTGCTGAGTTTTACATTATTCACCTTAACCAACACTCCATTGTTTGAATACTACAATTTTAAAATATAAATTAGGACTGCACAGAAAGTTTCAAAGTTTCACCTCAGTACAGCATTTCAAACTCTGAAACGATTTCAACCTAGTTGGCATCTGTGTTGTGCCGCAGCTAGATGTTCTCAAGGCTACTGCTTCTTTTCTGTGCGTTTTCCCCTAATTCTTCCTTTTCTCAGTCCTCAGCCTCATTTGTCCTCGCTGCATTTAACATAATCCCGGTGGTGTTTTTTCATTTCAGACTGTTATGTCATGACATTGATGATGTCATTTCAAGCCAGCACCAACAAGTTATCAACAAAAATTCCAAAGAATGCCATAATGACTAAGGTGACCAGATGGTCACTTTCGCAAACCGGGACAGGGGGGCGGGCGGCCGCATGCGCGCGCAGCCGCAGGAGCACACTGCCTTCTGGGGCGCTCCTGTTTCCCGCCCTGTCACAGAAGGCCGTGTGCTCCTGCGGCCAGGCGGGAGGCTGCTGCACTGCCTTGCACCCCAGAAGGCAGTGCGACAGCCTTCCAAAACCCGGGACATTTGAAAAAACCTGCAGGACGTGGGACAAGTTATTTCAAGCCAAAAGCGGGACGTCTGGTCAGCCTAATATTAACCCATGATTAAACGCCAGTACAGGCCAGTGAGGCTCAGGACTGTGAAGACAAAGAAAAGAAGGGGAATAACAGCATCCATCCATAGTAAATGCTTTCACAAGTACCCAAATCACTCTCAAAGGAACAACCCTATGAAACACGTTAATTCCGAAAAATTTCTAATTTAACCATACAGCATCAGATACTTGAACTTTGTTTCCAGACAAATAGAATTGTTCCCCCCACCCTAACCTACTGTTTTACAGAAGCTTCGTATACACCACTGTCTCCAGCCATGGACTCATCCGACACTGCAGCCAATACGCACCCTGCCTTCTCCTCAAGCAGGTGACTTACAGTTCTTCTTGGTAAGTCAACAGCTAGGCGCAAGAGAATGAAAAATATTTTTTAGATTACATTGATGAAATGTATACACAAAGCTCTGAAGTCACAGTAAAATGGAAAAGTCTCTTAGTTGCAGCAAACACAGCAATCCCCCGGCATGCTCATAGGACAGCAGAAGTTTAATAGAGAGAGAAGCCTGGAAACACAAAGTCTCTGAACATAGACAGAGAGCAAGAACTATAACGACCCGCTCATAATAAAACACCAGACTTAATAAACATTGGGTGTGCCGGGGAACAATCCTATTTAAAGGAATAGAAGTCAAAAGAAGCAATGAAAGCACTGAATGCCTCATGAAGCTTCTAGGAGCAGAAATGCATTTTGCATTTAACAGCAGTATCTGTCCGCAGCATGCCTACTTTGTCTTTAAAAGAACTTCACTCATTCTAAAAGACAAAACATTTAATAGGAGTTTTTCATTACTCCAAATTTTCCAATTTTTCTGTTGGAAAAAATGAAAAAAGGCTTTGAAAAAGTGGAAGGAAAGTCCCCACCACCATCACCACCACTCCGGGCCTTCTAGTCCCAATCCATCTCTGGATGCGTAGTGCATTATTGTACTTAAAGCTTTGTATATAAAATGGATGGGCTTGAGAGTCAGCATCCCAAAACAGTATAAATTGTTCTTGTTTAGCTAGGAACCCATATTTTTTCCTTGACTGCATTTGCTACCTCTGATGTATCTGAAACCAACATAAACTATTGTCCTTGAGAGCAGTCCTGAAGTAACCATTAAGCAAAATAAGCACGTGCTTGGTGCCTCCAGAAGAGAGGGTTTTTTTCTCCTTATCTCTGCTAAGTATCGAAGCAGATTTGTTACATCAGATTAATTTTGAGGATATGATCAAAGACTTTACAATTAAAAGGTGCAGGAGAAAACTTTTTGAAGTATAAATAAAGTTATAAGTAAGCCAGAGTAAACATTATTGTGGATCTTTGATTCGTGTTAAGTTAAAATGCTATGCACTTTCAAGGCAAGAAACCAAAGGAATAACAGGTGTTTTGTTTCATACACACATTCATGAGAATATATATATTTTATATATTGTTGAAGGCTTTTATGGCTGGTACCACTGGGGTGTTGTGGGTTTTCTGGGCTGTATGGCCATGTGCCAGTAGTATTTTCTCCTGACGTTTTGCTGCCAGCCACAAATGCAGGCGAAACGTCAGGAGAAAATATTACTGGAGCACGGCCATACAACCCGGAAACCCCACAACACCCTGCATATTTTTCGTTTTACTATTGTATTTATTTTGAATTACATGTACAATACGTGGGGGTACTAGAATATTTTCAGCGCTTAGGGCCTCTAAAGGTCTGAATCCAGCCCTGCTTGAGTGACTCGTCTTGAAAATGGGTACAGGGTCTGTACTCTGTGTGGAGAATGCCGTCCAAAATGTCCATACTAATAACTTTCGTTTGTCAGTTGCCAAAGGAAATATTGTATCCTGATATATTTTAACTCCTTCCTTTCCTCCTCTCAAAACAAGGGAAAAATTTGGGTTCCGGCTTTAAATGCCACCTTTTTTTTGCCATCCAGTCACAGGTGACTTATGGCAACCCCATTGTGTTTTCAAGGCAAGAGATGTTCAGGGGTGGTTTGCCATTGCCTGCTCCCACGTTACACCCCTGGCATTCCTTGGTCTTCTATCCAAATACTAGCCAGAGCCAATCCTACTTCATTGTGAGATCTGACAAGATCAGGATATCCTGTATATTCATTCTGATAATATTTAACGGAATTACTGCATTGCAAACCAATTTAGAAATGGAATGTTGAATTAACAAGTTAAACTGATATCCTTATTTTTCTTGGCCAACACGGAAATCAAGCCCCATGTCTACCATTTATGAAAAAAATTAGATAGAAATTCTCTCAGCTGAAATCCCGGTAAGTAATAAATACTAATTCCACGTTGGCTTTAGCAGGCTATGCTGCATGGCCACTACCAAAAAGGAAATCTTCAGGGCCAACCATTATTTTATTTAAATCTTAAACTCATATTCATGTGCTAGTGTCCTGCAGAGAGCAAGAAACATTCACTTTAAGCAGCATCCTATAATGTAATAAGTTGCAGGCCTGTGGAGTCCTTTCATCTGCCAAGGAGCCAAGTGTATTGGTATGCATTACGCCCCCCTCCTGAGTCATGACTTTACATCTTGTTAAGATGTTTAAATTTTAAGGCTTCAGATTAGAGGATTGATTGCTGCATTTCTCCTTTCATTTGTAGCAGTGGGGATGCTTTTTCCTTGATGATGAAGTGCTTTTTCTTCCACCACTTTGAGAGGGGTGAAGGTGATGACATGATTTATTGATTACCCCCAGGAATAACTGCAGCAGTCTGAAATCGACTTTGACAATGACAGAGACTGTCTGTGGAAGAACTTCACGGTTATTCTAACTCTGTGGCTACAAAAGATATTCTGTGCAGGAAGATCTCTACTGGAGAACGTTTGTACAGGGACAAAGTACCCTCCTCACAAGCAAGTAAAGATACAAGTTTTAATGGATTAAGCACGTGCTTAATTTTTCCCCATGGCACGGAGTGATAGGCTGCAGTACTGCAGTCAAAGTTCTGCTCATGACTTGAGTTCAATCCCAACAGAAGTCGGGTTCAAGAAGCCAGTCCAAAGTTGAATCAAACTTCCATCCTTCCAAAGTCAGTAGCATGAGCACACAGCTTGCTGAGGGTAAAATGTAGGCAACTGGAGAAAGCAGTGGCAAACCACCCCGTAAACAGTTTGCCTAGCAAACATTGGGATGTGATATTACCTCATGGCCCTGTAATGACCTGGTGTTTGCTTAGGGGACTACCTTTACCTTTTAACTTTTCCAGTGAAAAGTGCTGAACTTTGACACACCAGCCTTTTGCACAATTGTATCAGTGCTTTGAAGCACAAGATATTAGGTAAAGGAGTCCTCTTTACAAGCAGAACACATAATATACAGATTTTATTCAGTTTGCATTTTGAATGGATAATATTTGGGGTGTGGATCACGAAACAGGGCACGAAGTCAGGAAAACATAAGATAATAGACTTTTGGCAAGTAACACTGAAACATGTTGGAACAGAGACTGGGGCCAGTGGAAGCATAGCCATGCCCTGACCTCAGGAAGGCCCGCTCAAGTTACATCTGACTTCTGTAATTTTGGCAGACGCTGCCTTTGTTTCTAAGATATCCATCTTAGTAATGAGGGGCAAAATACTTCCCTACTTAAGGCACATAAATTGATTGACTCTCAGGGTTCAGAGAGAGGCATCAATTTACCATGCTTAGTGGATGGATTTCTAGTCCCTCTGCACAAACACCCATATGCAGTTCTGTACTTTGGGAAGATTTCTGGATGGCTGAGGCATTGGAAGATCACTAGGAAAGGTTAAGGCTTGCCAATAAAGATGTCACATTGCTCATAGCAGACCCATGCAGATGCTTCCCCCTTGGCCCATGAAAGCTAAATGAGAAGAAATGCCTGTAACTATCTTGAAAGTATCTGCCTGTGGCCATCTGTGGTCCTTCTACTCTTGGCAAGGTAGAGAATGTACTATTTTCGAACTCCAGCCAAATGTGTTAAGCCTGAGTTAAACACTGCAGTACTGTCATCCACATTACTAATAGATATTTCTCTCTTCATTCAGGCAACCGAGCAGATGGCAGACAGGCAGCCCTCGGAGCCCAGCTTGGACAATGACAGGTGGCTATCGATATTGTATGCTACCTATCCACTTCAGCTGTCGGTGCTAATTCTTTGCTACAAGAAGGTCTATGCCTTGAAAAAAGTGATACATTTGCCACAGAATCCTAATATCTGGCCAAATCAAAGTTCTTTATTTATCCAAATAAATAAATATCAGTGTAAGCAGCTCTTCTCTCCTTATCATAATACTCTGCAATGGGAGGGAAACAAATCTGAAACTGAACACTTAACCAGAAGGTGGCAGAGCAATACTGAATGTTACAAGAGGGGAGAGGTTCTAAACAGGTACAAGACTGGCAGGCTCTGGGTTCTTAATGAAGATCACAAAGGAAGTATCGAATCACACTGGAAGCCTCCCTAAACACCCCCCATCAGACGATACATTAATTAGATCAGCACTTTCTGCCCTTTTTTCGGTTGCCATTTATCCTTTTGGAACAAAAATGTGAGAAGAACGTATCCCTACAAACGTTGATTTAAAAAAAAATCACTACAAGCTTGGTCTTGCAAACACAAATATTACAAATACAAGTATTGCTGAAGGCTTTCATGGCTGGAATCTACTGGCAGTTGCAGGTTTTCTGGGTTGAGTGGCCATGGCCTGGTTGATATGTTATGCAGTATCAATGAGCACAATTACAGTAACTCTCAGGAGTTGTTTAGTTGAAACATGATTCCTAGATATTGGAACCAATGTAAAATAAAGGAGCAGTTTAAAGAATTTTAAGATAAATTTGAATATGTGATTGCAACAGATGGAAGCTTAAATTAGGATATAGTATAAGCAGCAACATAAGTAGTAGAGCTTAGTTCTCTAATTTGGTTAATTGAATGGAACTATGTGATTTAATGATGATTTAATATATGTATTGCTCATATTGAGCTTTGATGCCTAGTATGTATCCGTTTCTGTTTAATTGATAATTGTATAATTAATGATGATAGAAAATGTAATCACAATTAATAATTTCAATAAATTATGTAATTAAAAAAGTAAACTCCATCCAAGTTAGAAATGAGGCCAGTTCATGTGCAAAGATACCTATTTCCTTTCTCCACTGATAGCCTCTGACTACCTTTTTTCCCCACTAAATCATATTCTGCCAATTATGGCATTTGCAGAATCAGGGCAAGACATGTTTTCCAGTTTTGGCCAGGACAGCAAAGGCAAGCCATAGTTTATCAATTCAGATCTAATGGCAAACTATGGTTTGCTACAAAAGAGGAAACACAGGAAGTTAGAGGATGCAAAGGGAGGATGGTGAGAAGTGCACAATGCTGAAGCATAACTTGGTGTTGGAAAGTGCCATCAAGTTGTAGCTGATTTATGGCAACCTCTTAGAGATTTCAAGATAAGAAAGAAGCAGAGGTGGTTTGCCATTGCCTGACTTTGCATAGCAACCCTGGGCTTCCTTAGTGGTTTCCCATCCAAGTTCTAACCAGTGCCACACCCATTTTGCTTTTGAGATTTTATGATATCAAGCTATCTTGGGCCACCCAGGTCAGGACTGAAGCAAGCTTGCATAATGCCAATTCAAGCCACAGAGTCATACAAGAGTATGAGGAACAAGATGTACATCAGCATACCCATATATTAGATACAAGTTTGATACGATAATATTTTTACCTGCATTTCTCAAAGGTGATGTGGTCTGTCTGACATTTTCACTAAGGTCTTTATCATCTGTAAGAGACTGAGAAGATGTCCGGGCTTCAGAGTCCAACAACATTTGGTTCTCACAGAGGCGAATGCCTGCAAAATCATTCGGCAAATCGCAGTCCTCAAAGTCTGCTGTGAGGTGGTGCAATGGAGAATCTTGAGGTGGCACTGAGAAGGCACCTTCCAAAACCAAAGGTGAACCAGGAGGGGACAAGGAGGAAAGGGAGGATCTTGAAGACAAGGATGTCACTGATTTTGGAGGTTCGGTTAATTTGGGGGCATAGCTTGAAGAGCCAGACGAATCACTGTAGCCCATTCTCCCATGGGAATTGACCACTTCATTCTCATGTATTGTAGTGATAGGGCCTGATGGAATGTAACCACATTTCTCTTGCAATATGAAATCCAGTTTATATTGATAGTCCAAGTCTGTGGTTTGATCACCTTGGTTATAATAGAGGTCTGTAGAGCTAAGGGAATTCAGTGATCCCCTGCTAGATGTGTTCAGAGACCCATGACTGGATGCCAGAGACCCCAGGCTGCTCCCCGAAGAGACCGATAAGGTGCTGGCAGAGAGACTACAGAAAAAGAAGAGAAACAAGCAGCAGGTCAGGTTGAGTTATTATATGCCTCATTATTAACAGTTCAAATTAAATGTAATCTAATCTGATCATAAAGCAGACAAGCATAATACCTCATAGAAAAAAATGTAATGTGTAATGTGTCTTTCAATTACAACTTGGTGAGAAGTTCTGGAGTCTCATTTGTTAACAGCAGCAAATCTGTTTCAACCTAACAGTGCTATTCAACAGCTGTCATTTTTTAAAATGCAATTGGTCAACAATGTATTATGAGGGTCCCTTTCATCTTTTATTTTATTTGGCTATTCTGGATGCCTTGTTCTTCCATCTCTTGCGTTTTCTGTTCCGAAACAAACAATGCATGCATAACGTAAAAATGCCAGAACCTTTACTGAAGAGGATGATGAAGAAAAAAAAAAGAACCGTTGAAGTGAAAAATAGACGTTAGCTAGCCATTTTTTTTAATGCAAGAAAATGCTAGCTTCTTTTATGTTTACTGGTCTGATTTAGTCTAGCCTCAATGGATAAAAATACTATCGTGCACTCAAGAAAAAAAAAGCTTTTCCACAGGCCCAAGTTCAGAGAGCATTTCAGCTGCAGTGGAAGAGGGGCACTTGTACCAAGTTTCCATTTTGGTCACTTTGTTTAACTATCTGCTCATCTGATTTACCAATCTACAGCAAAAGAGCTAGATTTGAGACCAGCAGCACGTCACAGACCAACAAGATTTTCACAGTAAACTTTAGAGAGTCAAATATCCTTTTCCTTGGTGTCTAAAGAAAAAAAAATTAGTTTTGACTCTCGAGAACTTATACCCTGAAAATCTTGTTGGCCTCTGAAGTGCTATTAGATTTTAAGAAATCTCTTCCACTGCAGACCAATACAGGTGTTCACCTGAAATAATCTTTCCCCCTCCCTCCTTCAGTGTAGCCTGGAGCATCACTGGCAAGGGATCTGATGGACATCCCTTGTGGACAGTTTCACTAATTGTTTCAGAGGAGTTGGTCTCCTTCACTCGAACGGCTCTAAATCAGCTTCAATGTGAACATTTTCACTGGTATGTGAATCAAACCACCTGACTCAAGAAAATTCCTCTGGATCATTAATTACTTCTGATTAAAAACATTTAATAGACAGTTCTCAAATATGCTTTTAATTTTTTTTTGCTCATATTACATTTATATTCTGCAGTTTTGTTGTAGCTCAAGCCAAAGCCTACCCAAGTAGAGAAATGGGTGCAATTAGTGCTGCTTTAAGAGCACTGGTTTAAGAGAAGCTTCTAGTATTGCCAGTGGGGCCTGGAGGAATAACAAGTGATCTCCAGACTACAGAGATTAGTTCCTCTGGAGAAAAAGGCCGCTTTGCAGGGTGGACTCTCTCTATGGCCATACACCCTGAAGTTCTCCCCCACCCAAACACACCCCTCTTCAGGCCCTGCCTTCAGAGCTGAAGGAAGTTCCCAACCCAGAGCTGGCAACCCTAGGCCCTGCCCTGCCTGTGGCTATTTACATGTTTTCTTGACAACTACACCTGAGGCGCCTGTGTCCTAGGGAACTGGGACTCTGTCCTTTTTGTCTCTCCGGTTAACTGGCAACACCACAGAGACAAAAAAACAGTTCAGGTTCGTCCCTTCCCCATCGTCTCATTTCTGTTATTTTTATTTATTAGGTTTTGCTGTATTCTTTTTTTTTGTTTCAAATTGTTTTATCAAGCTTCGTAATGCCCACATTGATTGAAATATGAGGTAAAAATCCTCTAAATCAATGAATAAATCAATAAGGATCTGTGCACAGTAGAGGCAGTGCTGATACGGGGCAGACTTGATAAAAGCAGTAGGGAGCCAAACATTCCACAGCACATTTTTGTGTGTAAAAATCTAGTCCAGAATAAAATAGTAATATTAAAAATAAGATATATTCAGAACTTGTAAAAGTAACAGCACACACACACACACACACACACACACCAATCCAAACTCACCTTTTAAGCTGCAAATGCAAATAAGTAGTTAATTTAGTGGTTTCTTCAAGTTTTTTAACCAAGGTCTTCCTTCTCTCTTCCAGTTTTAACCTAGAACATATCAGTATCATTGTTACTGTATGAAAAAGCTCTGATTAAACAATTTTAAATACATGTTGCAGATGAAATACGCTTACAATCCTCTCTCATTCATATGATGCATTTTAGCAGTGTTAATCCATCTGTAAAAGGCTAATTTTGAAAGTGACTAGCCCTAATTCAGATCACAGCCAGCCAAAGAGGGGAATTTAATCCCTTTATCCTGCTTCATTATGCTAATCAAAACCAGGTTCTCTCTGCTTTCAGTGGAAAAAGAAGGGTTTTTAAAGGATGCATCTCTTTCCTTTAAAATACTAACATCAGGGGCCCCTCTCCACGTGGAGGTTGGGTGTGGGGATGTCAGACCTCCCCAAGGAGGCCAAAGCAGCAGTGGCTCGTTTGAGCCTGACTGAGGCTGCAGTTTTAGAGCTGGATCCAAGCCTGACCACAGCCATGCTGGGACTGAAGCCAGCTGCTCTGGAGACTCTAGCTTTATTCTGTTGGCTCTGCTCCCAAGCTCCACCTCCAGCCAGGTGGAGCTTGGGGTCAGAGCCAACAGTATAAAGCTAGAGCCGTGGTGGCGAACCTTTGGCACTCCAGATGTTGTGGACTACAATTCCCATCAGCCCCTGCCAGCATGGCCAGTTGGCCATTCTGGCAGGGACTGATGGGAATTATAGTCCACAACATCTGGAGTGCCAAAGGTTCGCCACCACTGAGCTAGAGGGATCAAGCGTATCTGGTTTCAGTTTGAGCTCAGCTGAGGTCAGGCTTGCATCTAGCTCTAAGCTGCAGGTTATTTCTGCAGTGTCCCATCTGACTCCTGCTGCTGCTGTGCACCTTGTTTAGGGAGCATTGAAGGTGCCATCTTTTAAGTATTTTAGATGTGTTGATAATTTCTGGTTTTAGAGATCTGTTGGTTTCACTGTACGTTTATTATGATATGGAACACTGTTAACCACTCGGAGCCCAACTTGTTTGGAAAGAGTGGAATGAAAATCAAACAGAATAAATAAATAAGATTCAAAGTTGCCCGTTGCAGCCACCACTGCAGTTCAAGCAGTCAAATGTTAGACAAGTGTAGATTCCAGCAATCAGAGTATCAGGTTATTTTCCCTTTCTGTTCTCTACTTTCATTGTCTTTAATTTCCAATATGAATTTCATCCCTTTTCTCCTATTCTCCCTCAAATTTTAACAGTGTAAACAAGTTTGAAATTATGAAAAACATAGAAAAAAACCACGCTCAAAAATCTAAAATTGCAAATTAGAAACACTAATTTAGGCAAAAACTGCCCCAAATATAAAGATCTTATAAGGAAAGAAAAAGGTGAATACATTTTTAAAACTAGAGAATCAATAGAGCTTGACGATAAAGAATGTCATTGGTATACTAATGAACAACTGTATAATTTTTCCTCTATTTTCCTCTATTTAAGAAAGATTCAGTCTCCTTTTAGTTGCTGTTTTACTATGCAATATTCAGATATTAAGTCTGAAAAAAAGTATGCAGTTTTGTGTGTGTTGTTCCACCCCCATCCCAAGTTTGAAACTCATTTCAGAAACTTTCCCTTCGGGAGCCTTCTCTCTGAAATAGGAAGCACAAGGGCAGGTTTCAAATGCATACATCCAATCAAAGGTGCTGTTCAGAATGCAAACTAGACATATAAATGCTGAGGGTCTTAGGTTTATTTCCTTTGTGATGTAGACACCTTAAGAGAGGGGTAAAGGCCTCCACATTTGTACAGAACTAAATACACATTAAAATCTACTCTTGTTCCATGTAGCATTCTGCATGCTGCATTGGTACAGACCCAGAAAGGGAAGGAAGAAATTTCTCAGACGACAACACTGAGACTTGGATCCTTAAATATCAGGTTCATGTTTTTTCCTTATTTTTCTCACATGCA
The DNA here is from genome assembly GCF_021028975.2 of Sphaerodactylus townsendi. Classification (NCBI taxonomy): domain Eukaryota; kingdom Metazoa; phylum Chordata; class Lepidosauria; order Squamata; family Sphaerodactylidae; genus Sphaerodactylus; species Sphaerodactylus townsendi. The sequence goes on from NC_059434.1 coordinate 31,565,435, forward strand.
CTGCTCATTTTTTGCCACAATGATGAAAATCAGCCAGGTCATCATAAATGTATCTGTGATGTCTTTTATTACATTAAGGGATTTCTATTAGATCTATTCCTTATTCCAGAATATAACAACCCTATGGAATCTAGTGGATGCCTTTTATTCTGAATGCCATATGTACTGTCCTTATTTAAAAATTTGATCTAACATTACAAAAGTCTATAAAGAGATTCCTTCAGGTCAGATGCTTTAGAAAAAGTCATATAAATAAAATAAAACAAAGAAACTACACAGAGATACAAATTCATTCCAGCTAGCTAAAAGGACTGAGTGGAACTTTCCAGAGTTTTCTTGCATTTTGGCTAATGCCGTGCCAGTTCTATAAGTCAGAACAAGCAGATGACTGATTTTGCAAATACATTTATGCATCAGTACAAAATGTTGACAGACATTGCCAGAGGAGTAACAGACAGCAACATAAACTTGCATGCACTGTGCAGGTACAAGGACTGGCATGTTGCTTGCTTGCTTCCAGGTACCTGACACTACCAAATGTGCAAAGTTTTCCATTGTGGCTGGGCCACTGGAAATTTTGGTTTTCTCTGAGAAGGGGGAAAATTTAACTATAGTTCACTGATCAAGATTAACACTAATTAAAATGGCTGTGCAAATGTGATAACTGGTTTTGACAAGATTCAGGGCTTATATTGATTAATATTTGAAGAGTATTTTGAATAGCCAATTTCCTCTTAGTTGGCTTATAGGTGAATGTCAGTTAAAAATGACAAAAGTGTATCCACCCGAGTTTCCAGAACAGTCAGTCAAGGAACAACTTTTGTGATACATTGATCAGCACTACATATTGACTGCCTACAAAGATATGGGAAATGTACAAGTCACATGACATGAAGGAAATATTTCATTAGGTTCAAACAGACCTAGCTCCTGTTGGAAATAACATCTCAATTCGTGCTGGAAGTATAATCTGTAGTTGGTTTTCATGATTAGGCCCAAAGTGTCCAACAGTAGGTTCAATGATCTCAAATATAGATTAGTCCAGGGAACTAAACCTATGCATAGTTGGTCAGTTTGTTTTGAATGATGAAGAATAGTATGTCCCTGAGTATTGTTTCTGACAACAGCTCTTTTTCAGTAATTGTTGCTTAACTAGTTGATTGACTGACCATTCCTAGTATGTAATGGGTCTGTGGATGTATTGTCCCTGATCTGGTAAAGCTTGCCATCCAGTAGGAAGCCACTGGCACCAGGCTATTGTGCTGATGATCGCATTTGTTGGACTGGGTCTAAACATGTGACTGAGAGTTCCGGTTGCACTGCCAGTTTCAATGGCCTCGCTTTTCCAGGGTCTTGGATAATGGTTTTATGACTATGAAAGGAACAAGGGGCATTCTTAGGTCTCAAATAAAGGTTTTGTGTGTATAAAAATAACAGCGGGTATCCCTAGGGGTTTTCCTGTCCACTTTTCTGAAGGTCACAGGAAGAGCTTTTTCATTGGTTTCAGAACTGCCTTTGGTTATGAAAATTTCACTCTTTAAAAATGAATGACCTTGGGAGAGGCCTTTCTTACAACCCCAAGTTTCTCCAATAATGTCTTCAAGTGACTGTTCAGACAGCTTATTTTCACATAAAAGGAGCAATAGTGAAGTTTCCCTTGAAGCAAAAGCCCACTGCCCAATTTTTAAGACACCCCCTTCTGCCTCTTGTGTGATCAGTGTTCTACAGATGTAAGATGCAGAAGGGTTCATTTTACCCCCTTTACTCTCCTGACTGCAGCATCCCAGTGCATGTGGCTTTCACTGTACATGGGAACCTTTGGAATAAACTGTCTTGAGTTTGGAAATGGGTTGGAGGGGGGAGAGGAGAAAGGAAGACCTGTAGCCATCCTCGTTGATGCGGTTTGCATGTGGATTGCAGTATCCAAGCCATCAGAAGCTGTTTCCGCATGGGCGGAATAAAGCGACCCAGAGACGCTAAAAACAGCGTCCCTGGGGAGGGGTTCGAACCTCGCTCCCTGGGCGGGGTATTTCGGAAACAGCGGCTTCCAACTGCTGCCGTGCGAGCGGCAGTGGCTGGAAGGTGCCATCCCCCCCTTTCCCGAACGCCTTCCCTTCCCTCCAACCTTCCGGCGCGTTGTCCAGACCTGGGGACACACCACCCCCTGCCCTGAGACTCCAGAGCTGTCGTGCAGGGGAGGGGGCGTGTCCCCTGGCCTGGGCGACGTACCGGAAGGTCGGAGGGAAGGGAAGGCGTTCGGGCGATGGCGCAGCTCTGCGCCGTCTTCCCCGCCCCTACTGGGACCGTTCGTGTGAACGGTCCCGGGGGCGTGCGTTGGCGTTGTATATGCCGACGCACCCCCCGATCGTGGCCTTGCGGAAACGGCCATGGTGCACAACTACTTTTGTTACCAAAGAGCTGGATGTGCATTGGAAAATATCTATGGAAGAGTCTGGCATAAACCTGCCACACTGGAGAACATAAGAAGATCCTTGCTGGATCACAGCAGTCCAGCATCCTGTCTTACACGATGGTTAACCATTTACTCTGGAGGGCCAGAAACAGGCCATAAAGGCCATGGTCTTCTCCAGATGTTGTCCCCTGGCACTGCTATTCAGAAGTTTATTTCCTCTGAATGCGGAGGTTCCCTGTAGTCCCATGGTCACAGATAAACCTATCCATAAATCCACTGGCGCAGCTACAATGGAGACATCTGGGGACAATTGACCCCGGCGCCCCACAGCTAAGCCACGTTGGGCACAAAATCGCCCCCAAACCCCTCCCCCTTCCCCCTTGGCCCGCCCAGCCCAACAGACTGCTCCCAGCAGAGCAGGCTGAAGGAGCAGTCTGTTGGGGGGGGGGGACAGGCCAAGGAGGTAAGGAGGCCCGGCCCTGCCAGGCTGCCCCAGACCACCGCAGCACCAAATGTAAGTGGGGCGTGGGGGAGGGAACACAGTCTGGCCCTCCCTCCTCTCCACACCAAAAGCCCAGCCAGGCCTGCAGGGGCCTGGCAGAAGCCTCCCCTCCCTCCTCCCCCACCCCAAAAGCCCATCTGGGCCTGCAGAGGCCCATAAGAAGCCTTCCCCTCCCCCAGCAGAAGCCTCCAGCACTCCAGGCTCTGAGGTTTTTTCAGCTGAGAAAGGGTCCCTTTCTCAGCTTAAAAAACAAACAAGCGTTGAGGCTGGAGCTCCCCTCTCTCTCTGAGAGGCTCCCTCTCAGAGAGAGAGGGGCGCTCCAGCCTGAATGGATGACAAGATCCATGGGCAGAGCCAGCTCTCCAGCCCCTACCCACCCCCAGCCAGCCTGCTCTGCCCATGGATCACAGGATCCATGAGCAGAGCCACAGGATCCAGGATCCATGGGCAGAGCCAGCTCTCTTAGACCCCCAATCCCCTTTGAAATTACCTAGTGCAAAAAATTCATTGTTTGGTCATGGTGGGGGAGGGCGGCCGTCAGAGCGGGGCAGGGGCGCAAAGCTCAGATTTTGCCCCAGGCTCCATTTTTCTTAGCTATGCCTCTGCATAAATCTGTTTAATCCCCCTTTAAAGCAATCTGTTATTGTGGTCATCACTACATACACTAGCAGTGAATCCCATATTTTAATCACTAGAGTGCAGGAGAGAGTTTGTTGAGGCCTTAACTAGTTCAACTCAATCTTGAACCTCAAATCAAGAGGTCACGTGCCAAACGGTTCAAGGCACTTATAAATGCAGTTGGCTATAGATGCCCTGACTGCAAGAACTGTAGCTCTGTGGTCCATCAAAGAGCAGATTCACTCTTGGTATCCCAACGATCATGGGACATGCCCTGCCCATGCTTGGGTACTAATACTTGAGAAGTTATGTCAACTACTGCGATAAGCATTAGTGAGAGACTTGATGTACTGTGCCAAGGAGTAAAACTTGTCAGTTAAATTACAAGATTTCTCTGTGGAATGACTTGTGCCACTTCCTATCTAGAATCTCCAAGAAAAAATGAAAGAAGGAAACAATGGTTTAAAGTTCATGATGCTCAAAAAGGCTTCTGGGGTCATCAGAAGGCTTCCTGTAGCATCAGTCATTTTCTTGTGTTATGTGCCCCCCCTTCCAATTTGCTGTGGACTTTGTTCTGTTTCAGGATCCCAGGACTTCTTCCTCTTCTAGCTGGTGTGTTCAGTGAGATGGTTCTAGATGTTTTTCCTCCCTCTCTGACTCTTTGGGAGCCAACTGGGCTGAAATGAGGGCTATAAATATACCAAATAAAAACATGTGGGCTCTAGAACAGGTAGTTTTTTTTCTGTTTGTTATGTCCGTTTGAGCTATTTCACTTGTTACTCCTATTGATTATTGTTCTTGGTTTTAGGTTGATTTTAATTGCTTATTGATTCTGCTGTATGTCACTTCAGGCATCTATATGGAGAGACTGCAAATAGGCACTCTGAATAAATAAAGCCTTACAGCAATGTGTCCTATCATTTGATAGGACCTTCTTATTTTTCTCATGTGGGTCATAGAACCAATATCAGTTGTTCTCATAGTGATATACAGAACATTATTCAATTTTTAATATCGCCTTGCATCTTTATTACAGCCCCTGTCTGATACTTTCTGAAGGATCCTCTTTAAATTTCAATCAGGACTTTAATATGTCACAAAAAGAGCTAAGGGAATTTATGCTGTCACTACCAGCTAGTTGGATGGTGCCCAATTCACAGGAGATATTTCTGTTAGTGAAATAAATATGCTCGATAATAGCTTTTTCTTTCCCTCTTTTAAACATCTTGCCTATAAAACTTGCATTCTGGGACATTGTTGTTTGGGGAAGATGAATATGATCTGATTCTGGCTTTAAGTCTCCCCCCGACCCCTCAAAAGGGGTTTAGGATGGTAGGAGAACATTTTTTTAATTGAGATTTGGGTTGGAGGGAAAGCAGGTATGGCATTGCTTTTCATGCTTCTGGAAATTTCAAGGCCAAGGGGTTTTTTAAAGCAAAATTAAATAATATTTTTGAAAAATCTGTATCTTTGTATCAATTTTATTAATATTTACATTTCTCCTAACAGTTTTAAATATTATACAAGATTGCTCTGGGGCAAATTAGATTTCTTAAATTAACTGCTTTAATTTGAATGTTATTTGGGATGTTTGTCTCGTTTGTATTATATGAAGCATTTTGTACTGATTGTATGGCCTGTGGCTAATGAACTGAATTGAATGGAATGAATTGTATTATTTTTGTTTTTTAACAAGGCCTCAGGCCTCATATACCATAGATATTATGTCCAAGCAATGTTTTGCAACCCACATAAAACAGTCCTTTTCTGCATTTGAGCAAGTTAAGAATCATTGGCTTCATTTGCTATCTGAAATTTTCACTTTACCTATTACTGCTTCTGAGCTTATCCTAGTCAGATCTGGGTGAAGATGCCTGGGAGCAATAACGTTACTCCTATACTGACAAGCAGAGGCATAGCTCCAAGGGGGGTGCGCAACGCACCGGGCGCACGCCCCTGTGGGGGCGTGGCAAGGGCGTGGCGTGGATGTTCCGGGGTGTGGCGGAAGATGCACCAGTGCACTGGTCGCTTTTCCCCCTTGCTACACCTCCGCTGACAAGTCTGTCAGATTCTGGTAAGGTTGCCAACCTTCAGGTGTGGCCAGGAGATCTCCTGCTATTATGACTTATCTCCAGACAATAGAAATCAATTCTCCTGGAGAAAATGGCTGCTTTGGAGTATAGACTCTAAGGCAAGGGTCTTCAAACTATGGCCCTCCAGATGTTCATTGACTACAATTCCCATGAGCCCTACCACTTGGCCATGCTGGCAGGGGCTGATGGGAATTGTAGTCCATGAACATCTGGAGGGCCGTAGTTTGAAGACCCCTGCTCTAAGGCATTTCCCCCTACTGAGGTTCCCCCCCTCCCGAAATTCCACCCTCCTCAAGATCCACTCCCAAAATCTCCAGGTATTTCCTAATCCAAAGCTGGCAACCCTAGCTACTGGCTTAGGCACAGAAAATATAGAGTAGTTGCTCCAGGACGTTCTGCTTTTCCTCTGGTACTATGCATCTATGGGAGCATACCATCCCAATGTTCCACTGAGGGGTCATCCTGACACAAATGCTTTTATATCTTCTAGCCATTGCAAGAGCATCACTTCTTATGTGCAGATACATTAGATTCTCTCTGTTAAAAAAATACAAGTATTGGCAGCAGTTTTAGAAGTCACTGGATAGCTGGGCAACAGCTACGTTACGACAGCTCCAGAATCTAGCCCATGTCAGTGTTGACAGATCTCATCTTCTCTCTCAGTGAAATGCAGAGAAAGCTCATGGAAAACATGCTATTATTTACTTTGAAGACTGACCTTTTGTTCCTCTGTGACTAAGCTAGTACCCTTGCCAGAGGCAGAAATGCATAAAGGTTTGAAAAGCATTAAAGGAAGAAATTTCCTAAAATGCAGACACACCTAGAAAGGAAAAAAAATCCTACCTGTTAAAATATTTTCTCTTAAAGGAAACAATCTGGTTCATACACAGATACTTTAATGCACCAGAACCATTAAGCTTAAATTTCCAACAAAGCACAGAAGAGCTTTTCTTAAGTCCAGTCGCAAAATAGCAAAGTCCAGTGTCAAACCCCTTCTTCTCCCTGGTTCTCAATAATGATTTAGGGCTTACTCAATCCTCTTCAACTTCCACTTTGAGGCAAACAACTGCTTTGCTGAGTACTTTTAACAGTCAGAGAGAATTGCATTTTGGCATCAGAGTCTTGTAGGGGAGCCCCACAACACATTGTCACTCCTGGCCAATCTACTGCATCTTGTTTATTAGTACGGTCCATGACAGACTTTGCGCTTGTTACATATTATATGCTGCTTTGCACTGTTAGTCTATCAGCCCCATCTGAAGAGGGCAAATCCGCTGTGCCAGCATCCCTGAGCCCCTGCTGCTAGTGCAGCAGGGACAGTCCAGAGGCATGGTTGTGGGAGGAGCCGACTTAAGTCAACTCCCTCCCGGCTGTTCGCTGGGAGCCAGGACAGCTGACTTATGCCACCAAAAAAGTGGCATAAGTCTACTCAACCCAATAGGGGCTTCCTGGTGACGGGGAGGCTTTTCAACATTTTAAGCCTCTTCATACCACCAGGAAGCCTCTTTGGAGAGAGCAGCCCAGTGCAACTGCAGCACCACAGCCGGGCATCCAGCACCTTGGATGCAGCTGCCATTTAAGGGACTGTTTTTTTCCTTAACCATTTGTGGATTTAGATTGCTATAGTAGTCATAACATAAAAGACTGACAGTTTGAAGATCTGGCCTTATGCTGACTCACTTTTTGCTTGCGCAGCAAACAGTGGTTATAGAAAAGTAAGGTAACTTTACTTTCACATGAGGGTAGTATTTAGAACAGCCATTTCTGCTGCCTTACAGATTCATTACCCTGCATCTTGCCTCTTATTAGTACATTGCTACTACTGATAAGCAGAAATTAAGCTATCGCTCTTATATAATTTATATTTCCCCTGTCACTGATTTCCATCCTCTTTTGAACTTATTTGCCAAGTTTGGAAGATTGGTAAGCGGCAGGGTGGACTACAGGGCAAATGAGATGTGCTTGGTAGTTGCAGGTCTCCTCTTTTGAAATTAAAGCAATACATTTCCCCCCTGTGTGTGAGCACCTGCATGGAATAATATTTCTATTGAACGTTAAGAGGTTCCAGTTCTGAAGCAAAGAGGATAACATTTACAATGGCGAGTTTATGCAGGTCACAGCTATTATCACAAAACCTGTCAATGATGTATTGTGCACGGCTGGCTTCCTTGAGCCATTCAGCATCCGGCGCAGACATTTCCATGCTGGCCACAAATGCAGAGCAAAAGATAACTTGGAATAATACCAACTCTGTGAGTTCTGTCACGGTATGAAGGTCTCCTTGTGTTACTGCCCAGTGTTCTAATAATAAATTTAATTAAAACCTATACAGAACAGCTGGTGAAGGAAAATGGTACATAGAGGAACAGCTCAGACTGAAGAAAGTAGTACTTAATGTTAGGGGGAGGGGAGGGGAAGAAAAGTCTTACCGTTCTGTAAGTGCATCACTAGGTGTGCTTTTCACAGACAGCTCCTCTTCCAGTCTTTTCCTTTCTGTTTCCAGATGCTCCAATTCATCTTGAGTGCGTTTACATGGGGTGACAAATTGAAGTTCTTTTAGAAGCTCTTCCTTTTCATTAATCAGCATTAGCTTTTCCTTCTCAATATCCAGGGCCCCAGGCCAAGCTTCGCTTTCTAACTTAGACAGTTCAATCTTGAGGTTGGCCATGCTAATGTGAAAGCGCACACACATTTAAAGAGAAAAAGAAAGATAAAGAGAATGGATCAGTCATATACACTCTAGAGTGCCGAAAAATTCCTGAGTGGGAGGAGGGACATAGTTTAGCTTGCAATAATGCTGCACAAATGAGGAAAAACTCCCACAAAGGTTGGTTTAAGCATCAAAAGTCATGAAAACTGGTTTACATGCCATCTTAAATCTTATATCTCCTTATCCAAGAAAAAGGGACAGGGAGAAATCAGACCTTTCATGCCACCACCCCCACATAATAAATAATAGCTCTCGGCAGTTTTACCACAGGTTTTGCAGTGACTAGCAGCACTAATTTTTCATCATCATGAACTATTTCCTCAACATGGTAAAAAACTAGCAAATATTTAATAGGCCTGATTTTAGCTTTGTTATCCACAGGAAATCAGAAAGAGTATGGAGCACCCCCCCCACTGCCCCATTTTGAGGGGGGGGGGTGTCACAGACCAGGCAATAAACTGTTTTATTCAAAACCCTTGATTAGCCTTAAAATCCTTGAAATTTTTTCTTCAACTAAACGGCTTTCATATGCACGCATTTTTGAAATATGCTAACAGTGACAAAATTAGTTCTGGTGGGTTTTCTGGGCTGTGTGGCCGTGGTCTGGTGATAAAATTACTTTGGAGGGAAAAAATGAATTCAAAAACATTGCTGAGGAAGTGAAATCAATCTATGTATTTTGAGCAATGTAATTCCCGTGGCATCCATATATGGACCATTCTGGAGAGAAACCAGATTGACAGCCTAAAACTGATAATGGAATGCAGAGGCTTTAATCTCTGTGTCACTGGTTCAAATTTATCCAGGTTTGGTATTATCTGAAAGCAGGTTCTTTTGACAGCTGTTCAATGACTTGCAAGATGAGACAGCATTCTTACAGGGACTCCTTTGCCTTTCTACAACAACTGACAGTTATCTACTACCATAATTGGTACCCTTGTTAGCCATCTCATAAAAGGGACCCAGACTGACAAGGACAGGAATGCTAAAATGTCCTCTTAACCTCTTAGTGCTTTGCCTTCTTAAGGGAGTCAAGGTCCTTAATGCATACTGCATTATCTCCATCTCACACTGCACTTGTTCTCTGTGAATTAGGATCTCAGCCCACCTTGTAACACATGGCTTTATCAACATCAGCTTTCATTTTAAGGCAGCTCTCTCTCTTTTTGGAGAGGGGGGAAATTCAGCTGTCACTAATACAACCCTTTCTGTACCTGCTGAAGGGTATTATTTGAGATTTCTTGAAATTTTCTAGAAATTGTACTACAAACCTGTTAAAATGATGTGGGAAGGAAAAAATGATTACTTCCAATCATACACTCTTACTGCGTTACGTACTATAAACAGACTGTGTCCTCAGTCCATTTCACTTGTGTATCTCCCCGGATTCCCATTCTATTGCAAAACCTTTCTGGGGCTGTGTTGCTAGGCACCTTTTCAGCCCTAAAAGTACATGGTTGTATATAGTTCATTCTGCCAATTCTGGCAATATATAGTGTCCCCCTTTTTAATTTTCGATGAGCTATCTTCGAAGACATGAACATACAATATGGGAATCGCATCCAATTTTCATATCATGCATTCATGTCTTTGGAGACAGCTCATCAAAAAAAGAAAGACAGAAAGAAAGAAAGAAAGAAAGAAAGAAAGAAAGAAAGAAAGAAAGAAAGAAAGAAAGAAAGAAAGAAAGAAAGAAAGAAAGAAAGAAAGAAAGAAAGAAAGAAAGAAAGAAAGAAAGAAAGAAAGAAAGAAAGAAAGAAAGAAAGAAAGAAAGAAAGGGAAAACTGTGTATTGCCAGAATCAGCAGGACAAGCTGAGTTCAACCATGTACTTTTGGGCTGAAAAGGTGCCATACAAATGCCATCTTTGTCTAAAACATGAAATGCAAGACAAATAAATACAATCAGAAACGTGGATGAGGGGCTTTATCTCATTCAGGTTTTGGGGGAAGGGGTAACTTGAACTAGAATTCCTCCCTTAGTCTGAAATGTGGAAAAGGGGCATTCAGTGGCAGGAAACTGGGAGTAAGTTGTCCCTTAAAGTGTTCCTGGCAGTACAGGGACAGTGCTCTGTATTGAATGCAGCTTATTAGTTTGAAGTGTGGAAAAAGAGCGTTTCAGTGGCAGGAACCTGGGAGTAAGATGTCCCTTAAAATGTTCCTGGCTGTTCAGGGACAATGCTCTGTGTTGAATACAGCTGCATGTCAAGAATCTGTCACAGCTGATAGAACTTATTGTCTGATGGCATTTATTATGGCCACAGGTATTTTATAGAACTGGTAAAAACAAATTTTGAAAGGATTTTTGTAGAATTGTAGAATTAGCCTACTGTAGAATTAGCTTGGTTCTGAATAACCATATATGTAGAAAGCTGGCATTGAAAACTGACACATGGTTAAACTGTGGAGAGCCAGCTTGGTGTAATGGTTAAGAGCAGGTGGCCTCTAATTGGGTTAACTGGGTTTGATTCCCTGTTCCTCCACAAGAACAACGGACTCCTATCTGATGGACCAGATCTGTTTCCCCACTCCCACATTCCTGCTGGGTGACCTTGGGCTAGTCACAGTTTGTTCAGAAATCTCTCAGCCCCACTTACCTCACAAGGTGTCTGTTGTGGGGAGAGGAAGGGAAAGGAATTTGTAAGCCACCTTGAGTCTCCTTACAGGGGAGAAAGGTTGGGTATAAATCCAAACTCCTTCTCCTCCTCTTGTTCTTCTTCATTGAAGAAGTTGAAAATATTGATAATAGACTTTTGCATCATTTTCTAGTTAAGAATGAGACTAACTTATTTGTGGAGTTCACAAGTCATGCTGTATAATACTATACATTAATAAAGTAGAAAACAATATTTCTCTCATCATTTCAAATGCTGTATCTGTACTGAGGAATGTAATAATATCACTCAATTCTGCATTGGTCAGACCTTATGAGGAATACTGTGTCCAGTTATGGGCACTACAATTCAAGGATATTTACAAGCTTGAATGGGTCCAGGTGACCCAGAGGAGGGTGACCAAGAAGGTAAAAGATCTGGATTCCATGTCTCATGAAGAGCAGCTTAGATACGTCTAGCCTGTATATGTTTGGTCTGGGAAGAGAAGGTTAAGAGGTGACATGATAGTCATGTTTAAATATTTGAAGGGATGTCATGTTGACGATACAGCAAGCAAGGAGTAATGGATTCAAAGTACAGGATAAATATTCCACTTAAACATTAGGTAGAACTTCCTGATGGCTAAGGGCTGTTCTACAGTGGAATAGTCTGCCTCAGCGTAAGTGGTGTCTCCTCCTTTGGAGGTTTTTAAACAGAGGCTGGATGGCCATCTGTCAAGGGTGCTTTGATTGTGTATGCTTGCATGCATAGGCGAAGCTGCCATGGGACAGGGGAGGACAAACGCCCTAGGTGCAGACATGGGGTGGGGGTGGAGAATTGCTCCCTCACCCCTCCCCTCAGGCCGCCTCTGTGCCCTGGAGCAGCCTCCACAGCCCAGAGCAGCCCCCATGGACCGAAGCAGGCTGCTCTTTTAACTGTAAAAGAAAGTGAGACATGTTGAGGGGCGGCGGCGCACAGGCACCATTTTCCCCCAGCGCCATTTTCCCTTCCTACCGCACTACCTATATGGCAGGGGGTTGGAGTTGATGGTTCTTGTGGTCTCTTCCAACTCTATGATTCTATGACATAAAATGGCTTCTACTAACAGCACTGCAATTTCAAGATATGTTTTGGAACTAGAGACATCATAATGATTTATTCAAACATTTCTTACACAATAAAAAACCAAATAACTATAATTACAAGATTAAGGGGTTGTTTCATCTTAGCTAAACGGGTTAAGGATTGGAAGACAAAATTCTAAAGCATTACCTTTAAGGTATTGTTCTGAAGTGCAATCCTGTGCAGAAGTACTTCAATTTAATCTAACAGAAATCACTGGGTTTATAATAGAGAAATTCTGCCTAAAAATATGTTAATCCCACATTACATTGTCCCAGCTAGCATCAACTTCTATGTATACAGTCAATTATGAAAAGTAGGGTTAAGCTTCATTTTACCATGAGATTAAGAAGCTGATATATAGAACAGAGTTGATCAATAAATTTCTGACTTTCTGACCTGACATTTTAATTTTGTTCATATTAGGTGACATGTGAAGAGCTATGAAAATATTTCATTTCTGTTGAGCAACCCAAACTATGTAGCATTCTATGGTTTGAAAATGACCATTTTTTCCCACTGATGAAAAAGGATGGATGGGGTTCTCTCCTGACCAACAAACAGCTGATGCTGAGGATCTTGGGCAGCTATGTGGACAAAAGCCACGTGGGACAGAGCTGCAGTAAAAAAAGAGAACTGGGTGAGATTGAATGAGAAATCTAGCTGGATCCGACCCATCTAGGGTTGTCAACTCTGGTCTGGAAAATTCCCGGAGATTTGGGAGTGGATCTGAGAAGAGCGGGGTTTGGGGAAGAGGGACCTCAGAGAGAAATAATGCTACGAATCCCCGCCCCCACCCAAAGCAGATATTTTCTCTAGTGAACTGTTCTCTGTAGTCTGGAGATCACTTGTAATTCTGAAGGATCTCCAGGCCTACCTGGAAGTGGGCAACCCTACCGCAAGTTTTCAGCATAGAATCATAGAGTTGGAAGGAGCCATATAACCAAACCCTCTGCTTAATGCCGGATCAACCTAAAGCATCCCTGATAAGTGTTTGTCCAGCAGCTGCTTGAAGACTGCCAGTGAGGGAGTGCTCACCATCTCCCAAGGCAGCCAATTCCATGGTTGAACTACTCTCACTGTAAAAACCTTTTTTCTTAAAATCAAGATGGTACTCATGATGGTACTCATGCCTTTAATTTAAACCCATTATTACAAGTCCTGTCTCCTGCTGCCAACAGGAACAACTTTGCCTTCCTTTAAGTGACAGCCCCTCAAATAAAGAGAGCAATCGTGTCCCCACTCAACCTCCTCTTCTCCAGACTGAACATTCCCAACTCCCTCAGACTTTCTTTGTAGGGCTTCGTCTCCAGGTCTCTGATCATCTTCATTGTGCACCTGCTTCATTCTGTCTACATCCTTGTTGAAGTGAGGCCTCCAGAACTGCACACAGTACTCTGTTTAAAAACAGCTGTGATCTGACCAATGCAGTGTACAGTGGGACTGTGACATCTTTTGATTTGGATGTTATGCCTCTGTTGATACACCCCCAAGATCACATTAGTCTTTTTTTTGCCGCTGCATCACACTAGCTGCTTATATTTAGCTTACTGTCTATCAATACCCCCGGATTTTATTCATACACACACGGCTACCCAGAAGTATATCCCTCATTCAGTATGTGTTTTGCATTTCCGTTACCCAGATGTAGAACTTTGCATGTGTCCTCGTTGAATTGCATCTGGTTCACATCTGCCCACTTTTCCAGTGTGTTCAGATCTCACTGAATTTTATCTCTGTCTTCTGGTGTGTTCACTGTTCCTCTCAATTTGGGGTCATCTGCAGATTTAATGAATTGTCTCTCTACCACTCATCTAGATCATTTATTAAAAATATTGAAAAGTACTGAGTCCAGAACTGAGCCCCAAAGCACCTCGCTGATCACCTCCCTCTATTCAAATGAAATGACATTATGAAATGACACTTTGAGTACAGTTCTCTAACCAGTTTCCGGTCCACCTAACTATCCTAGAGTCCAGTCCCTAGTACTCCAGTTTCCCTATCAGCAATGTTTAGAATTCATGTGGTCCAGATTAACACAATTAAAAGATACGAATGTTCATTGCATAAGGTATGCAATGAACATTCGTACCAATTTTACATAAGCCTTTTGTATATGGATAATCTATTGAAAATGGTATATAAGTGGCATCTCTCTCCTTTAAGATGAGTAAAAATTAACAAAACAAATGAAAATAGTTGTTGGTTTGCAGCATACCCAAGGCAGATTTTCTTCATATATGGTGGGAATGTACCTGAGCTTCATCATTCTGGTCACAAGTAGTAAAAAATTTATCAATTGGTTTAGAAAAACAAATTCCATTTACACCAGAAACCCTCTTAGTAAATTATTTCCCACAGACAAAAGGGCTATGGTTTTCCATATGGTCCCTGCTGCAAGGCTGACTTTTGCTAGAAATTAGAACCAAAAAGTCACTCCCAACCAACACAGAAGTTAGAACCAACATTAGAACCAACATAAAAGAGATTTATATTTTGGCAAAGTTAACCTTTTATCAAAAAAATAACCATACTTATGAATTAGTTTGTGGTCAAATACAATACAGAGAATAGAAATGGTTATTTTTAAATTTCGAGTCAGGGTTCCTTCAGATGGGGTCATTTAGCGGGTTGCAATCATTTGTTTTTACCATGTGTGTATTTTTTAATTGATTTTATGCGGTTTGCATCTGTATTTGAAAATAATTTCTTTAAAGATACAAAAGTTCGGCAAACTTTCCATTTGAAAAGAATGTTCTGTGATCCTTCAACAGATGCATCCAGTAGATGTCACTGAAAGCACAAGATTGGCTGCAAGGCTGTATCAACTCAGACTCCAATTCACACTTTATAAAAAAAATGAACTCCATGATTACCTTCTTTTGGCTTCTTCATATTGAAGACTGAGCCTGACCTTTTCAGCTAAATTGGACCTACTTCTGACGCCAACCTGTTGAGAGAATTGCCAAGGTTACTGAACAAATCAATTTTAAAAAACCTATCCATAACAGTACATAACTTGCAAATTAATGTAAATGTCTCTAGATAAAGAACATTAAAGTAGAAACACATTTCAAAATAGAAATAATGGGTTTTTAGAACAAATATGATTAATTACTCAAACATTTTCAAGCAGAATATACATTTTCAGCTGCAAAATTGCCTCAGGACAAAATTCAGGTGCGATTCTATTAAAGGCCTACTTTGAACCGTTTAATTCAGCCCAAGTTGTTGCTTACTACTTTGAACTCAGAACTTTGCTAGAGATCAATGAAGTTCAAAGTAGAACTTCAATGAAATTGAGACTGCTAAAAACCACATTCAAGTTTGGAGTCTTCTCAGAAAATCCCAGTACAATCACTGCCATAGCCTTTCATCACACTACCTTAAAGGAATATGCCAGCATTTGGAAAACATTTGTGGATGCAAACCAATCGCTGGCGTATAGGTCGATGAGATTCCAAAGATTCTCAAGCTGCTGAAACATTAATTCCATCAGTCAATGTCAGATGTAAAAAAAAATACATTTTCAATGAAATATTTGCTTACCCCTCTCAGAAACTGGGTAGCTTTGAACTTGACCTTTACATTCATTTACCTTGACAATCTCCATTACAGGAAAAACAAACAGCATCCACATAAATCTAAGAACTGTAAGATAATTATGTCAGCTTCCCAGGTCATTCTTCAAGGACAGTGGTGGAATTCAGCAGGTTCGCACCACTTCGGCAGAACTGGTTGTTAAAATGGTGCTTGTAAACAACCAGTTGTTAAATTATTTAAATTCCACCATCGGAACCGGTTCTTAAATTATTTGAATCCCACTACTGTTCAAGGACCTTTTTGGTTAAATTAGCTTTTGAAGGTTTTAATTATTTTTAAAACTTCTACAAAGATAGTTTACATTTGAGAAAGAAAAAATCTATGGCCCTTTCTGCACGGGGCCAAAAACAGCGGCCCAGGGACGGAAAAACACTGGTCCCTGGGCAGCTGTTTGCACAGGCAGCGCTGCTGCAACTCAGCAGCGCCATCCTGTGCAGCCCCGAGCGGTTGAAGGCGCCGCTTTCCACCCCCCTCCCCGAGGGAGGTTTTTGGAAAGCGCCGCCTTCCCATCAGCATGGTGCAAACCGCACTGCGCCGAAGGCGCCACTTTCCCGTCCCCCCCACTCACCTCGTCCTCCGGTGTCGGTCTGGAGGGCTGCTGAGACCCGCCCACGCTGCTCTCTGATCCCTGGAGGTCGGAGGGCAGCATGGGCAGGTCCCTGCAGCCCTCCAGACCAATGCTGGAGGACGAGGTGAGGGGGGGGGACGCAGAAGAGGCGGCTCCGTGCGGAGCTGCCTCTTCTGCGCTGGCCTCTGCGGGGGCCGCTCGCACACTGCTGTGCAAAAGGCCCCCTCCCCTCCACCGGCATAATTTCTGCCAGTGGAGAGGTGCCCTTTCCGCTGTGCGGAAAGGGCCGATGTTACTAATATAAGTTTTAAAATGCATTTCCTCAATACATGTAGTTATTCTCAGATGCATGATGGCAGGTTTTTGCTCAGCTCACCAAAGCGGGTGCCAAATTTAAAAATCTTCTCACCTTAAAAGTTACAAAAGTTGAATAGAAAAAAAAACAGCTTAAAATGTACACTGCTTTTTTCTACTTTAGCTTCTCAGCACTCAGAAGAACCACAGCAAAGCTGTGCTAAAAATATTCTTGTGAAATCTAGAATTCCAGATATACCACAAAATATTTTACTTTGGACGACAGTTCGTTTTGTGATGAGGAAAATCTATCTGTGTAGATTGCCTGTACCTGCGGCTCTTCAGATACCATGGATCATAATTTTATCAGCCTTCGCCACCATGGCCAATTGGCCATGGTGGCAGGGGCTGATGGGATTTGTAGTCCATGAACATCTGGAGAGCCGCAGGTTGCAGACCCCTGGTGTAGATAGATAGTTCCAGCCTACTCTACTATCAGTGTTTTGCTAGCCAGTCAGCCATTTGATTCAAAATATTTTCAAAAACATTCTGTAGTTATTTTGTCCTTTTATCATCTTTAAGTGGCTTGAAAAACTTACATCACCAGAAATGTCTGTCTGTGAACCTGCATCCAAAGTCTGCCTAGACAGGGAGAGCTGAGAATGTGCTGGGCTGCAACTCAGATCTGGTTCAGATCTGCCAATAGTTTGGTCGAAGAGGAATTTTTCTCTCAGCTTTGCAAGACTCTGGGAAAAAGAGACAAAGAGTGACTTGGATTACGCTTTTTATAATACACAAATACATATGTTTGTACATAGACAAAAGATATGAGGGAAATATACAAATGCATCCAGATAAAGAGATTGAGAAACTTTCCTGGCCAGGAATCTGCCTTCCCTCCTTCCCCTTCCTGGGCAGTCATCAGCCCATCTTCGGTCCCATTAGCCTGGGGTCGATTCCGCACTTGCGTTATCAACCTAAGTTCGAGCTGCGTTCGACCTAAGTGCTCCGCACAACCACTGGGATCGACATGGTTTTGTACCAGCTTCGTCCCGTGTAATGGTCAAATTTCCGACTCCAGTTGGGAACTACCACTTTTTCAGGGAACCACGCTCGAACTCAGCTCGATTCCAGTAAAGTGCGGAAATTCTGATGCCAGGAGTCCCCCATTCAGCCAATCACAGCTGAGTGTTTCGGGCATGCGTACAGCTGGAGAACTGCCGTGGCGAAAATCGTGCCTAATTTCCCCCCCTCTTCTTTCTTGCATTCAAAGCGATTGCTGGTCGCACAAACGGCCCACTATTTCCGCGTACCAATGTAAGCGGCCAATCAAAAAACGCCACCTTCGTCCCTCCATTCCTGTGTCAGTTTTTTTAATAACATGTGTGGGGATAGACGAAATATGGCCATAGAACAGTAGACAATTGGAACGGAGCGGCGAAGAGGCACAGGATGATTCCGCCCTCCGAGCTGGGATCAAGGTGGTTGCAGTGGGGAACAACAATGGCTTCGACCTAGGTTAGTACCTTTCTCAGGGAACTGGGTCGAACCTATTTTACTCATGTGCAGAATCGCCCCGGAGTGGGTGGCTCAGATGGCTATTTTTACAGAACCACAGGGCTGGGTTCTGTGGGCTGGCTTGCTCAAGGAAGGGTGAGGGCCCCCTGCTCCCACCCCCACGGCTATGTGGAGGTAATGTCATAGCTCTCTAGGAATCGGTGGAGATTGGCAGCCCATTGGAGTGTGGAGATTGTGTGGAGGCTGGTGGCCTGGCTGCTGCATACAATGAGGAAGGTTTTTCTGCCCCAGCTTCCAGCCAACCTAGGTGCTGCTAGCTCTCACCGACCACCAGATTCTCCTGCCGCACCTCTCTACCTCCTGGAAGCAGCCCCACAACATTTTCTCACCACAGGTCAACTTCCTCTTCTCATGCTGCCCTGGTGAGAAGAGGAGGCATGGCAGCATGTTGGGTGGCTGCTGCGGTATCCGGGGGCTTGAATGGGGTGCTGGGCAAGTCCAAGGTGGAGCTGCTGGCAGCCCTTAAACAGAGATCTTCATAGAAATTCCTTGACAATTCACCATATCCGTTCTGGAAATCAACCCACCTCAAAGTTATCTTTACAGTTATTGCAGGTGGGTAGGTATGACGCTCCCCCTTGTTAAAGTTGACTTGCCCTTGTTCTGCCAAGACCTTCCCCACAGTGGAAGGTCTACAAGGCTTCAGACAGGAGAAAGGAGAGGCTTCCATTACTTGATTCCTCCTTCTTTCTAAACCCTCCACTCTTATGAGTTGCCTGACTGGAGATATTTAGTGTTGCCAACACAAGAGTGTCACCCAGTGGGAGATGGAAGAAGGGGCATGGATAGGGTGTGCCAACATTGCATGTGGTTTTACATCATTTCCAGGAAAAACCGGAAGTGATGTAACATTGCTCAGACAAACACTGGAAACTCTATTAACACAGAATTTCCACCGATTCCTAGAGAATTATGACATTACCTTTTATCTTGCCACTTCAGGGAATGGTTGTTCTAATGGGAGATCTGCCACTGCCACCCTGGGGTTTATTCATTTCCCCTGGCCTGCCACAGATCAAAGAGACTACCCTCCTAGGGCTGGCTCCTACACTTTACCCTTTCATCCAACCAGGAAGTGTCCTGAAGCCCCCTAGGTCAATCCCTCCCCCAGGTGGGGTTTGATGATGTGCTAGCCTCCATGCTGGGCTGTCAAACTTGATTCTTGGAGCACCTCCTGGTTGGGATAATGTGTTTGCCAGCCACGTCCGGTTTGCCTTAGCCAGCACCAGTTGCGTCTGCGAGTCTAGGATGGGTCTCATTCCCCAACGCTAGGTGGAAAACGTCCCTGCTAAAAAAAGTCCATTAGAATGTCACCACTGAGATTTAAATCAAGTCAAAATACCTGCATTAAATCTTGCTTCTCTTTCTCGCCTGAGCTTATGGCCTTTCTGATAGACTTCAGCTCATTCATTATGGCTTTGGCTTCACTTAGTTCATACCCACTCTGGCCTCCGGACATTTTTTGGTCAATTCTGTAGAAAAAGATAATAGTGGTAACCCCTCAAACCTAATGTTGTTCATTAAGTTCAGAAAGAGAAATAAGGAAAAGGTGGGTAATATATTTTCTCCTATACTAAAATAGCTATCTCCAACCCAACACAAGAAGATACCAATTTCTGGAAACATAGTGACGATGTACTTGAGAAATATCTCTTTTTCTTTGCCAATCCTTCCTTTCAATGGCTTCCAAAATAACTGATTTTAAAGGAAAACTCCACAGATGATGCTGAAAGGATTTGGCAGTAGTACTGGGATTTCTTTAATTGGCTGGGTGATAATTACTGAAGCAACCTGGAAACTGAAGCTGGTACAAACTAAGGATCATCTCAAGTTTTCTCACTTAATAATATTTTTGCTGTTGTAAATTCTCCAAAAGCCCAGGCTGCAACTTAAATCACAAGTTGCCATCACTGATCATTTTTTGGATTTCTGTTCTTTTGGCTTATCTACATTCAAAGCTACTTCACTGACTTTTCACAGATTAAAAAAAAACTTACCGGAAAGAGAAAATACAAGCATGAGTACCAGAACAAATGGTTATTCACATATTCCTAGTTCTTTCTTGTTCTGGACTCAGCAGCTGCCCTGTTTCCATATATGGGTCAACAGTATGCCCTCACTGCCCTATCTAACAAGCACCATAGGATGCCATGGAGCAAGACAAATATATAATAAAGCTATTTTCTAAAATATACAGCAATTCTACATTTTCATGAAACGCAGATGTAACCCAATGTAGTTAGCCAGACAAATTGCTGAACTTGATCCTGGTTAACCAGGACTCTCTTCCTAGCCACAAACTTACAGGATTTTCACAAATGTCTGTATTTATTGGAAATATTTGTATACAGCTTTTTGCATGCTCAAAGCTTTCATATTATAGTTCCCATCTGTAAATTGGTTTACTGTGCAGAGAAAATGTAGTTCAGATTACAAAACACTGTGCTCCTGAAGCATGTTGTTTTAAAATCATCTCCAGGTACAGTGGGTCCCTTGAGATGAATAGTTTAATAAAGCTAAGTTGTAATAAACCCACTTTATTTATATACTGCATTTCAGAAGAAATACTATCAAAGCCATTCACATTAAAAATAAAATAAAACACAAGGTTGGAACCTATTGCTGCAAACAGAAGGTTCTCATAGATGTTGGGAGACACAGTAACCTCCCAGTCAAAATGCATAGAAGGCTGCAGAGAGGAGGGGATGACCTTCGCAATGGAGCCAAATGTACCACTGGGCCAAGGAGGGACAATTTCTCTTGATTCTCTCCCTTCCCATATCCTTTGCCATTTTGTCTACAAGGTGCTTAGAATACCTGCCTCAGCTCTTTGGTGGTCTCGGGCTACTAGAGATGCAGGCAGTCTGTGAGTGTTATACAGCTTCTGTTCTATTTAACTACTGTTTAAAAATCAGAACTGAAAGCAAAGACTAGCTTCCAAAAGCTGTCAATATAAAGAATAACAGCTGTACCAAAACTTCTCCAAAGAACTGGCACCAAAGGCCACCTTTTATGACAGCGTACACAATTTTTTTTCTCTGGCTTTCTGTCATCATCTATCATCGTCAGTCACAAATTAATGTTTACAGAGAAGGGTACACTAATGGTTCAAACATAACAAGTTATCTTCAATACTATGTACATATTCAGTAGCTTGTGTAGAATTTATATACTGAAGATGCAAGATGTTCCTTGACTTTGACATTAAGCTTTTGATTTAAAAATGTAAACTTTTGACAATTTTTATATTTTAGTTTCAGAGACAAAAAAGTAACTGTAATATATGTAGGCAAGACTCTTATCTGTGTGATCGATGAATGGAAAGGTAAATGGTAGTTTAAATTTGAGAAGGAAACCACATTTTCAACAAGAAAACACACGAGAAACTTATCGGGGGGAAAAATAGATGGTGAAACTCCCATTAATTTTAATGGGCAAAATTGCAGCCCAAAATACAGACATGCAACCGGTATATATGTGGGGTTCGTTACCCACAGAGGCTTGTCACATATTTGGATAGCAATGGCCTAGATCCGTGGTGGTGAACTTTTGGCACTCCAGATGTTATGGACTACAATTCCCATCATCCCCTTCCAGCATGGCCAATTCCAGTGCTGACCAATTGGCCATGCTGGCAGGGCCATGCTGGCAGGGCCATTCCAATTCCAGTGCTGACCAATTGGCCATGCTGGCAGGGGCTGATGGGAATTGTAGTCCATAACATCTGGAGTGCCAAAGGTTCGCCACCACTGACCTAGATCCAAAAGAAAATGATGTATACAGATAATGCCTACCACCTCCTCCCATGGTGCCGCTGGCCAGGGGTATGTTGTGCCTCAGTGGTACTGCCTCCACCACAGGGACTGGCCTCAAATCTGGGCAGCAGCACAATTCTGTGATGCAGCAATGGGTGCAGGCCATGCTCATGCTTCTTTTGATGTCACAACCAGCTGGGAGCAAATAAAACCCAACAATACATTGGCACCCTCTTGGGCAGAGAGCCAGCTCTGCACAGCAAAACTGACTCCATCCACAGTGCTGACAAAAGGTCACAAGGGGAGTGGTATTACCGGGGTCAGAACTTGGGAAGCAGTCCATAGAGCAATGTTGGCATGGGGGTTCTCTCATGTTAAGCCATTTGTGTTCCTCAGTGGATAGCTTTGTGCATTCTAGCTCCTAACAGTAACCCACCCACCCCCAAGCAAATGTGCCTCAAGCTAGATTTTGCGATTAAGTAGTGACAGAGGAAACCCTAATAGCACCTACCCTGAACAACTTCTCAGGAACTGCACAGAAAACCAAAGTGTTCTAGCATATGGCAGGCCTACTGCTTCAGAATATACCTAAACCTGATTATCTTTAGGGCAGAAATGAATTTTTTTAAAAAGGGTCTCCAACAAAGGAGATTTTGATGGCTTGTTTTTAATAAGTGAAATTAGTGCTGACCAAAGAGTGGCTGCTTGAATCTTTCCAATAAGTGTCCATTGTTTGCTTGCAGTATGCTGTAGAGAGTTTCCCAAACATGCTCTAGATTCCTATCAAAATTGCTTGAGAGCAAGGTGCTTTAAAACAATACCTCATTGTTATATTAATGGAATACAACCAGCATGTTTGGCTAACCTTTAATCTTGGGATAGCAGCAGGGTTTTAAAGCTTTAGATACAGGTTTTTTTAAGAGTATGCTTTAAAGTGAAACCTAATTAAATAAACACCACTAAGTTTTTCAACTTTCTCTCTCTGACATTTAAGAGTACTGGTTAAATTCCTCTGCTGATCAGAAACTAGTATCAATTTAATTGTAGAATAATCACTGCTTCAGCAGTACGGTAAATAGTTTTGGAATTTGGGCAGTCGAATTCAGTGGGGGGAATCCCTTTCTGGAGGTGTTGCAGGGCTGCTTTGGTGTAAGTGCCTACCCTGCTGGCGTAAGGGGCAAATACGTCAGTGGGAAGGTGACTTAGCACAGTGGGCAGACGCTGCATGCGCCACAGTGCCCGACCTGGAAGCCACCACTTGTCTCCAGACCCGCTAGCATGAAAAGTTGTGTCGGCATCACTTGGGACATTCCAAGGGCAGGCCAGGGGGTGGAGCCGACTTAGATGGTTTTCACTGCCCATCCAGCCCCCTTGAGCCAATGGAAGATACACCACGTGCATCTTGGAGATACACCACATTTTTTGTGGTGTATCTCTGCTTTCCCCTATGAGAGATTCTTGAAGGTGGTTTTTTTTTTTACTTTTTTGGCTTCCCACACCATGGAAAGTCCTCTAGAAGGGGTTGAGTCAGTGGTGGGATTCAGCAGGTTCGCACCACTTCAGCAGAACCTGTTGTTAGTGGTGCTTGTAAACAACCAGTTGTTAAATTATTTGAATCTCACCACCGTAACCAGTTGTTAAATTATTTGAATCTCACCACCGTAACCAGTTGTTAAATTATTTGAATCCCACCACTGGGTGGAGTGGCACCGTCTTCACCTGACAGTCTTCTCTGGATTGGGTTGTTAGCCTCCCAGATTGCGATCCTAAACATCCTGAATAGAATTTACTTGAAAGTAAACACATATGTTGTAAGTTTGATGGGTTGTAGACAAAGAAGCAAGAGCACAAGGTTTCTTGTGAATCGTTCATCCATTCCCTTACTCAACCCACATGATCACTGAAAAGCTGATGATTTTCAAGTCATGGGACCTTTGCAGGCAAAAATGCGGAGGAAATCCCCTTCTCTCAACCTTTTAACAACAGTGCTTATTTTTGGTAAGAGGAGTGCTGGTATTGTAAGAATAAGGTGGCAGTGATTTTATCTGGAACTGCCTCCACACTGTACCTGGGCACCAAGTGGCAGGTGGAATTATTCAGTTCTGTCGCTTTGAAACAGTGCTATGGTTGTGTTTTCACTTTCTAACAGCCTACAGTTTTTAAAGTTATTTTAAAGCAGCAGTTAAGATCCTTGAAAGCAGATTTTTCTGAGCTCTTTCCTTATTCCAAAGCTTTGCTCTGCAACTGGATGCAATAATTCTGTTTGATTTGGTCCTAATCAGCAGACTGAATTATTTAAGTCCATTTCAATTATTTTCTTATACTTACTGTTGCAGCGTTTCAAAGCCTTGCTCTTTATACAGTAATTCTTGCTTCATTTGTGAGAGTTCTCTCTTCAGCTTTTTAACCTTGTACAACACACAAAAAGATGTTGAAATTTTAGGCAAGGGAGTACATAGTTAAGAATAATTAGTACCTTCACAAAACAAAGATGAGATTTCCACTGTTGGTTCCTTGTGGTTTCTGAAGTAAGTCTTACTTCTAACTTACTAGCTACCAAAACAACACAACTCTGTACCACAGAAGGCACTTTGAATATTATGTTTTGTATATGAAATACTTCCCTTTCCAAGCTCGGCCGTAATAAATCTCAAAGAAATACCAGGACTCTGAACATATCTCACCACATATCTATCCATTTATTTATTGCTGTCAGTGTCTATCACTAAGTCTCAATGTGGCACCAAAACAATTTTTAGAAAGTAATACATACAAAATTAAAATAAAGACAATTTACATTCTTCTTTGATTCTTCGAGCTCTGCCAGTTCTACAGTTCCTATGGTGTTTAGAGGTTGCAGCTTCCTGCTAAGGGCAGGAGATCTCCCACCCCCAGCTCCCATTACCTGACACTGCTCAGTTGGGCAGTGGAAGGAAATACCCAATTGAAGTGCCTTTCCTTCCCAAACCCGCCCTTTTCAAGCTCCACTCCCAAAATCTCTGGCAACCCTAATTCCTGACCCAGTTCCTACACTGAACATGTGTCTAGGCAGCAGTACATGTCTAACAGAGTCGCTTTAGGAGTATTTAGCAACTCTAAGGCCCCTTCCGCACATGCAGAATAGTGCACTTTTAATCCACTTTCAATGCACTTTGCAGCTGTGCAGCAGAGGCGTACTAGGGGGGAAAGCAATACCTGCTCCGGGCACCCAGCCCCCCACGCCAAACTTACCTTTGCAAGATGTGGGCTGGGCTGGGAGCCTGCTGTGGGCCCGCAAGCAGATGCTGCCTCCAATGGGGGGACAGCAGCAGCTGGTGTGTGGGCGTGGCAACTTTGCAAGTTTTGGGCAGGCTCTTGGCCTGGCCCAAGGCTTGCCACAACCCAGCACCAGCCGCTCTCTCCCCTCATTGGAGTCCACACTTGCCTAGTGGCCCTGTGGCAGACTCCTGGCCCGGCCAGCACCAGGGGTGGCAGCAGCCAGTGTATGTCTTGCAAAGCAGCAGCAGGGTCCAGCTGCCACCCCACCTGCCTGACCATGGAAAGTTGGCCCCCACAGGCTGGGAGGCCATAAGGGCCAGGCAGGGGAGGTGGCAGTTTGGCCCTGCTGTGGCTGCGGCTTGTCTGGGCCACCTCCTCCGGGCACTGCAGAGGGGCGGCAGGGGCAGTGGCAGCCAGGAAGGGCAGGAGGCCTGTGGCTGCAGCAGGTGGCTCGGCAGGCGAGCGGTGCCCTGGTCTCCCTGTGGAGGGGGGAATGCCAGGCAGAGGCGCCTCTACACAGGAAGGGAGTGGGGGTGATTTTGCGTGCCCCCTACACCTGGCGCCTGGGGACATGTGACCCCACATATCCTTCTGGCAGATACACCCCTGCCTTGTGGAATAGCAAAATCCACTTGCAAACAATTGTGAAAGTGGATTGAAAGTGCATTATTCTGCATGTGCGGAAGGGGCCTTAGTGTCCTCAACTCTTAGTGTCAACTATTTGCAGAATTTAAAAAATTCATTTAAACTGGTTATATATAATGGGAAAACCTATTTTCTATGACAAAAATTAATAGTGTTATATTTATTGTAATCTAGTCACAAACATTTAGAATGGGTTAGGTTAAAAAGCCTTTTGTAAACATATCATAATAATATATATGTAATCACCAATTGGATTAAAAAGAAATTCGACTTTAAGGATTATAAATCAGCGTAAGCTTTATTTTGAGTTTCTGCCTTGGCAGAATTCCTGTAGATTTCAGAGGAGTCGCTACAGTTACTACTATACTATAGAGCTCCCTGCTGTGCTTATAGGATTCACAAAGCCATAAGAGTCCTTTAGGCCATATGGGTTCCTAGAGGCCCATACGGGTGTCTAGAGGCCTGTGGATAGGTTGGCCACCCATCTGTGGTTAGTAAGGCTTATTGGGATTCCCAGAAGCCTGTATCAGGCAGAATGCCAAAATTCTTCAAAAAATCAGATCCTTATTTCAGGGCATAGACACTTCTCTAGACAAGTTTCATCTACCCGCACTCTCAGCCACAGCAGGGAAGCCTCAGTTCCGTGTGATCCCCTGCCTCCTGCTAACATGCTAGCAAAAAGTGGCATGTCTACAGCTGCAAATATGTAGTAGGGAACAGAAGACTTATCCAAAAGCTCTACGGGAGCTCCTTATTTTTGCTCTGTGAACATGAACGATTGCAGGTTCTAGTCAAATGCCTTTATTTTTGCAAGCTTCCTTGTGAAATCTGATTAAAAGTGAGAGAAAAAGATACTGCAAACAATTAATTGTTATTATCGCAGATGAATGTGTCAGAATGTGTGAGTGTTCAAAGGCTAGTTATCACAGAATAGACGCAAGTATTCAGGGAGAGAGTACATCAAAGAATCCTTTTTGAATGCCTTCCGCTATTAAAATTCCCTTGCATGTGGAAACCTAGAATGTCTGGAAGAACCCTTCTACATTTAAGTAAGCGTTCCTTATGGACTACATGTCCCTGTGGATAACATGCCCTCTTCATGCTAAACTTGGGCTTGAGTATTTTGTATTTGCTCTTTAATATCCACAACCACTCATCTTTATTAGTGTTCACATAATATAAAAGTAGCGAGCATTTTGCTGGGGCACCAGGGGTATGCTAACGCTTACTAATATGACAGGTGAAATAACTGTTCATAAAAAGAACCAGTTGCTCTGTAGAAAGTACAGCCTGTGCCAGTATTTAGCTATGTTTGCTAGCACAATTTCTCTGTGTCAACAACACCAGCCTTGCTATCACATATAAACAAACCCTTGTTAGTATTGGTTGAACACAAAGGAATTCTATCTTCCTCTTTATGTTCATGAACAAGCAGCTAATGTAAGAGACATGCCAGATTAGAAGACATCTCTTTATTTGAATAACCTCATTACAGTCATTAAAGTTGAAATTCACATTTAACTTGCTACGTTAATTTGTCATTGACTGGGTGGGCATGCCACCTGTTCTTATTAAGGAGAGAGAGAGAGAATTCCCCTACTGACATTGTTTGAAAGAGAACGACAGGGTACCAGCCAGGAAAGATTTTCACTTTCAACATCGACTTCCAAGGAGGCCAATACACCAAAATCTATATCGCAGTAGCTGAAGAACTACATATTTCCCACTTCCTTGGGCTTGCATTCTGCACCTTTGTAACCCTCACGGAGGCCCAAGAAATATTTGTATGAACTGCATTTTCAAATAATTTCTTTCTAAACATCCAAATCCTTTCCACACCTATATAAAATATTGGGGTGTATCCAGCTGGCTTTTTCAATTAATTTCACCAAACTCCATTCCTCCATACAGTTCTTGGCCCACGAGGGTCTTGTCCATGTAGATCGCACAATTCCCAGCATAACCTTCTAGTCGCCAAACGACTTTCACCCTCCTATAAGGTCTCCAACTCCAGGTGGGGGAAACCCTGGACATTTGGAGGTAGAACCTGGAGAAGGCAAAGTTTCAGGAGGAGAGATCTCAGAGGGATGTAGTGACATATAGTCCACCTTCCGAAGCTGCCATTTTCTCCAGGGCAAAGGATTTGGGTAGTCTGGAGATGAGCTCTAATTCCAGAGGACCTCTGGGTCCCACCTGGAGGCTGACAGCCATACACTCCTCCCTTTTTCAACAAGGACCCAACCCCTCAAGCAAATTTAAAATAAAGTTCACGTTATTAGCATTTGTTCATTTATCTGCGCAGGTAATATTTATTTCAGAAACTTAGGACATTTATTTGCCCTGATGGAAAATTATTTCAGTTTCATTTCCAGGCTGGTTTGGGGCCTGAAACTTCTTTGATCTTCTTAACTGAAGACCTTTTTGGTAAAAAGATAGCAGCAGTGTGACGCTGTGACCCATTAACCACGGCATCTGCATCAGTTGGCTGAGAGATATATTATACCTCAGTGATATTCAGGCTGCTGAAGAACACTTGCACTATGGAGTCTATCTTGTCCTCCATGCTGTGCGACATCCACTGGGCAAAGCTGTTCAAAGAAGAGACCCAGTGTGGTGAATGGTGTGCTGGACTAGGGTTAGGTTTCAATCCCCAGTGTGCCAGCGAAGCTTGCTGGGTGTCCCTGAGCTCTTTACATATTCTCAGTCTCATCTAATCCACAGGGTTTTTGTCAAGGTGAAATGGAAGAGCAAACAATACATGCTGCTCTGGGTCCCCGCTGAGGAACAATGAGAAATATAAATGAAGTAAATAGTACTTCAATGTGCTAATGATAAGCAACATCACTTCTCCTTGTCAGTTGTGAGACAATAGATGCCCTAAATGAGTGACTGGAATTCGTAGTGAGCTGTATAAAGCCAGTAAACTGACGCTTAATCTAGTTAAGACTGAGATGGCATTCATTCACAATGCATCTGATCAATTTCAGCCTCTTATGAATCGGATCATCAAATGCTCTGTGATGTGAAGATACAAACCTCCCTATGTTGCTAATTAATGCTTTCAGTCTAGAGTTGCCAACTTCTTGCTAATTCAGCTGATCCCCAGGTGGCAGTTCACCTGCAGAAAATTGCCCCCTTTTTTGGACAGCATGCCCCCTTTTTTGGACAAAATTTTTCTCTCTTTCTCACAATACTAGAACCAGGGGGCATTCATTGAAAATGCTGGGGAGAAGAATTAGGACTAATAAAAGGAAATACTTCTTCACGCAACGTGTGATTGGTGTTTGGAATATGCTGCCACAGGAGGTGGTGATGGCCACTAACCTGGATAGCTTTAAAAGGGGCTTGGACAGATTTATGGAGGAGAAGTCGATTTATGGCTACCAATCTTGATCCTCTTTGATCTGTGATTGCAAATGCCTTAACAGACCAGGTGCTCGGGAGCAACAGCCGCAGAAGGCCATTGCTTTCACCTCCTGCATGTGAGCTCCCAAAGGCACCTGGTGGGCCACTGCGAGTAGCAGAGAGCTGGACTAGATGGACTCTGGTCTGATCCAGCTGGCTTGTTCTTATGTTCTTATGTTCTTATGGCATTATACCCCATTGAAATCCTTCCCCAAGCCTTTCCCTCCTCAGGTTCCATGGCCTAATTCTCCAGGTATTTCCCAACCTGGAGCTGGCAGCCCTCTAGCCAGCTTTGCCCTAGAGTAGTGTTTTCCAACCTTTTCAACGTCACGGTACCCTTGACCTCACTCTTCATATCTCACAGTAACCCTGCCATCCTCTCCCCACCTTCCCCTCCCAGTTCCCCTGCTTGCCACCCCCCCACCTTCCCCTCCCAGGGTGAAGGGAAGCACGGGGGATGGGAAGTGGCTGCTGACCTTGCGGCAGGTCCTGCCCCCTGGGCCAGCTCCATATCATTGCTGGTGCCGGTGGGAGACACCGCAAAAGTGAGGGGGCAGTAGCATTGCCACGGTACGCCTGGGACATGCTTGCAGCACCCCAGGGTACCATGGAATCGCTGCCCTAGAGACTTGATCACTTTCAGGTTAGGCCTGTTTACAACATGTTCTTCTGCGGACTGCTTCTGAAGTCTCTTTGGATGTTCCAGTAGGTACAAAATGGCAATGGATGGACTTCTTGCTGGAATGAGTGACGAAGAATACATTTCACCAACTACGAAAGATTTAATCCAGAAGTGAATTCACTTCCAGGGACAATGCAAAGTGCTTTATAAAGCCCTGAAAGATCTGGGAACAGAGTATTTAAAGTTGGCTGCAGGTAAACACTGATTATTGTTTTACCTGTTTATTTAGAAGATGTATTATTTGCAAATATTATAGGATATAAATATGCTCAGTTAAAAACAACAACAACGCAAACTCATACATTGGTAGAGCACAGATCTGTATCTTGCAAAACATTGTAATTCGGCACTCTTACCCTTAATCTTGTAGTGGAGATATCCGCCTTCAGAATGTCGGGGTCATACTTAGTGCTAGAAGAGGAGCTTGAGAATACTTAGGAGGAAAATGGAAAAAGGCGAAAAACAATTATTTTTATGTTTGTATTGTTTTAGAACTACAAGGTTAACATAGTAGTAGTAGGTATAAAATAATCTTCAATGCTTCTCTTGACTGTGCTATACTGAAAGTTGCTTTATATAAATAAATATTCAAAATGTTTTTGGTTAATATCATAGCATTAGATTATGAAGAGAAGCAGGAACATTACTAAATGTTTCACAGCATAGTTAAAAACTAGGTTTTCCCTTAGCATCAACTCACATGAGATTCAAAGTAAAAAAGGCAGGTTCAGGGTTACAGATGTAGACGGTAAACAAATTTTCCAGAGATCCACACAGTCTCAAAGCATTTAATGTTTGACAATTTATGATAGTATTCTTTTGGCCTGTAAGCCAGGAGAGGTGGCATATAAATTCCCAAAATAAATAAATACATATTGATTCATATCTTAAAAATTTAGGTGATAGACCTAAATCTGCAATTGCTGCATCTTTATCCATCCCTCTTCTTTACATATTGACTTTCATTTGGATTTATCCTGCTGATTGCCAGTCCCTCCTGGTCTTTTGCATGGAATTCCCTTTATTATTATTATTATTATTATTATTATTATTATTATTATTATTATTATTATTATTATTATTATTATTATTATTAATTCGATTTGATAAACCGCCCTACCCCCGAAGGGCTCAGGGCGGTGTACAACAAAACAAGAACAACCATAATAAAACAAATCGAATAACCCCAGTTAAATTACAAATCTTAAAACTACCCTGTTTCCCCTAATATAAGACATCCCCGAAAAATAAGACATAGTAGAGGTTTTGCTGAAGTGCGAAATATAAGGCATCCCCCAAAAGTAAGACATAGCAAAGTTTTTGTTTGGAAGCATGCCCGACGAACACAACACAGAAAAATAAGCCATCTCCTGAAAATAAGACATAGCGCATCTTTGGGAGCAAAAATTAATATAAGACACTGTCTTATATTCGGGGAAACACGGTATAGCAGCAGCAATCTACAATAAATAGTTAATAATTAATAATAAGGGGCGTCTGGCATCACACCCTGGCGATCAAGATCTGGGAGTGGACGAATTCTGGGAGGGGGCTGGCAGATGGTCAGATGGTCAGGTGCACAGCCAGTAAACAGGGCAATGGTGACCTTTGGTTGCTCATGAGTCAAGTAGAAGAGTTTGGATTTATATCCCCCCTTTCTCTCCTGCAGGAGACTAGCAAACAAAAGCACTAAAGACTTCTATAAGGGCAAGTCAGGAAATAGGAGAGGTTTTTGATTATGCTGCTGCAAGAAAATTAGTTTGGGACAGTAGTCATGGATCAGCAAAAAAAAATCTTGATACTTCTGGATATGCTGGGCAGTCAGTTTCCCACAGAAGCCTTAAAACAGTCTTATATACTTTGCAGGATAAAATAAAGTGCTCAGCACTTTCAGGACATAGACTGTATATTGTCAGGACTCATTATGTGTTCTCCTTCATACAGAAACTGAACATGAAGCTGCCGTATCCTGAGAGAGATTGGCAGCTGCTCTCAGGCAAAAACCTGCCCCTCAATATCTTACACCTCAGATGTCATAATTTGAACCTGGGACTTTATGCATGTAAAACAGGTACTCTGCCATTCCCTTCACTATTCTGCATAATTCGACCATTCTATTTTAACCATACTAGTAGTTAGAGTGTAGGACCAAAACAGGAGAGATTTGGGTTCAAACCCCTACTTTATTATGAAATCCACTGGGTTACCTTGGGCTAATCAAATATTCTCAGTCTAACCTAACCCGGCAGATTATTTTGAGGGTAAAATGGCAGTGGAGAACTATGTAAACCACCCTGAGCTTTTTTACCTATACTAGGAAAAAGTAGATTTTACCACTTCCAATCTCTACTATTGTATTTTCTGCAATCTCCTCTTATATCTTCTTGCACTTAATTCACAGATAGGGTTGGCAGGTCTCCCTAAACAATTGGCAGGGGCTGGGGGCTGATGGGGGGGGGGGCGGACACCAACCAGCTGAGGAGGAAGATCGGCACTCACATAATTTCTGAAACTGATGTCATCACATTGCCAATATTGTGGTAGATGCTCTAGTATTTGGGCAAAAGGAATGTAGAAATGTATTGTATGTAGAAGGTATTTTTGCACTTGGAATGTAGAAGGTATTTTTGCACAAATACCAGAGCATCTCCCACAACTTCAGCACCATGATGACATCACTTCCTGATGTGATATCATTGTGGCAATGGTGACCTTGATTTAATGCTGTTAAATTCCCCACTGGCCACCAAGTGAGAGCAATGGCGTACTGCTAAGGGGACAGGGAGGGGCGCGCAATGCATTGGTTGCATGCCAGTGTGGGGGCATGGCAGGAGTGAGGGGAGGGCTGGGGGCTGTAGCAGCGGTGCACAGCGCATGCGTGCACCGGGCGCAGTTCCCCTTTGCTCCGCCCCTGGGTGAGAGGGCCCAAAGCAGGAGATTCCCTGTACTCAGAAGCAGTTTAGCAATCTTATTCACAGAGAAGATCCCCAGTACAGTGTGCATGAAACCTCTGTCTCCACAGTTACATATGAGCACACAATTTGTCATCTGATCTTGCAAGACTGATCCCTGTTACCTTCTATCTAAGGAACAAGACTGTTTTCCAGACCTTCTATTGGACAACTCAGACCATATTTCAGAAGATTAAATGTTGGTTTAGATTAAAATGGTAATGCAGGATTGGCTCCAGCTATGGGCTTGGAACAAAGACAACTGTACTCTAGCCTAGAGCCCCGCATTAAATGTATGGATGAGCTCTTCTTCTTTTCGTATGAAGTTGTAGTTTCAAGGGCGAGAGCCCCTGACTAACCCTTAAAGGGATACTCGCACTTCAGATGAGCAACCTGATTCTAAAACCAATTTTTGAAGCCCATAGAATCTGGAGACACCATCTCGGTCACTGGTTCTTGAGCTGATGAAGGACAGTGAGATACACTAAAACAGAAGATATAGCACATTATACTTACAGCTTGTGTGGGAGCTTGACTTCTCCTTGTAGGCATCATTCAACCTCAAATACTCATCCAAAGCGAGTGCCAGTCTCTGTTCTTTAATATGATATAGTTCTTTTTGAGTGCTTAGGGCATCTTGTGCTACAGTAAGATAATCTTTTAACATTTTCTCCTGCTCTTGTCTCCATTGTTTTCTTGGATCTTCTATCTGTGTCGTTTCTGCAGAAATACGGTTGCACAGGTTTTCATTTCCAGGCTTAACAATGTGTTGGTGGGCAGACTACTCCCATAATCCTTATGGGCAGTTATAAGGGCTATAACACCCTTCTATAGGTGTGATTTCACATGAGAACATCAGAAAGAAATGAAGTTTGAACAGACACCTAATGACTCATGAGGCTTGACAATGACCCCAGCACCACCACCCTTCACACTTTTAATGGTATACAGTGCTATAAATCGTATGCGTCTCCTATTACACTTTAACAATCTCTTTAATATTGATGACAGGTCTTTCCTATGAGATTTCTCCCAATAAATAGAATTACTAACACCCCCTAATAAATACCTATCCTTTAATATAGAAGACCAACAGCAATTTTCCCAGGGAAAGTTTCACTCAGTGTCTTTTATCAAGGCTTAAGACACTGGCCAGTATCAAACAATTGGGAGAACGTATTGTTTTCATGAAGACACTCATCTATTGTTCTCATGAAAACTAGGCCTCAGTCAGCATCACTTAGATACATTTTCTATAAAGTGGAAAGCTCGCACCTGTATGATAGCTGGGTGGCCTGCGCCAGCTCTCACCCCGACTTCGCCTCTCCCCTTTGACCTTATGCACGTTGGTTGAGCATAGCTCTTTTGCTTCCTGACCTGGACTGGTAACGTAGAACCTTGCTGTATAGCTTTTCCAAACCCCATTCAATGCTTTATTTTCTTAGAATCTGTATGAATGAATCACTCTAAGATGATTGGAGTAAGTTTTATTATTTTCCTGATACTCAATAAAAACTCTGTGTATTGTCAAAACATTCCACATTATTCAAAGGTCTAAACTCCTAAAGAAACATCCTGGTATACACTGGTGGAGAGATCTTGCTGTTACCTACCTCTTGCATGAATTAAAATTCCCCACAACAATTCACTTGGTTGCAAACCACTAATTTGGGTAACAAATGTACAAGTTAGTAACAATGTCTGAAACGTTTAAATCTTTTTAAAATCTTGCTTTTAATGAGCTGCCTGGAATGAACTTCTAAAGTTCTTTACCATCTTCACCTGGCCATGAATAACCAACACTGTAAAATGTTTGGTCCATGAACATTTAAATATCTAGTATATTTCATAAGATGATTTAGAAACATTCTCAGGTATAAGATTTTCTCCAGTTATCTTAACAAAGCAGCAATTTTCATTTGCCATGTATTACTAATTGGGTGCTACACTATATAAAGCATGTACAGCTGGTATATTTTTAACTTTACACACTGCAAACTCCCTCAATTGCCCTACCCCTCTGCTTTTTCTGCTATTTCATAGGCCAATTTTCTTGATTATTTGAAAAAAATCCTTCTACAATTTACATTCTCAATTTCATCCAGTAGAATCCTCCCACTTCGCAAAGACTGAAAGCATCCACTGAATAATGGAGGTGGAAAATGTACGCTTTACGAAGCAGCATGCTGAGAAAAGGTTCAAATGATGCGTGTTGCATAAGCAACTATAAGGTCTTTGTTTAGACTTGTAGAGGGTATCACACAAGCATAGAAGGACCAATCCATGGACATCAGTGCAAATTTCACCCGGGTGCCCAAGTGGGAAGGAAATGGAATTGAGAGAAACAGAGGAGGAACAACACCACAGTAAATCTATTACCTATTATTTGATTTGTTAATATTGATACAGATGGAGGGCAGGTGTCTCCAGTGGATCTCTGAATCCCATCTGCTTCTACCGGTAACAGCCAGTGTACTGTAGTGGTTAGAATGTCAGACTAGTATGGAAGAACTAGGTTAATTAATCCCACTCTGCCAAGAATGTGTGATCTTGGGCTGGTCACATGCACTCATTCCACGTTATAAGGATGTTGTGAAGATAAACTGGGGATGAGAGAATCACCTGGGAGGAAGGGCAAGATGAAAATGGACTAGACAGATACATACAGATCTGAACAACTGAAAATATATGGACCAGATAGACCTCCAATTTCTCTGTTCTGTTCTTGCACAAAGCTACTGTGCGGGGAAGACTACTCAAAAGTTTATTTGGAAATCTGCCATTTCTTGATCATACTCACCTAGTTTAATATTTCACTGTGTTCTAAATCTAAGTGTAATAATTTTGGGGTAACATTTTTCCCCCTGATCATGTTATCTAAAATACAAAACTTCCTTAATACAACCTTGTATAAAATTTGTCCAAATATCTCTGGTTTTGGTGTATCGTTATAAATACCAGGCGAAACATCGGCAGACTCTTCCAAATCTCTCCAGCTCCATTATAAAAATCAGAAGCACATTTAAACTCTCGGGGCATTCCAGATAAAGATTTTAGTTTTTTCAAAGATTTCAGTCAATGAATTCGGTTTGAGCTGATGAAAGGAGATCTAGCGTGTAGCTCAAATATGCCTTTTTACATCTTCCAAGCTCTCTCGGAAAACATTAATCCAAGCTAGTGATTTAGGTTCAAGTGCTTCTCCTCGCCCCAACAACATTAGTTACACATCCCTCACTAAGACACTTTTCTCTACTTTTGCCTACTTAAATTATCTAGAGGAAACAGTAACTCAAATGTGCCACAATGGAGACTTTAAACATATGTTTGGTTAGCTTCTGCTGTAGCAAAGTAAAGTCCCAAGTGATCACAATTGCCAATAATGCTTGATAGTCTTACACATTTAATCTTCCTGGCACTACATTTTCATGGGAACTCAAGAGGCAAGTGAAAATGAGAGAGTAGCTTCAGAATGCTTCCCATGTGCCCCCCTAAACTCAAATATATTCCGGTATGCTCATTTCTATGGAAAAACTCCTTGCCAAATGGACTCTAAAGGAAAATACAGACAGATAGCTTTTGCATGAAAAACAGGCAAATAAATGAAATTTCAGGAATACCACTGTGGATTTCCTGTACACCCAGTTAAGGACCCTACTCTCTCCAAATAACTTTATGTATAAACATAAAAACTCTTGTGTATCTGGCTACTGCTCATTTCAAATAAATATTGGAAAAATGCCTAAATTTTCCATCCTGTGGGTCAGTACATGGGTTCCCAGGCCTCCTGAGGCTCAGACTCTGGCCTCAGGGGAGCAGCTTGGGAGTTAAAGGTCCTTATGTGCTGGAATAGTGCCATAGCCTGGTCCCATTTTGTCGTGTGGTGGCTTTTTTTAAAGCCATCTCAGATTCTGTTTGAAATTTGTCTTCAGTGCAGGATAACTGGCATCTTTTCTCATGTGATTTCAAAATACATAGCGTCTATGCTGACATGACACTTCACCTGGATTTTTTAAAAATGACAAGCTTGCAAGGTAAATGTTGCATTTCGGTACTGCAAGGTTCAGGGTGTCCTCACCTGGTTAGCCTGATCGTGTCAGAAGCTCACTAGGGTTAGCCCTGGTTATTTCTTGGGGGAGGGGCTATTATGTAGAGATCTCTGACTCTCTTACCTTTACAACCCTAAAGCCGTGGTGACGAACCTTTGGCACTCCAGCTGTTATGGGCTTCAATTCCCATCAGCCCCTGGAGTGCCAAAGGTTTGCCACCACTGCCCTAAAGAGTTGCTGTAAGTCAGCTGTTCCTTGACAGCAGAAAACAAACAACGTTCAGGGTGTCAATTCTATATGGTGAAAAGAGATAGCCAGAAAAACAGGGATTGTTTCCTGGGGAACCAGGAATTTTGCATAATCAATGAAGTTCACAGAGAACCTATAGTGAGCTGACTGATAATTTTCCATTTGGTAGGCTGGGGGCAAGGTGTATGTGTCTGGTTTTGTGGAGAGAGTGACGGGAGAATTCTCCTGCAGGAAGAAGTGAGCCAGTCCTCAACAAAGGAGGCCACTGAAATAGAGGCCAAAATTGAGCCTGAAACAGAACCTGGAACAAAAGCTGATAATTTTTAAAGGGGTCCAGAAGGGAACCAGGAAATTTTTAAAGGGGTCCAGAAGGGAACCAGGAAATTCCAGGTCAGTGCTATACTACACCTAACGGACTACCACTATATACTATTGCCAAATTCTAACACATACAATCATACAACTCTTACTGATAACATACAATCAAATATCCAAGAACCATTAAGGATGTGGAGGTTGGAGGTGTTAGCCCTTCCAGTTTTTATAGTCCAATTATTTTAGTTTCCTCCTCTTCTTGGACTATGAAAACAACTCAATTGTCCATAACAGAATAGCAATTAGGCACAAGCCCTGGATTCCTTAGAGGTCTCCCCTGCAAATACTAACGTGGGTCAGGGAGAAGAATGCATTGCAATAGCTAAACCAGTAAAAAAATAAAATAGGATGAATAGCTTATCTAAAATGTTGTCAACATAAGCAGTAAAATGTAGTGCTAGATTCTTGAGGGCCCCTTCTGCACATGCATAATAATGCACTTTCAATCCACTTTCAGTGCACTTTGCAGCTGGATTTAATTGTGCGAAGTGGTGAAATCCACTTGCAAACAACTGTGAAAGTGGATTGAAAGTGCTTTATTCTGCATATGCAGAAGAGACTGCGGTGATGTAGTAGTCCAGGGGTGGGCAATTATTTTTTCCATGGGGCCGCATAAGAAACAGAAAATATTGTGGAGGGCTGGGCCAAAAGGCAGGGGGGCGAGGTGCTTTTGAAAGCCCCGCAGAAGCCGGCAGCCAAGGCAACCGGCTTCTGCGGGGCTTTCAAAGACGCCTCACTCCCCAGCATGGCAGGGGGGCCAGTCAGGGTCATCCAGCGGGCCATATAATGCCCAGGTCTGTAGTAGTCTGTACTTTTTCAGCTGCTGTGTGCCCTTTTTTGGAATACATAAAGCTGGGCCGGATGTGGCCCGCGGGCCATATAATGCCCAGGTCTGTAGTAGTCTGTACTTTTTCAGCTGCTGTGTGCCTTTTTTTGGAATACATAAAGCTGCCTTATACTGAATCACATCATTGCTCAAGGTCAGTATTGTCTGCTCAGATTGACAGTTGTTCTTTGGGATCTCAAGCCAAGGTCCTTCACGTAACCTCCTGCCTAATAATCCTTTTAACTGGAAATTTGAACCTGGAGCACTGTGCATGTGAAGCAAATGGTCTACTATTTAGCTACAGCCCCTCTCAAAGCTTCCATTGAATATACACACAGGTGCACACAATGCAGGAGTAAACTTTGAACAAACAGGTAGGTACTTCATACCTGCTGTTCTGGTTATTTTGCTTTCAGGGAGGGTTTTTTCACTTGGAAGAGCATGAAAAGGAACACACACCTTTGAAACATGTGGCTAAAAACACAGCTTTAAATATGTGATTCACAGGTATTTTGTTCTTTTACTGTTTTGGAAACCAAGTCACGATTCTTAATTTTTAAAAGGTTATATTCCAGCAAGGCCCACCAAGAAAGGGTATACATGGCAGTGCATATCCAATCTTTATATCTCACAGAGCTTCATTTCTGTCATCTTTGTTTACAGAGATGAGAAATGGATGCCCATATCCTATTTGCTCAGAGGAAGGGAAAGCTCTGGTCCTTCACTACTTCTTTTAACTGCATCTGAATTTTATGAGCCAGGAGCTTTGCTGAGCAAGTGAATCCAAACGGTTTAATGTTTTTTTTCTTTCCCCTTGCTCAAGGAATTGACAATCCACCTTGAAAGTTGCTTGCTGTTCTCCACTATCGGAGAATAAGAAAACAAAATGTTCATGACCCCCAGGAAGACCATATGCATTACACAAAAGGGCAGTTTACTCAAAGAATAGATATCAATTCCTTGGTATGATATTTCCATCAAGCATGACAGGGTTGAGAGAAATGCCCTTTGTCACAGAATCACAATTGCCCTGAAATTTATCCAGGTAGATTGTAGTGTCTGATCAGTCTATGCAGACCACAATTAAAAGGAAACAATGCTCTCACCATATACACATCTTAAACTGAAAAGGGGCATTATGGATTTAATCGGTGAATCTGTAATTTAAATGGCAGAGTTTTTATTTGCTTCAGAATAAGAAAGTTTCCTGTTGTCCTTATTTTCAGAACGTTCCACATCACAGCAGTTTTCAACCAGTACTTTCTTACTGTTCTGTTACCTACAGAAAAAACTCGAAAGTCTGTCTGACCTGTTCCAGTTATTTTTATTTGAAAAAAGCAAGGCTGCGGCGAATGTTCTGCAGATATTTTCAGGGCAGAATAACCACCCTTGACTTGGCTATCTTGAAGAAGCAGCATAACCTTTTCCTTCCATATAACCAGGACAAACTTTCATCCCGCTGCTCTGTGGATGTAAAAGTATATTAGCCTGCTGTTAAGAATAGATAGCCTCTGCAACCACCAGTAGGCCAAAATTTTGCCTGCGTAGTCTTAATTTATATACCTGTTTGCCACCTGAAAGACAGTGAGTCTGTTACACCGTTTCAGTTAACAACCATGGAGCGAAAAGCATTTTGACAGAACATGTATAGTTCAAACTATTCACTGGAAATACCTTAATTTTTTTTTAATGGCACTTTTCACAGACTGTGTTACTACTTCTTCAGGACACAGAAAGCCATATCTGATTTATCTTTTCATATTTAGAAAGAAATGTAGTGGCTATGTAAGGTTCCTCAGAGATGCAGTACATAAAAAATAAAATTGCTTGATTTGAGAACTTAAGAGCTAATATCCCCCTCCCCATACACACACACAAAACCCCTGCAGTAAAACAACTTTGTCCTTGTCCTATAATCACAAGGACAGTGTTGCTGTGGGCCACATTTTAGGACTCTGCAGGCTACTCCTGCAGTTTGGGCCACACATTGAGCAATCCTGACTTAAACCTACTGAGCAATTACCTGAAATGTGTTCGCAGATATGGCTTTCCTCTCTTGTGAGATTATTTTCCATTACGACTAGTGCTGCTCTTAAAATACAGCTACAGTCATTACAACCATCCCCAAAGTCCAACTGAACTGCCTTTATCCTGTTTGATTGTTGATTCATTATGAGAGCTATTTGATGCTTCGTGATTGCCTTTGTGAGTACCAGATGCCTAAAAAAAACACCCCAGACTATTTTTGCATAAATCAGTATGCATTCAAAGGTGCTACAATAGACCAGGCCCCTTCTGTATTAAGGCTGCCTGAAACCGCAGAGTTTGGCATTGCAATTCTAAGCAGAGTTACAAGTCAACTGAAATCTTAGAAAATCCCTCTGTCTAGGATGGTACTGTTAGCCACCTTTTCAGATGCTCAGGGGAAGTAGTGAAAATGTAGGTCGCAGAACCAAAAGGGAAGGAACAAGCAGTTTTCCCACAGGGTCGTCCCAACTCTTCTCTCCACTCTCAAATGTATACCATCCTCTTTCAACATGTCCATCCATCTTACTTTCTCTTCTAGAAAGAGAGAATAAAATCTGCAGCTCTTCAGAGCCTCATCACACCAAGAACATAGGCAGAGATGGGATCCAGCAGGTTCTCACAGGTTCCCGAGAGTAGGTTACTAATTATTTGTGTGTGCCAAGAGGGGGTTACTAATTGGTGATTTTGCCACGTGATCTTTGCCTTAGTTACGCCCCTCCTCTCAGCAGTAACACGCAGAACCTGAAGCAGTCTAGCAGGAGGTGCACTGGCGTGCGTGGGAGCCTGCGCCTGCGTGCATTCGTTTCCCACCCAAGGACCGGGCGCGCATGGCTGGCTTGCTGCCCTTGCCACAGCTCCCCTGCCTCAGCAATTGCCCCTCCCCAGAATGCTTCCATAGCCAGCCCGTCAAGCAGGCTCCCTTCCAGCCCAGCGCCCCATTGTGCTTATGCCACTGTTTTAATCCCACCACCATGGGAACCTGTTACTAAAATTTTTGGATCCCACCACTGAACATAGGGGCTGGTTCTGTGTTTTCAGTGGAAAAGTTTGACCCAACGTTTGACCCACCACAATCTCTTTTCCAGCATGTTCTTCCAGTTTCATGACTTAAACATCCTGGAGGAGAGAAGAGGCCAATCTATGGTTCGGTGGTAGAGTGTCTTAACACTTGTTTCAGAAAAAGTGAACTTGAGTTGTTTCTATATGCAATTATTACCAACAAAACAAAGTGCATATAACTGAGCAAAAATTAATAAGTACTAAGGAAAGGGAAATAAAATGAGAAGTGCACCCTCACCCTAGGTCTAACAATTATGTCCTGTGTGGATAGAATGAATTTAAGAAAATAAGAATTTAAGGAAAACTCTGCTAGATTACACCAGTAGCCCATCTAGTCCAGCATCCTGTAGGCACCCAGTTACTCCACATGATACTATGGCTCATTCCGCACATGCAAAATAATGCACTTTCAAACTGCTTTCAGTGCTCTTTGAAGCTGTGCAGAATAGCAAAATCCACTTGCAAACAGTTGTGAAAGTAGTTTGAAAATGCATTTATTTTGCGTGTGCAGAAGGGGCCTATGATAGTGGCCTGTATATGGAGGAGTGGAGAGGGAATACAGTCTTTATAGTTTTCCTATCATTCCTAAGCATGTGAGCAGGAACAGGATTGTGTCCAAGTAGCGTGATCCTGAATATGTTTGCTCAAAAACAAACATTGTGTTCACTGGAACATACCCCTCATTAAATGGAAACAGAACTGCAGCCACACAGCCAAGCAAAGCGATATTCAGTTGGAATAAAAACCCCATGCATTTGATGGGTCTGTTACTTAACATGTGCTATGAACCAAACAACAATGTAAATTTGGTGCTACAGGTTTACTCCTAGGTTAAAACTCTAAATAAAAAAAACCTCACGGAGGTATGGAAAATTAAATGTTGCTTAAAACATTAGGAATTATTGTTTTTCAGTTTAAATTTCAAAGCATTCTTCTCATCTAAGAAACCTCAGATGTTAAATTAAGACACCAAGAAAAAGGAAGGAGAGGAAGGGCAGCTAAAACCAATTCAAGCTGACCAGAGACATCTATTCAGGAAGAAATTAACAGGACCAACAGAAAATGTGTTAATCTACTCAGCCATCTAATCAGCACCTTGTGAAAAAAAATTGACATGCCATTATCAACCCTACATCCTTTCAGCAACATTTTTTTAAAGCTGTGAGACATTACTGCACAATTCACATTGTGTAGATCGGGCACACTATAATTTTGTATTGTAATCACTGCTCCTGAAGGTCTTGCAAGCAATCTGTTGTTGCTTCACACAATAAAAGGGGGGGAAAGAAACAAAAAAGGAGAATTTCTAATCTTGGAGTATTTTCTTCTGAATTTAGAGCTTCCTTCACAAAGTGAGCTCAGAGTAATTGGTCACAGAAAATTATTTGCTTATCAAGGAATGGTGACGTAGGGTCAGGGTGAAGCCTGGCCTCACCGAGGTTCTATGAATATCAGGAAATTCTAGTGAATAATGAGACGGACAACCTTCCATATCACCAAGGCAGGGGAACCATTCACTCTTATTTTTCTCTTCAGGGACTGAGGTGCTTCAGAAATAAGGTAGTGTTTGTTTGAAAGCACTGTCCCTCAGCCTTGTTATCACACATCAGAAGGCGAAAGATGTTTGCTGATTTTTCTTTTTTTTCCCCCACAGGGATTAGACTTCACAAAGGCACACTAAAATAAATATACTGATACAGGAATAAACTTAAACAAGAATAACAGATTTATTTAACAGGCAGAGGAGATGGTAAAAGTAGGAATATTAACTTGGAAATGGATTTGGATGAGGCGAATAAGGCAAGAGAAATATATTTACATTATTCACAAGAGAACTTGACTTAATAGTTTTTGATTTCTTATAGTTTTTGATTTCTTCAGCAGAGCACTTAAGATACTTAGCTCAGTTTA
This sequence comes from Sphaerodactylus townsendi, assembly GCF_021028975.2. Classification (NCBI taxonomy): domain Eukaryota; kingdom Metazoa; phylum Chordata; class Lepidosauria; order Squamata; family Sphaerodactylidae; genus Sphaerodactylus; species Sphaerodactylus townsendi. The sequence continues at coordinate 31,608,718 of NC_059434.1, forward strand.
GCTTAGAAGTTTCAAAGATGTCTTACAGTTTGTAGAGTTTCCTTTGCTCAGATGTTCTGGCTAGGTACATTCACTCAGTACCTTCACACAGCCCTCACAGTTTGGTAAAACCCTCAAAACGAAACAAACTCTCTACTGAGGTAAACTTAAAGCAAATCCCTGTACCCCAGACCCACTGGAACACTAGAATTCTCCTCTCTTTAGAAGAAGTTCTTATTCTGGGTGGATTCCCCACTCACGATAAGATGCACGCTTGTCACACAAAATATCCAGGTTTTCAGTAGAACTCCCCACTACACCAGTGCCGAAAACGCATTCACCCTGTCTCAGTCGCCTCCCCCACCCCTCCCGCTCAGCGCGCGTCTTTTCAGAACCTGGAAGAAAGTAGACCTTTTTGAAAAACATGCGCCGAACAAGGAGCAGTGGAGAAGCTCGGGGGGTGATTCGAATTACCTGCCCTTGCGAGTGACGTGGAGCCTCCCATCCAATCAGGAAGCAGTGGGCTTTGTGTGATGTGTGTTCAGCCCCCTTTTTTAATTTCTCGGTGCCAAGATCTACGTCAATTTGAGGCAACGTGGAATAGTTTTGAGACTTAAGTTGCATTTCCCCCAACCTTAAAACAGTGGTGTCTCTGTGGCACAATTGATTGAGCACTCAGCTAATGGCCAAGAGGTTGGTGGTTTGAGCCCAGCCAGGGGCAAGGAAGCTGTTTTTATTTTATTTCATTTCATTTTAGCTCTTGAAACTGCTTGAAAAAGTCCAGTCCTTTGTGCGCCACACTCATGGTTTCAAGCATAAATGCCCACCTTTGGACACTTTTACTTTTTGGTAGTTGTGGGAAGGGGATGGGGGAGTGTGTTTGTGTCTACCTTGCATTCACTTAAAAACGTTCCCGCGCATGCTCGCAGAGACGTGGATCCATTCCTGTATAGGGTCGTTCTGCGCAAGCTCACAGAGATGTGGATCTGTCCTTTTGAAATAAAAAAATTCCCTCCCCAGCACAACGCAGCAGCCAATCAGGAGAGCCCCGAGCGGATCAAGCGTTTGATCCGCCGACAGTGGGGACTCCTCCGGGCCTGCTGCGTTTCTGGGGAGAAGGGGGCACAGGCTGTGGTGGGACCATGAAACCGTGTTCAAAAGGTCCCGAATCTACCCAAACTGGTTTGTATCTAGTTTTGTTTTTCAAGTGGGGAATCAACCGTGGTTTATATAGCCTTCAGCTTGGCTTTCAAATAAACCTATCCCTATCAGTATACAGTGTCTGTGTAATACTGTTTCCATATAGCACTCAGGCTGATAACCAATAGAATCAGTCACTCTCTTTGGCTGATCTACTCCCCTAAGAGTTTAGTTTTCACTCAGTTAAGACAGACAGTTCTTAACAGAGTAAATGACTCAAACTGAAAGCCTCTCAGCTTGTTGTAGCCAGGAGTTCAAACTCCTCCCTCTCTCTGCATCACTCTGTTATTTGCCCAATCAGAGTGCAAGAGGCCACTGCCAATCAGGTGGCTCCTCTGTTCCTAGGCTGTTCCTGTACCCCATGAGAGATAGATGGGATTCCCCCCTGTGAGTTTTATGGAACTCCAATTATTTATCAAAATTTCTTACATTCATTATGTACCCAATGTCTTTATGTTTCCATATTGCATTCTCACTCTTTACTTGCATTTAAATCAATCTCTTGTCTTTCCCAATGTTAAAACTGCTTTCTCAGATGAGTTCTTGCTATATATAACACATCTATGTACCCTCTCGTATGCAAATAGTGTTTCTAATGCTTCCTTTCAGAGCCATCTTTACATATCACAGAAAGAGAAAAAATGGAATGAAAAGCATATTAGTCCAAACTGTGTGAGACAGACTGTTATATTTATATTCACATTCACAGAACATCACTTCTATGGGATCAAGTTGCTTGAACTGTATGTTGAATAAGGATAGGGAAAGGAAGATGAATTTATGTTCATACATCTTTCTGCTATCTGCAGTAAATTTAAAGCTGTAATGAAAAAAACATGTTACAGATTATTACATGCCCACTTTCACACCATTTTGTCAAGTTTCTAGAATGAACCATTCAAAACAGCTTCATCGGTATTCCCCTTTAATTTGACATAAGTTTATGTGAATTGAACTATTAGGGAGCCTGTTCTCCTAAATTCTCCTAAATAAAAGTCAGTGATGGCTTCCTTTGCCCAATTTAGTTTTTCTAGATTTTGAACATATTTTGGGGGATACTTTTCTGAGTTTTTATTCTTTTTTGCTCTTATAAAATGGCTTTTTAAAAACAGTGGTTTGAAACATTGAATGGTTTCATCATGGCCTGTGACCGGTTGTATGGCATTGCTAAGGATTTGTGGCATCTTACTACTTTCACTTTGGATGTTGAATCTCTATTTTTGTGCTGGGCCCATTTTTTGCTTTGAGGACCACATCTGATTATAACCTTTAAATTTTCTGAGCCAGTGGGGAGAGAGGCTTCATTGCCTGCTACACTATCCATATCTGGTTCCCCATCTGAAGCACAACACATGGTCCTGTTTTCTTCCTTTACTTGCTGCCCAGACCCATGGACATCTGCATGCTGCTAGAATTTTACTGGATCACAGGATTGGTAACTATAGATCCCAGTCTCTCTCTTAGTCACTGTCCTGTTTTCTTTCCCCCGTATTCTTTCCCCAATCCCTACCATAATAGGTAGCTTACTCATTCTGTTGGTACTTAGATGAATTCTCTTGTTCAGATAGCTCTGATTCTGTACAGACTCCCCTTTAATAAACTTTACTTCCTCAGAGCCATATGGTCTCTCTGCATATTTCTAAATTTATTATATTTATTTACTTCATCTAAAACATTTTTCTACACTAGCCTGATCTCATCAAATCTTGGAAGTCAAGCAGGGTGGGATACCATCAAGGAAGACTTAGAAGAGGAAAGCAATGGCAAACCACCTCTGTTTGAACACTGCCTTGAAAACCCTATGGGGCTGCCATATGTCGGTTGCAACTTTACACACACAAAGTGCACCTTTCTGTAGCTGGCATGTAATATATGTAAAGAACAAAGCAATGAAAACTGGCTAAATTTAACGTACATTAAACAATGTTACTGCCTATTATAAAAGTGCCCTACTGAACAATTCTGCTTTACACACTCTGTGGGATGATAACAACCTCATCAGACCTCAGGTATGAGAAACTGTTTATCTTACCCATTTGCAAGGCAGAACTATCAAAAGGCTTTGCTCAGAAACAGCTTTATTCTCTATTATAAAACTGCGTTCCTTAACAACTGTTTTTATATGCTATGCAGAATGATAAAACTGTCGCTGCTTGAGAGCCAGTGTGGTGTAGTAGGTAAGACTGTTGGGCTAGTTCAGGGGTCTGCAACCAGCGGCTCTCCAGATGTTCATAGACTACAATTCCCATCAGCCCCTGCCAATTGGCCATGCTGGCAGGGGCTGATGGGAATTTTAGTCCATGAACATCTGGAGAGTCGCAGGTTGCAGACCCCTGGGCTAGTTAGTATCTGAGCGCCCCAAGTTTGAATTCCCACTCATGCCATGGAAGACGGCTATGTGATGTTGGGCCACTTATAATCTTTCAGCCATGAACTGGCTCAGGACCCCCACAGCAGTGCCAGGTAATCTGGGCCAAGAAATACAGAACTGGCTGTCATCAGCACATTGATGACACCCATGACCCAACTCTATAACAACAAATAATATCTCCCAATCACTTTTTGTAAAGATTAAACATACTCTGGTTTCTCTTCAGATCATATAAATATTAAACAATATAGGACATAAAACTGTGCATTGTGGGACCCACAAAATGCCCCAAACTGTTGACAACCAGTCAATACTTCAGCCATTCATGTATACACCACTTACCCCATGGCTGAAAAGCAATCGATTCTCTAACTTTGCTTCACAGTGGGATTTTCCTGTTTACACCATTCTTTTCCCCCCGTAGTTTTTTGTTTCCCTATCCCAGCTGATCCACTATTTTGCATGCCCCTCGCCTCTTTGTTGTTGCTCTGCAACCTACATTTGGGAGATTCCTTGCTGCCTTTTGGAGGGGGGGGGTCTTTTGCCTCTTGATAGATCACCGAAAGCCTTGTCAATTTCACCAGGTTCCTTGCTTCAGACTACTGCTTCAGCTGTGGGCTTTAATTGTGAAAATTTTTAAAGAGGAAGCTGGTGGAGTGGCCAGTAGAGTGAGAAGAAGTACTGTAGTGTGGGCAAGGGAAGGAGGGGAAGAGAAAACCTGAGGAAATGTTAACATATTGAGATCTCCTTAACTTTTCTGGAAAGGGGGGGAAAAGGAGATTTTGGAAACACCAGGAATTCTGTAATCTGAGAGAGAGAGTGCCAGAGAGGGGAAAACGTGTGTGTAACTAAGAATCAAACCTGAAGGAAATGTATGCTTAAAGCGACATCACACCTGCATAAATGGCCTTCATGTTTGATCCATAAAGAATGATTTAACAAATGCACAGCACATTCCTTAATACTGCTGCCTCCAAGTATCTCAACAGGATGCTATGGTCCATTAACTATAAGGTTGGGGGGAGGGATGTTTTGGCTTCAAGTGTAAAAGATGTTAAGATGGGTACTAGACAGGTCTGAAAGGAGAGGGCATACAAAATGTAAGGTGCCACTGCTGGAAATTCCTTGTTTGTAGTGGCCACCTGCCCCACAGAACTTGGGAGGCAGATCATAACTGGCAGGATAGGCAACATAGAAGACCAGCTTGTGAATATGGTCTCCATCTAAGATATAGGACAGTATTAACTGACATATATCTAGAGTATACACGTGCCTACCCAAACAAAAAGCAATGGACGTCTAAAAACTGTAGTGGGGAGGAAAATGAGCCAATATTGCCCCTCCACCCCCTTCTATCACTTGAACTTCCATAATGCTACAACCAACAGTTAGAGATCCTTATTAATGCAGCAGTAAGACTTAGCATTTACATAATGTTTTAGTGTTCCTATCTGTTCCCATACATTCTCTCAGTAATTCTTATAAATATACTGTAAACCAAGCTGTCAAGAAATGCAATCACTATCAGAACTTTGGTCAAGTTGCTCAAGCTGTGAAATTGTTCTGTCTCAATTAATTGGAGGGCCCTGTCCTGATTAGATTCTGTTTCCCAGGACTTTTCAAGCTGACTTTTTAAATGTTTTGTCTTTCTATAAAACTTAAAAAATATTATTTGGTCTGCTGTGTGTCCACTTACTCTCAAGAACCCATGTTACTCTCAAGTACCATGTGAGCTGGGTGGCAAAAGCCTAGGCTGTTTTCTTGACACAAGCTAGTATGATTCCTGCCATATGGCAGATGGGGATGGGGGCTGAAATGAAGTGACTTGACTAACATTACCTCATGAATTCACAGCTGAGGTGACATTTGAACCATGGGCATCAGGGCTCACTGCTCTCACAATGAGCCATTACCTTACAACAACTTTCAAAAACCCATGCAGACAAAGGATGCAGACTGCACAAAAGAGCATGGGGGTTGTGTGTGCAATTTTATCCTCCCTTGGCCCTTAAAACAATATCTGTATTGTAAGACGTTTAAATTTTTAAAGCAAAATGCCTATCGACCAAACAAAGCAAGCACAAGAGGGAAGTCGTATTCAAAACAGTCAAAAGGCTGTTGCCACTGCAGGTGATGCAATAGTTAATCTGTCATCTATCCTTCCGTACAATTGATAATGTATATTAAAGCAAGCCCCAAAATGCCACAACTACTGTTAAAAGTTAATAAAATGTTCAGCAAAGTTCTGTGTGCTGCAGTTTACCATGATTAGACCATTACATTTCAGTTAGGTGAATTAAAGCAATAATCTCAATTTTAGCATGTAAGACAAATGACCTTCTTTTGACCCCTATTACGGCAACCTTACCTTCCAGTGATTCAAACAAAGAGAGCTCTCTTCAGAATACCAGCTCCTACACCCAACATACCTGATCTGTACTTCAACACAGAAGAGTTTCACTAAAATCACAGCATCAAAGTGGATGAAAATACCACCAAGCGGGCACAAAATACCTGACTAATTGGTCTCAAACTCTTAACAGGAACCAGTTTACCTAAACAAAAGCACACCCATTCCACTACCCTCCATCAAACACATTTCCAAAAAAAGAAAGAACGGTAGTGGATGTAGTTTATTAAAAATGTCTGTATTTCCTTGTGTTCAGATCCAGCATGTGATTGCTAGGAAAGAGTTGCTGCACAACCAAATTCCAACAGACTGTCTCAGATTCAGATTTGCTGAGTTATACATATCATATACCTTGCTCATTTCCTCATCCCTTGGATCTAAAGTCTGGTCTTTTACCACATGATGGTGCATTTCTACGAGGATTTACTTTAGTCGAATTTTAATTGTAGGTTTGCTGGACCCAAGACTATGAAACAATTATCATGTATGATGTAGATAGCTCTTATTTGAATAGTTCAGGCTAGCCTGATCCCATCAGATCTCAAAAGCTAAGCAGGGTTAACCTTGGCAATTATTTGGATGGGAGACCTGCAAGGAATACCGAACTGTAATGTGAGCCATGCAATGACAAACCACCTCTGAACATCTCTTGCCTTGAAAACCCCACCATACGTCAGATGTTAACTAGATGGCAAAAAAAAGGAAAGAAAATGAAATAGAAAGTTACCTTCCAACATTTATCAGGATCAATTAGTTTGGAAATAGTTTAAGTCAGTTATCCTTTTCTTCTGTTGGCATACAATTTTTAGGAAACAAGGACTGCTTTAGACCCTAAGAGGATCATTTTATTTTGCATACTGTTGCAGATGCCAATGGTACATTTCTAGTTTATTTCTCTTTTTTGCTAACAGATTCGAACATGTATCTGAGGAATGGAGCTTTGACTTGCAAGAGCTTAGACCCTGAAAATCTTGTAGATCTCTAAGGTGCTACTGGATTGGAATCTAGCCAACATAACATGGTTACTCTTCCAGAACTGGTACAAAACTTCCTAAAGTATAGATGTCAGATATTTTGCAAAAATTATTGCAATGGTCATTATTTTTGAACAGGGTAGCACAGAAAACAGAAATGGTTACGTAACAAGGAAGTAACAGGAATTACTTTGACATTACAGCATACAAATGTATGTATATGCTTTGGGTCAAAACTAGTGCACTTGATCACACCCAAGTACTTCCCTTGTTGTTGTCCTACAAAGTGTTACATTTGTATTTCTAAATTACTTTAGATTACATCAGAGTGCTTTGTCTTAAAGTCCAGACCCTCCCGCATCCCAGAACCGGACAGTTTGTCATTATATGAAATGTGCATTTATGTGTTTCATCCAAAACCAGTTTTCTAATAGCACAAAGGACTTAACAACAAATAACCTTTTATAATCCTTCACTAGGTCCACATCTGTCAGTAAATCAGTAGTTTCCACCCCACCTCACCACCACCACCAACAACAAAATATCCACCAAATAACATTTTGCACATCAACATTACCCAAGAAGCATTTACAGGTTATGGTTATGGGCATGTTATAGGCAGTGGTAGGATTCAAATAATTTAACAACCAGTTCCAGTGGTGGGATTCAAATAATTTAACAACTGGTTGTATACAAGCATCATTTTAACAACCGGTTCTGCCGAAGTGGTGTGAACCTGCTGAATCCCACCACTGGTTATAGGGCATGTAGCCAGATGGCATGGAATGCTAGCAAGCCATTTTGGGCCTCATTGTATTCTACTCTAGAACACGTACAAAACCCCCTATGGCTGCACAATGCAGGGGAAAATGAGCCTCATGTGCTCTTCCCTTTGCACATCCTGATACTTCCTCTCTTGACGTTTGCTGTTACAATTGAACTGAGATAAATGGCTTGTGCAAAACCACAGATCACCTGCAAACTAGAACGGGAAACTCCAACAAAAATGCTGATCTCTTTAATCTGATTTGAAAACCATTGCACTGAACTAATTCTGGCATGTCATTACTTAGTAAAGTTTCCTATAAAAATATGAATTGTAAAATTTTACAGCCCATCCTGAACTTTGCTTTAGGCTTTCAAAGCTGTCTAACCCAAGTAGCAGATCCTTAGAACCAATTAAAATATTATCTTTGGTCAAAGGAGGACAGTATCTGAATGTATATAATTTTTAAAAAATTGTTACCACAGTTTTAAGGACTATACACTGTTGTATAATTGTGAGCCCTGTGCTGTGCCCCACCCTTGTCCATAATGTCCTTGTCAGGTAGAAGGGTATAAGATTTTATTTTAATTAGGTGGGGGAGAAGCGGTGATAGACAATTGTTTATTTTCTTAGAAACCGTACTAAGAGAATTGCTGTGGGGAGTTTCAGCTGTCTCATAAGAAATCTTTCTTCTTCCAGTCCTTGTTAAAGAGTCTAACAACATAGTCCAATCTGGCTAAGCTTTCTTATATAATCAATACAGCACTTAGAGAAAACACTTACGGTTTATGTGGTCGATATAGTAGACACCAATCTGAGGGTCATATGCAGCTTCCCATCCCCATGGTAGCTCATCTCCAACACAGTCTGCAAAGGATAATGGCTTTGTTAACCTAAAAACAAAATCAGAAAGCAATTGAATTAAGTTTATGGGATTTCTCCTAGACAACTAGCAGCAGAAAATTAAGCGAATTATTTCCAAAACATCCTTCAGATACTCTCCTGTTCGATATTCCTACATTCAAAGAGTAAATGAACAAAGACTGTTCAAGAAATATTGATAAGAATAAATGTTTCTAAAAAGAGAAAGAAATAACCTGATGTTTCCCAGCAGAATCAAGAAAACCGTAACCATACATGTCTTTTCTTAGGGCTAAATTAGACATTGACCACAGTCCAGGCACGGTGGGGGTGGAATAGGATGAGAGAATAGATTCCTTTTTTCTAGATTCCAGAGGAGCCCAGGATGGGCTGTAAATCATTGCCATGAGGTAGTGGTCTACTTAAGTAAATTCAGAAATAAAACAGAGATCTCTTTTTCATGAGTTGGTATATATAGAATAGTATTGTGGATGAGGGAGGCATTATAAACATGTATAGGGTGCCAAGAAATTATGCTTGGATCCCAGGGCATATCTCTGGCAGATGTTTAGTTTTAACCTAGGTTACTCCAATCATGTGTGAAGTAGGAGGCAAGGGTTCGATTTTTAGGGTTTGTAGGAAGCTTAAAGCCCATGGCGTGTCCCGTGACACTCTTTGCCCCATCAGTTTTATCCTCAGCTGAGCCTTTATACAGTATATCAACTCAGCAGCTGGGAGAAAACTGCTTTGGGGGAGAGGCTAACCCAATACAAAATACTTAACCTAGCATTCTCATTGAGAAATCCATTGTAGTAGAACCCTCATCCCAGTGTTCAAGAAACAATTGCGGTTAGGGCTAACAAGCAGGAGGCCTCTGCCAGCAGCCCTTGTTGCCTGCTGACACTCTGAGCAATAGCAGAAGAAGGGTGGGGGGGATCCATATCAATGTCACTTCCAGGAAGAACCTAGAGATGATGCAGATCACTTCCAAGCTTTCCCTGGAAGTGATGTCATGGCTCTCGCTGGTTGCCAGGCATGGCATTCGGCATTCTGCTAAATAAAGTACAACTGATGTAGCTTTTGGGGCAGATAGCTTTCATGACATTTAGACGAACAATAAAACTGGAATAATCTGAATGCATTCTTTTTTTCTAGGAGATGGCAGTCCCGGTATATATCCCGAGGAAAGGCTGATTCTTATAGTAGTTTTGATTTTTCTCCATCCAAACTTGTTGTCTTGCTGCTTATCTAATACCTTGTACATGTTTCCCTGGCTACTATCTCTTGTAGGTCAGAACACATACCATATAGTGACCAAACACCATGGGGCGCAGTGCTACAGAGAAGTGTAGCAGTGGAGAAGAGGACTGGGACAGAAAGGGCTGAGTGAGCTCTGGTTTTTTTTTTCTTCATTTTGAGGGCTTTTCTCAAAACCACATTTTTTTAAACAGCATGTTTTTAACAAGGGTTAACAGGTTTTTTCTTTGTTTCTTTGTTTTGGCTGTGTGCTTGCCCCAGGCTTTTGAGGGGTGGGGCCAGTGGTGGGATTCAAATAATTTAACAACTGGTTGTGTACAAGCATCAGTTTAACAACTGGTTCTGCCGAAGTGGTGCAAGCCTGCTGAATCCCACCACTGGATGGGGCTACTGATAAGTGGGGCTTCCTATTAGCTGTGTTGCTCAGTCTTTGGAAGCAGCAGAGAAGAGTAGCAGTGGAGAAGAGGACTGGGACAGAAAGGGCTGAGTGAGCTCTGGTTGTTTTTTTTTTCATTTTGAGTGTTTTTCTCAAAGCCACATCTTTTTAAACAGTGTGTTTTTAACAGGAGTTAACAGGGGTTTTCTTTTTGGCTCCTCAGGCTCCACCCCCAAATTTCCAGCTACTTCCTTACTCAGAGCTGACAACCCTGTTTCTAAGAGAAATGAGCTTCATGACTTTGAAGTCACAAAGCCTGCTTGCAGAAGAAAATCTAAATCAGGAGGAGAAGAAGAGTTGCATTTATATCCCCCCTTTCTCTCCTGTAAGGAGACTCAAAGGGGCTTACAAACTCCTTTCCCTTCCCCCCTCACAACAAACACCCTGTGAGGTAGGTGGGGCTGAGAGAGCTCAGAAGAACTGTGACTAGCCCAAGGTCATCCAGCTGGCATGTGTTGGAGTGCACTGGCTAATCTGAATTCCCCAAATAAGCCTCCACAGCCCAAGCAGCACAGTGGGGGATCAAACCCAGTTCCTCCAGATTGGAGAACACCTGCTCTTAACCACTACGCCACTGCTGCTCCTGGATAAACATGTGCACAAACATAAGACTTTGTCAGCTGGAGTTATTTCCAGAGATACATCCACTCAGAGTCTATTCACTACTCCTGAGCTATTAGGAGGTTTCAAAATCACATAATAGACTTCGGACATGAATTATTTCAGAGGCAACTAAGCAAATTTACACTGCAATCCATTCATTTCAGTGGGTTTAGACTGGAGTAACTCTTCCTAGGATTACAGTGTGAGTTCAAATTTTGTCCACTAAACATCAGTAAGACATCCAGGTACAGCATCGAAGATCCCAACACAAATTCTGGGGTGGCTGGCAGAGGCTTCAACAACAGGAATATCTTGATGGAACATGAACTGATGGAGTCCATTACAGTTTTAAGTGTCACTGGTAACAAATCTTGAATTATTCTAACAACACTGCCTTTCAACATCATTTAATATATAGAGATTTATTTTCTGCCCTATCCTAATTTCATTAAGAGATTAATGTATCTGCTGAGAGGCAGTGGTGTGTTGAAAATAATCCAGAAAACTTCATGAGTGAGCAGAAATTTGAACCTTTACCTCCTCAAATTCTGTGTATATCCTGTGTAAACACAGCAATATGCACACATGCAGGACCATTACACATTAAAATCAATACAGCTGTGGTGCATTAATTCTTATATAGAACAGCCTTCTGTGAGGGAATTTTGCACTGTGTGAATTGAAAAAAAATGGCGCAGAGCTGATTAGACAGAAGTGAGGAAACCAGTCAAGGGATAATGCTCAACTGCCAAGGAAAAAAATCAAGCACTGCCAAGATTGGAAACCATTAACCAGAATACTGAATACACACACTATCTAAAAAGAGAAAGTTTGATCATAGCTTAATACATAACCAATTCTTGACAGAGGAGGTGTAAAAGAATTCACTTCTTTGACCAACTTTATGAAGTGCTCACCATGCAACCTATTCCCACTCAATTTTTATACTCAGATCTTACAGAAGGGAACTAATTTAAGCAGCCTCAATTAATAAGTAACATTCTTGTTTTGGATCACTGCATGAAGCGCAGAACGGGAAAGGATACTTGATTGCATACTTCAGATTCATGAGCAATCCTTTCCTGAGCCCAATCTAAGATTGTTAAAAAGTTTACCATCCATATCACATCAATGTATTCAAATCAGAAGAAATGAATTCCATGACAAGATGCAAACAAAAGTAGTTGTGATCCAGCAAAACTCCTTACAAACCTGCTCAGCTCAAAACACCAAGGCAATTTCTTGAACCTCTGGCATGTTTACAGAATGCTATAAGCAGCACTGCCAAATGGAAGTCATGTATTGCGAAAGTGTAGGCAACAGAACCAACATTTGTTGAAAATAAAACGGGATCCTGGTGATGCCCGAGGGCCACATTCTGATTTCACAAACTAACTGCAGTTTAATAAATGATGGTCTTGCATCACATTCTGCTTTTGAGCTTCCATGGAGGCATGTTGCCTGGCTGGTCTTGGATGTACTTTGTTCTAAATCAGAAAGGCTGAAGAACTGAAGCTGCCTTAAATAGAATCTGATTGGCCATCCAGCAGGTTCAGTTCTGTCTACTTTGACTGCCAGTGGCTCTGCAGGCTCTCAAATCAAGTTCTTTCACATCACCTAATGCCTGGCTTTTTTTTAACTGGAAAGGCTGGATGTTGAACCTGCAGAGCTTTCTGCATTCTAAGGAGATGCTCAGCCACTACAATTTCCAGTTCTAGGTTGGGAAATTTCCAGTTCTAGGTTGGGAAATACCTGGAGATTTTGGGGTGGAGCCTTAGGAGGGTGGGGTTGGGGAGAAAACGGAAGGGAAGGCCCTTCAGTGTGACATAATGCCATGAAGCCTACCCTCCCAAACAGCTGTTTTCTTCAGGGAACTGATCTATGTTGGTTCAGGATCAGTTGTGATTTTGGAAGATTTCCAGGCCCCACCTGGAAGCTGGTGACACAAACACTGAAGCACATTGACTGCAAAGCGAATGCTATTATTTTCAGTAGGATTTCTAAGTTGATTTAGGATTGCACTTCAGTTGCAGTTCTAGCTATACTTATCTACAGTAAATGCCACTAAATCTATGGGGATTTGTTTTTGTGTAAGAGCCTTAAGGAAACGCATGCATTCCACAATCATACTGTTCAAGTGAATCAAACACAGTATGGCACAAAGGTTCTTTTTGGTCTTTACTTTGCAGAGAGAAATCTTAGGCCCCTTCCGCACATGCAAAATAATGCATTTTCAAACCACTTTCACAACTGTTTGCAAGTGGATTTTGCTATTCTGCACAGCTTCAAAGAGCACTGAAAGCAGTTTGAAAGTGCATTATTCTGCATGTGCGGAATGAGCCTCTGTTTGGTTTAGTGCAGTGGTGGGATTCAGCAGGTTCGTACCACTTCAGCAGAACAGGTTGTTAAAATGGTGCTTGTAAACAACCAGTTGTTAAATTATTTGAATCCCACCACTGGTTTAGTGTCTCCAGCTGTGGCACTCCTTCCCCTTTGCCCCTCCCATGTGGAACGTGGCCCAAAAGAGCTAGCAGACTGGGTGCTACTGCACTTACTGGAATGTGGTCTTCCTTGACCCCACAATAGATTTATTTTTTCACTCCTGCTGGGTCAGGGAGATGCCATGTTCAAATAAACACAGCCCACTTTATTTGGAAACAGAGCAGCATGAGGAAGCACATGTGCCTGAGACGCCTAACCAGTTTGGTTTCTCCCCAGAGAGTAACAAACAGAATGGACTGAAGTGAAAAAGCAACATAATTCTGCTTGTTTTGTCCTCACAGCACCTAATTAAATAGCTTGTCTTTCAGAATACTGCTTAGACTAGGGAATTAGAAGCAAAGCAGTATATTTACTTTCTAGAAATCATGCTCAAGTCTTTATTCTCTACTCCTTTCTACCCCAAAGGAAGCTGGAAGAGCCCATGCCAGGAACCATTGCTTACTGCTTCAGGCAGTGTCATATGCTGTGAAACAAAATCCAAGGCATGTATTTCTGCTCTTTGTTCAAGAACTTCCTGCAGAGCTTATCTACCACATCAGTGTTCTGTGTAACTAAGTGTAACTTTTCACACTGATAATACATTTTTTTCTATACTGATGCACATGAAATATAGATTCTCTGTCTTTTCTAATGAAAACACATTACAGAATTGACCACACTCAGCTAAAATTAAACTCTGTACTCCATATATGAATAGAGGCATACCATTCTTCAGTACAGCTTCTTGAATTCAGGACTTTGCAATGAACTGACATAACAGCAGATTTATTCACAAGTAGGGTTGTCCAGTGGTGGGATTCAGCAAGTTTGCACCACTTCGGCAGAACTGGTTATTAAAATGGTGCTTGTAAACAACCAGTTGTTAAATTATTTGAATCCCGCCACCGGAACTGGTTGTTAAATTATTTGAATCCCATTACTGGGGTTGTCATGTCCTAACATGGAAAGCCACAGACTAGCCACACCTCATCAGATCTCAAAAGCTAAGCAGGGTCAGTACTGGATAGTATTTGGATGGAAGACCTCCAAGGAATACCAGGGTTGTGTCAAGGAACAGTGGTGGCGAACCTTTGGCACTCCAGATGTTATGGGCTACAATTCCCATCAGCCCCAATTCCCAATTGGCCATGCTGGCAGGGGCTGATGGGAATTGTAGTCCATAACATCTGGAGTGCCAAAGGTTCGCCACCACGGTAAGCAAACCACATTGTCTTTTTTTAATAAGAAAAATATATTTATCATGAGATTTATATAAAATCCAGGAAAGTTGATTCAGAGATTTTGAACAAAAATTCAATCATGTAATAAAAGAATTTTCAATTAATGACAGAATGAGCTTCCTAAATTAAGGGGCGGGATGGCTGAAAAGGAAGGGAGGTGATCCCAAGTGTGATTTAGAGAGACCAAATAATTCCGTAAAGTAACATTCATTCTTGCTTTGGGCCACAGATACAAAATCAAAGAGAATACACCAAAATCCACAGTGTAATAGGCTCAGAAGCATCATTTGGCATTACTTGATGACAAATACTGGCTACCTCACAAATTAGCCCCCTGTATATCCTGCCAGTCTCAAAAATCACTGCAGTAGTTCATATCACATGAAGCTGCCTAATATTGAATCACTAGCCAAGTTAGGTCAGCATGTCTACTCAGACTGGCAGCTGCTCTCCTTCTCTGCCAAGGATGTAGGCAAGGGGGCAGGGGCGTAACGAGGCAGCCCTGGGCAAACTGTAGCCCTGGGCAAAACCTGAGTTGGATGCCCCCCCCCATGGGCAGCCACTCCACCATGACCAAAAAATTTTTTGCACCAGGACATTGGTGCCTGCAGGGGGTGCATTTTTAGACATATCAGCACCATTATTTCAGCATATCATCAGGAGACTGTCCTTATGCTACTCCCCAAGTTTGGTGAGGCTTGGTTCAAGGAGTCCAAAGTTATGGACTCCCAAAGGGGGGTGCCCCATCCCCCACTGTTTCCAATGGGAGCTAATAGGAGATGGGGGCTACAGTTTTGAGGGTCCATAACTTGCCCCCCCCCCCCCGAACCAAACTGCACCAAACTTGGGGGGTGCCATCATCTCCAGATGATACCCTGAAATCTTGCTGCCGATACATCCAAAAATGCACCCCCTGCAGGAACATCCTAGAAATTTGCCTAAGATATCTTTTGTTCTGCATTGAGTTTTCTGCATTGCTGTCAATGGAGGGTTGCAGGCTGTGGGGGGCACATTTCTGAAGGCCCAGTCTCAAAACTTTCAGGGTCTCATCAGGAGACTGCCCTAATGATACCCCCCCCCCCCAAGTTTGGTGCAGTTTGGTTCAGGGGGGCCAAAGTTATGGACCCTCAAAACTGTAGCCCCCATCTCCTATTAGCTCCCATTGGAAACAATGGGGGATAGGGGCACCCCCTTTGGGAGTCCATAGCTTTGGACTCCCTGAACCAAACCTCACCAAACTTGGGGGATAGCATGAAGACAATCTCCTGATGATACGCTGAAATTTTGGTGCTGCTAGCCTAAAAACTGCGCCCCCTGCAGGCCAAGAATGGAAAACCACCAAAATACCCAAAAACGAACCCAGCATTTTGATGCCCCCCACAAGATGATGCCCTGGGCAGCTGCCCACCTTGCCCAATGGGCATTACGCCAGTGGAAGGGGGGGGGTTCTCAAGTTCTAAACCCTCCACCATTACATGTCCAAAGCGCCGCTCGTTTGTTTTTGTATTTTTAAAATGCTTTTCGGTTTTTGGCCTGCAGGGGGCACACTTATTAGGCTAGCAGCACCAACATTTCAGGGATTTGTTGGGAGATCCTCCTGATGATACCACCCAGGTTTGGTGAGGTTTGGTTCAGGGGATCCAAAGTTTGGACTCCCAAAGGGGGTGCCCCCATCCGCATTGTTTCCAATGGGAGCTAATAGTAGATAGGGCTACCCATTTGAAGGTCCATAACTTTGGACCCCCTAAAGTAAACTTCACTAAACCTATGTTGTATCATCAGAATAGTCTCTTGATGATACCACCCAGGTTTGGTGAAGTTTGGTTCAGGAGGTCCAAAGCTTCAAGCTTAATATCTAATAGTAGATGGGGCTAATAGTAGATGGGGCTACCCATTTGAGGGTCCATATCTTTGGACCCCCTGAACCAAACTTCATCAAACCTGGGTGGTATCAGGAGAGTCTCCTAAAGATACCCTGAAAGTTTGGTGGTGCTAGCTTAACAATTGCACCCCTGACAGCAGGCATACTCCAAATTTCCTGAGATTCTCTTTTTAAATCCACCCTATTCGGCATTGGTTTAAAGGGAGAATTTGAAGTACCCAGTTTAAACATTGAAAGTGATGCTGTTTCAGGGTGGGGGAGAATCCACCCCAAAACAGCATCACTTTCAATGTTGTTTTAACTGAAGACCCCAGATTCTCCCTTTAAGGTGGATTTAAAAGGAGAATCTGGGCTCCCTAGTTTAAACACCATTGAAAGTGATGCGTTTTGGGCATGGATTCCAGCATCACAGCAGCCGCTTATTGGGGGGGGGGGGGCACACACCCAAAACTCAGATTTTGCATCGGGCTCCATTTTCCCTAGCTACGCCTCTGCTTGGAGGGGAGGGCAGAAGGGACTGCCAGCTGCTGACTGGGAGCCCAGCCGGTGGGGGGTGGGCAGGTAGGACAGGGGAGTCTGCCATCCCTGGTCTTGGAGAGCTGCTTTTATAAGGACTGAGGCCAGGGCAGGGCTTGGGCAGGCATGGCCATGCCCCCAGGGGGTGGTGGGTGTGTGGCCCCGCCCCCGAACTCCCCCATAAAAAATCTATACCTACGTCACTGCTCTCTGCCCGGCCCTTTTTAACTGGAGATGCTGAGGATTGAACCTGGGACCGAGCTGATGCTCTACCACTGAACTACAGCCCTTCACAAGCTTACAACAGTTCTTGTCTCCCACTTGTCTTGTACTATAGGAAGGACAAGTTAAATATTCATGGGATAATATATTGGGACAAGCATAGTCCTGTACAGAGTACATTCAACTTGAAACTCAAATTCCAACTTACCCTTGGACTAAAACGGGTAGGCGCTCCTTGGCACAAATGCTGACTGTGACATTTGCTTGGCATCCAGGGGCAGATCTCTGACCAAGCAACCGAGACCCTGGTAAAACTGTTGGGGTCAGCAGTGTGGGGAAAATGTGACAGGCGTGATTCAGCTTGTCCTCACCACCCAAAGCTACACAGCCACTAACCAAGTCCAAGGCCCATCTAAGATGCTGGCAATGCCTTTGGACCGCCAACAATATTTGGACAAGTGCATACCTTATCTTCTTCTTCACCACCAATTTTGTTAGCTGGCACAACAACATTTTGCTTTGCTTTTTTTGTACTGGGGATGCAGGACAGACAGACTCAGTTTTATCCCTGTTTCCCATCTGTAAAATTTCAACGAACACACCCCTTAACTGCACATACATTCCATATTATGGTGCTTCTGCAACAGATTGTAAAATCTTTGAGGAAGAAACTTGTTTCTTTTTTAAAAACTTATGTTACTCTGGGAATTGCCTTGGCCCACTACAAATGGTGCCTAATAAGAAAGAAATATTAGGGGAGTTCCGGGGACAAAACAAATTGAGCAAACCAAAAAAAGAACTTATTATCAGAACAAATTCAGCAGCAAAGCATGGTCGGAAGAGGAGACCACCTAACAGGAGTCCCATTTGAATATGTTCTCTCTTATGAAGAGGCTAGGTAAAGATTATGTAATAAAAATTGCAGAGAGGCTTCTCTGACATTCAAAAAGTCTTCCAAATGAAAGAAAGAAGGTAATGTAGTTTTGTTTTACCTCCTGGGGTTCCCTGTAACAGTGTGAAGCAACTTTAATTAGGATGAATACTCTGAGAAGAAACGTATGATCAGCTTCAGCCATTTCCTCACCTTGTTTTGCACGAGGGAGCTCTAAAATGTTAAATCCTTCCTTTGTTCCCAATTATTACTGCAGTTAGGAGGTCAAAGAACAGCATGCCTGATAGTCCAAACAGGTCAGAGAACAGCATGGCTAATAGCCCAAGCAGGATAAAAGTCTATTTGGTTGAGGTTTGACCCCATTAATTGGGAAGAACAAATGAGTAAAAATGTGAAGTTAACAATCATCTAATGCCCAGTTTGCTCTCTGATCACAAAACTCATGTGGGTTCTGCAATGTAAAAACAAACAAGAAAACATATGCTAGTGATTAAGAGAGGGGTCCATAATACGCTTTGAATATGATGCTGTACATCAATGCTGGTATACCCTTCTCCTGCTTGACACTAGATGACACTATGTAAGACATTATCATCAGAACAAACTACAGCAGAAAGGTGCTACAATGCAGGAGGACTCAAATGATCCAACTGGAGAGGCGTCGTTAGGGAAATTTTGTATCTGCACAAATATTGGTAATCAGAGAAGGGGAGCCACTGGATAGTTTTAAATAAGATGCCATATTCTGAGCGAGTGTGTCATTGTGGCTCTGGTCAAGGAGACATCCTTCAGTATTTTGTGTTCAGCTGTGGCCTGCTCATTGTGGCAAGAGATGGACAGATAGAACTTTTATCTACTACTCTAAGTATGAATTGGATACTTTGAGGTTTATTTTAGCAGGGGTGGATTTTCCTATTACATCGATTTGCCCTTTCCAAGTTTTTTCCCCAGTTGATGAAGATTTAAAATTATTCATTTTGGAGTGACCATAGCACTAACATAAATGCCACTTGTGACAGCATAAGGGGTATTTATGCCAGCACAAGGTACTTCATGCTGGCATCAGTGCCACTGTGCCCAGCACTCTTCCGGTGCAGAAATCTGTGACATTGCCAAGGGGGTGTCCCTGAGAGAAGGTAAAGGTAAAGTTTCCCCTTCAGTTGTATCCGACCCTGGGGTACCACTGCAAGCAGTGATTTCATAAGCAAAGCTTCATTTTTTGTGGGAGTAGTTTGCCATTTAGCACCCCAGCTATTCTTTTACCCTCTAGCTATATAGCTCAGGTCCATTGATGCGAACCTTTGGCACTCAAGATGTTGTGGACTACCAATTGCCCATCAGCCCCTGCCAGCATGGGCTAATTAGTGGCAAGGGAGCTTTGATGGGAATTGTAGTCCATAACATCTGGAGTGCCAAAGGTTCGCCACCACTGTGCTAGGTACTCATTTACCAACCAAGGAATGGATGGATGGCTGAATTGACCATGCGCCAGCTGCCAGGCTATCTGACCCACAGGGGGCTTGAACTCCTGATCGTGTGAGCGGCAGTGCAAGCACTTAACCATTATGCCACGAGGCTCAGTCCTCGAGAGAGAGAGACCAGCTTTAGTCAGCTTCCTGAGCCCTTTTGGCTTAGGAAATCCCCCATTTACCACCACAGACATGTGCTGGCAAAAAAATAGGTGCAGTGCAGCCCATGGAACTGCACAGAACAGTTCTACGGGGGTTGGGAGAGTGTCCCTGCCAGATTCCTGGCTGCAGTATAAACTTCTATGGCGGCAGTGTGGCTGCGCTGTAATTGCGCCATTCGTGACCATGCCACAACTAGAAGAAGAGTTTGGATTTATACCCCTCTTTTCTCAACCGTAAGGAGTCTCAAAGCAGTTTACAAACTGCTTTCCTCTCCCCCCAACAGACACCTTGAGACATAGGTGGGGCTGAGAGAGGGAGCAGCAGTGGCATGGGAGGTTAAGAGCTCGTGTATCTAATCTGGAGGAACTGGGTTTGATTCCCAGCTCTGCTGCCTGAGCTGTGGAGGCTTATCTGGGGAATTCAGATTAGCCTGTACACTCCCACACATGCCAGCTGGGTGACCTTGGGCTAGTCACAGCTTCTTGGAGCTCTCTCAGCCCCACCTACCTCACAGGGTGTTTGTTGTGAGGGGGGAAGGGCAAGGAGATTGTAAGCCCCTTTGAGTCTCCTGCAGGAGAGAAAGGGGGGGGGATATAAATCCAAAACTCTTCTTCTTCTTCTTCTGAGAGAACTGTGACTAGCCCAAGATTACCTAGGAAACTTAATGTGTAGGAGTGGGGAAACAAAACTGGTTCATCAGATTAGAGCCCATCTCTCAGGTGAAGGAGCTGGAAACTATCCCCCAGGATTGAACTGCCCATCTTAGTGTGACACTGTTCAGAGCTGAATTGGCTATATAATTAGACTAAGTATTTGATCATCAATAGCAGTACAGTGTTATAACTTTCCAATATACCTTATGGGGTGGGGGAATCTTGCTCCCTTTGTCTATAGTACCGAAGCTTGTGATCATCCAGTGAAGCTGACTACTTATTTATTTAGATCCCACTTTTATATTTTATATTTGAATTGGTAAGAACCTCTGAATTAGATGGACCTTGGTCTGCATCCTAAGCATTTAAACATTAAATGTAATAACACTTCTGGTTCTCTGCTAAAATTGACTTTCAGTTTTCAGAATATGTATCATTCCGTGCCAGACAGCTAATAGAGTTATAATGCCAGGCAAAATTAAAAGCTATTTATAAAAGGGTGCCAGTAAGAGATTCTGTATTAATGTTGCTTTATTCTTGCCTAGCACACCGCTTATGCTAACCAAATGTTTAGTAGTGTGCCTGCCATACAATATTGATTAGGAGATTGTATTTGCTTACTTAATGGCCAGCATCCATCAGTACCCACAACTGTGAAAAATAATGTTGTCATTCTGGCTTTTCCTCCCATGATATATAAGAACTATCAATACATCAAACCATGCTCAATGAAGCGCACTGGATCCTTGCACCAAATGTTATGAACTGCATAACTGCCTCAGGAGGATAGGTATGCTAGGATGGAGAATGAAAGTAAACATTCCTAGCAAAATCCTTTTTGCATTATTGTCACTTTTAAATTTTTGTCTCATGAGCAATAAGGCCCAATCACTGATAGCTGTTTCACAATAATAATTATTTTTGTACAACAGAGGGTAAAACTGAAACTGGAAGTCTGTAGGTTTTAGTTCTCATACAAATAGATCACTCTAGGTTCAGGAGATTTTTTTTTCTTGTACAAGAATCAGTTCTTTTTGAAACAAACTTGAGTTGGGTGGAGCTGGAGATATGGCAGGTAGAAGGACCATAGCTGGGCGGGCAGAACTGGGTATTTGCTCCAACCATCTACCCCCAATAGTGCAAGAAGCTGCACACAGTATTGGTGGTCTGACTTCAGCACTGTGTGGCATACAGGTATATGATTTAGCTTCTGAATCAGGATGTGTTAGTTAACTGTCCCAGCTTAGCTGAATCAGGATGTGTTAGTTAACTGTCCCAGCACAACACTGTGAGGTTGGGGAGAGAGAGGGAAACCGCACATGTTGTCTTGGGATCTTTGTAGAAAGGGTAGAATTAAATGCTGTGCATAAACTAATCTGTGCCATATGATGACCACTATGCATTCTCCCTTAAGAATATTGTGTATTGCCAGCTCAAATCAAGGTTGACCATGCCGATTATTTGCAAATGAATGAATGAATGAATGAATGAATGAATGAATGAATGAATGAATGAATGAATGAATGAATGAATGAATGAATGAATGAATGAATGAATATCCAGCAGCCATCAGGAACCAGATGGTTCACCAAAAACTTCCGGATGGAAATTAATTTTGTACCTTCTCACTTCATAAACAGTAACTATAGTCATTGCCATGCAATAAAAGTGTTTACCCATTGTACATAAATATACAGATGTTCATAATAACATTGGCATTATGAAAGCAATTTGCTCTAGTTTTTATACACAGAGCATTGTTGACTCTCTACTTCTCAGTATTTCCATTTGGAATGGCACTAATGCAGCCTTTCCTAGCAATTAATATATTTGATTCATCCAGAATTCTGATGATACATTAAAAAATGATTATTAACCTTTTTTTAAAGCTGCATGACTGATTAAAATGAAATGAACTGATTAAAAAGTATTATTTTTGTGTACATCGTAGTACATCGAAGCCAAGATTCTCCCAACTAAGAAAAAAAGTCAAAGCATTCTTATCTTTGGCAAAAAAAGGGGCCAAATGAAGTGAAAAATAATACACAAATATAGTGTGTAACAGCTATGAAAACACCAAACTGCCAATGAGCTTAACACATGAAACTGCTTATCCTGAAACAGACATCTAGCCCATTGTCTCTGACTGACAGCAGCTCCATAAAATATAAGATATCTAATATATTTTATATAAGAGCCAGCATGGCAAAGTGGTTAAGAGCAGTGGACTCTAATCTGGAGAACTGGGCTTGATTCCCCACTTGTCCACAAGAATGAAGGGCTCTAATCTGGTGAAGTCGGTTTGTTTTCCCGCTCCTACATGTGAAGCCTGCTGGTTGACCTTGGTCTACTCAAAGTTTTCTGAGAACCCTTTCAGCCCCACCTACTTCACATGGTGTCTGTTGTGGGGAGAAGGGAAGGCATTTGTAAGCCGCTTTGAGACTCCTTACAGTTGAGAAAAGTGGGGTATAAATCCAAACCCTTCTTCTTTATTTGGTGATGTCAAGGACTGATCTCCTGCATGCAAAATCTCCATGCAAACCATGTGCCTTGCTGTCAAATGTTGGTCCCTCCCTGAAATAGCTATAAGAGCATTTCTGTTTAACAGCATCCTGCATCCATACATACTCTTAAATACTTTGTCATACCTGCACATTCTTTTGAGATGTTATGTCATTGCATACTGGGATCATGCAACTATGTGTATTGGGAATATGCAGTACGCACAACATTTTGGATACAGTCATCATGTTTTCTGAAAAGGGGAATATGTGTTTTTGCATGTGTGTTTGTACATGCAATCTACAACCCTGGTGTTATCAGAAATGGTAGGGTCTGTCCCTTTTAGTATGGGAATAGGAAGGACAAAACTTGCTTTGTGAGAAGGGGTAACCACAGACCTTTTCCACCACAGTTCACAAAGGTGGGTTTCCACAACAAATTTGCAGAAGTCAAAAAATAAAGTTTAATTTTATTGGAAAATAAAATAATAAAACTTACATATGCTCAAATGTAAAACACAAACACCCAGAGGACTTAAAAGACCTACTTTTTTTTAAGTGACGAGATTGGTTGGGAATAGAGCAGGTCATTGTAGGAAGGGGTGACAGCTAACTTTCCTGCAGAGGAGTAGGTCCAGAAGCAGTTTGGAGTCCAAAAGACAGGGCGAAGAACAGCGCTGGACACACTGCTGCTAGACCAGAAGTCAGTCCAGACAACACTGAGCAAAGACTTCAAGGAGAACAGCCCAGTTATAGGAAAATAGCCCTCTAGCAATCTTAAGAGACCTTAATCTTCGGAAACAAAGAAAGTTCTTGTCCTTTGGGAGAGGACAATGAGGTGGATGTTGGGTTAATGACTCAAGCCAGGGAGCATCCAGCAGTTGATTAGATTTAGGATGGAATTGAGGAAATCACAATTCTTGTGTTATTCCAATTCAAAGTGAGGTAGTGGTTCCGAAGAATGAGGCAGGAAAGAAGTGATAGGATTAGTGAGGCAAAGAATAGATATTAGAGAGCTTTGACTGCATCAGGCTGGCTGGCACCTGAGCATATCTTTTGAGTAGTGTGACCATCCATCCCGTTTTCAGCGGGATGTTCACGCGTCCCGAGGGGTTTTAGAAAAGTCCCGCTTTTCTTCAGTTCGGGGAACCGGTTGTTAAAGATTAACTTCAAGTCCTTTGATGAATCTTCCTTAGTTCTGCAAACTGCCGGTTAATGATTAACTTCAACTTCAACTGACCCAGCATGTCTGTTAATGATTAATCCCCCTCCCCTCCATGGCAGTTAGTATGTGAGAGGCTCTGTTATAAAAAGTATCCAAGGAAGTAGCCGCCGGGAAAGCGCCCGCCTCGCAACCAGCGAGGCGGGCAGGATGCTGGGCCCGCAGCGCGGCCAGGACGGCCGCGGGCGAGGGATGCGCCCGCCCTGCTGCTTGCAGGGCGGGCAAAGACGGAACCGGCAGCTCGGCCTGGCCGGCCGCCGGGAAACCGCCCGCCTCGCAACCAGCGAGGCGGGCAGCAGGCAAAGCCCTGCTGCAGGCAGCAGGCAAAGCCAAGCGAGGCGGGCAGCAGGCAAAGCGAGGGATGCGCCCGCCCTGCTGCTTGCAGGGCGGGCGAAGATGGGTCCGGCGGCTCAGCCTGGCCGGCCGCCGGGAAAACGCCCGCCTCGCAACCAGCGGCCTGGCCGGCCACGGGCAAGGAATGCGCCCGCCCTGCTGCTTGCAGGGCGGGCGAAGATGGGTCCGGCGGCTCGGCCTGGCCGGCCGCCGGGAAAGCGCCCGCCTCGCAACCAGCGAGGCGGGCAGGATGCTGGGCCCGCAGCGCGGCCAGGACGGCTGCGGGCGAGGGATGCGCCCGGCCTGCTGCTTGCAGGGCAGGCAAAGACGGAAATGGCAGCTCGGCCTGGCCGGCTGCCGGGAAAGCACCCGCCTCGCAACTAGCGAGGCGGGCAGGAGGCTGGGCCCGTGGTGCGACCTGGCCGACCGCGGGCAAAGGATGCACCCGCACTGCTGCTTGCAGGGCGGGCGAAGATGGGTACGGCGGCTCGGCCTGGCCGTCTGCCGGGAAACCGCCCGCCTCGCAACCAACAAGGCGGGCAGGAGGCAAAGCTCGCGGCGCGGCCTGGCCGCCGCGGGCGAGTGATGCGCCCACCCTGCTGCTTGCAGGGCGGGCGAAGACGGGCTCGGCCTGGCCGGCCGCTGGGAAAAGCGCCCGCCTTAGTAGGAAAGGAGAGGGTCATGGCAGAAACACCAGGAGATTATTGAGCTTGTTCCTCCTGGCTATTAAAATAAGTGACTGAGTTTTGTTAAACGTTCTGCGCTGGTGGCATGGGGATGGAGAGGGCACAGTTTGCCCATGCCTGGTTTCTGCTGGTAAAACCTTCTGCCCTGGTGGCATGGGGATGGAGAGGGCACAGTTTGCCCATGCCTGGTTTCTGCTGGCAAAACTTTCTGCCCTGGTGCCATGGGGATGGGAGGGCAGAGTTTTGCCAGTGCCTGGTTTCTGCTGGCAAAACTTTCTGCCCTGGTGCCATGGGGATGGGAGGGCAGAGTTTGGCCAGTGCCTGGGTTCTATTGCCAAAACTTTCTATCCTGGTGCCATGGGGAGGGGAGATTTTGCTATGATCTGGCAGAAAAATAGTGAGGATCTGTAATTTGGAACTCCATTTTTGTACTGTAGTGGCACCAAAAAGCATAGGATCCATATTGGGGGGGAAGGGGGTAGTCTGTGCATATGAACATAATGTGTGATGTGAAGGTGAATTTGGGGTTACCCAGTGCAAAAATCCTGAGAGTCCATGAGGATCTGACTTTGAACCTACCATGGTGCCATGGAGCATGGCATGCAGGATTATTATGTTCAGACATGTGTCTAGGGTATGAGCTGTGATGTTCTGGTGATTTTGGGGTGACCAAGTGGAAGAATAATGAGGATCCATGTTTTTCAAGTAGGTTTTTGCACCACTATGGCACCATGAAGCGTGGACTGTGTGATTGTTGTGTTTAGACATGTGGCTAATGACTGGAGTTGTGATGTTCTGGTGATTTTGGGATGATTTAGTGCAAAAATCATGAGGATCCATGTTTTTCAGGCAGGTTTTTGTGCCACTGCAGCACCACAGAGCATGGGATGTGTGATTGTTTTGGTGCTTCCTGCAGAATAAGACATGTTCTATAATTTTATGGTGATTTCATTTCATTCCAGTGTAAAAATCATATGAATTCATGATGATCTGTTTAAAATCATCTGCATCTGGTTTTTACCCAGATTTGTGAGTTTGGGCATGTTCTATAATGTGATGGCCACTTTGAGATGACCTGGTGCAAAAAAAACTTTTTTTGTCATGGTGGAGGAGGGCGGTTGCCGGGGGCGGGACACTTATATTTTGCCCCAGGCTCAATTTTCCCCAGCTACGCCTCTGGCAGTGTGGCAGCCTCCTGCGCTGCGGCACTGCCTTCTGGGGCACTCCCCTGTTTCCCGCCCTGTGCTCTTTCGCCAACCCCCCCCCCCCCCCCGGTCAACGGCGTCCCACTTTACCAATGGTAAAATCTGGTCACCTTACTTTTGAGAACAATAGAACAGGTGTGCATATCTTTTGAGGTGAGCATATCTTTTGAGAACAATAGAACAGGAGTCCAGAGGTAAGTGACCATTTCTCAAGGCTCAACCATTGTCTTCCAAATAACTGCAGGAAAGACATACATGGCTGGGATGCATACTTAATGAGGGACCAAGGGACCTGTCCAGACACATCTTATTCCCATAGGTAACACGGTACAGGGCTGGAACTGGCATCCATTTTAACCTGTATTGCCAGGGCACCTTTATGGGAGACTGGTAGAGCACTATTTAAAACAGGCCTCCTGTCCCACCATGGGTTGGTGTGGTAACTCTGGGATCCAATGGTCACTTTGCACCTGTGAAAGTGGTACACACATGCAACATACAAATGTCCTCCATTCAGATAACATGGCAACTGTACATGGACCTCCATGTGCTCGCTGTGCTTCTGGTACAGATGGAGGCAACCTCTGAAAAGGGTTTATCTCTTCTTCCATTGTTCTTTTCTTCCCCATTTCTAATTGTCAATTCCTGATCTTGCCCCCAACTCATTCCCCTCCCACTGCTTCTAAGCTATAAGCTGGGGGCAGGGAGGGGCCTTGCCTGACTTCATGGCAACACACAGTACTAATTTAGATAAATGTTTACTAATGCTAGCATGTAGACATACACATAATCCTTCTCCACCTGCAGTGTCAGCACTAACTTTACTGGGACTTCAAAAATCAGTTTTAGATGGAAAGTGCTATAAGAAATATGATGAATTTTTGAATTGGGGGAATGCATGTATTTTGCCGGTATGTTCAGCTTTGATGCTGTACACTGCACTGAAGGGCTGTTGCTGCTGTATTCACCTCATCCTGAAAACCTTTCTAAGCCATATTCATTGCCTACAATTAAAATGTTAGTAGAATGAGAGAGAGAACTGAAACGGTGGACAAATTAATAGGCACCTGGAATTACAGTGAATCGGGTATCATGGCAGGCAAGCACAGCTTGTAGCTCCCTATCCATGGAAGACAGTTCTGATTAATATCAGATTAATGTTTTAGACCTAGTAACAAAAAAGTGACCCAATTGATCAAAACATTTTAAAGCAAATTGGCCCCAATGGACCAATTTACAATGAGAACACTCAGTTAAGACAAGGTATTTCAACCTCATTACTAAAAATATTCTTCCTTAATTTCAAAAATCATCTTTTGCTCCAGAAAAAAAAAATCCTATCATTTGATTTTTTTCAAAGTTAGCTATGCATGATAGCAGGGAAGGGGGAATCATTAATGCTTTCTTCCTAAAATTACATAGAATTGACTATTCTGTACATAATACAATTCATTATATAGCAATATATTTCAGGCAATTCATTTCATTTTTTCTAACCATTTAGTGGCCTTCCTCTTTCCCTCCTCCAATCCTCTATTTATGCTGACAGGGATTTACTGTGTTCTAACTTATGAGAGTTTTAATCACCAGCTGGATTTATACTTTGTAGATAGATTAGGCTGATAGATGTTGTGTGTAATTTTTTTTTGTTGGAAGCTGCCCTGAATCCTCAAGGGGAAGGGAGGCCTACAAATAGAATGGATGAATGAATGAATGAATGAATGAAATTTTAAAAATGGTGAACAAGGTCATTCATTAAAAGCAACAACAGCAAGGTGATTCCATTGCTCCTTCCCAGATCAGTAGTGGAATATTTACCTTTGAGATTTATACTACTACAAGCTGGTTCTATTTTTCCACTTCATTGGGTGAGCAGCATAATCAAAGAGGAAAAAAATGATGACAAACATTAAATAACGATATTGCCAAAGACAAATGTAAGGTAAAATCTAATCCATTTGAAAAAAAAATGCTTAAAAGCAAAACAAAAAACAAAAATAAGCACCTTAATCAAGTCAGTACAAGACGAATAAAATAGCACTATCCCTTCATCCTAAAATCTTAAGAACACTTTCCTGGAGGAAGCCCAATTGAATAAAGCGGAGTTTATTTCTAAGTAAACTTGCCTAGGTTTGCTGCCTTATTCTCTCAGGACTGGCTAGAGTCTGCAATGATGACAAAACTCCTGTTTTTCCACAAAATTCACATAACAATCCAAAAATGTTTTAAATGCATCTTTCCTTCTGGCGACAGCAATTCTTCTGGCTGAAAGTTTGTTAAAAGTCTTCATTTGTGTGTTGTCCCTTTAAGATGCCATTTCGTGAGTTCAGGTTCACCCTACCACCAGGGTAAGTACCCTGTAGAGGGTGAATCCACTTGCGCAGCAGTACACCGCTCCCAATAGTGGATTCACCCCCTCCCTTTGGATGAGACTCTTAATCTCCAGAGCATTGACCACAGAAGACTCAGAGAACTGTAGCATGAGGCTATGAAGCATGAAGCACTGGTTTATCCACACACTGGGAAAAATCAGGGAAAAACAGAAAATGGTGGCCAGGAATCAAAAAAATCTCGAAGTGCAGAGCGACAAAAGGGAAGGGACTGAAAACATTTCTCACAAAATGTCACTGGACCTGATATATTATTACCTGTGGCCGGTTTTTTTTTTTAAAAAGTCAAGGATAAATTGGTGGGCTCCACTTTTTGCTGCCCTCTTTACGCACATTAATGATTCAGGCATGATTCGAGGCAAATGGCTCTCTTCCATATTGGTCCCAATACATAAAAAAGGTGAGCCAACTGATCCTGATAATTATTGCCCCATTAGTCACCTATCAGTAGTGGGCAAGATCTATGCCAATTTTCTTCTTAAATTACAAAACTGGATCACCCAGGAACAAACATTTGGCCCAGAGCAAATTGGTTTCTGCAAGGGCAAAACCACATTAGACCATGCCGTTGTACTGTCACATTTTATTGATGGATGGATGGATGGATGGATGGATGGATGGATGGATGGATGGATGGATGGATGGATGGATGGATGGATGGATGGATGGATGGATGGATGGATGGATGGATGGATGGATGGATGGACAGACTTTTTAACCACCCTCCCCCTAGGGGCTCAGGGCAGTGAACAACAAACAAATCTATATATTTAGAAAAGAGGAAATTATTTATGGCATATTTAGATTTGAAAAAGGCATTTGACTCCATCTCCAGAGAGATCTTATGGAAGAAACTGCTTGCATTAAAATTGATAGGGGGCTTTTAATTTTGATTAGACAATTATATTCAAATACCATTTGCCAGATTAAATGCAATCGTGAATGTTTGACCAAAGCTATACATTCATAGAGAATAAAGCAGGGCTGCACCTTGGCTCCCACCCTGTTCAACATCTTTGTAAATGACTTAATTGTGCACCTTTCCAAAATTAATAGTCATGCTCCTAAACTTGGTCTCTCCCATATATCAGTCTTGCTTTATGCTGACGATACCGTTCTTCTGTCTAACACTAGGATTGGCCTTATGAGACTTCTGTATGGCTGTTTAAGCTATTATAAAGACAACAATTTAGTAAAAATTCCCCTTTTTTCTAAACGATTTGAAAGATTTCCTTGAAAGATCAATAATACCTGCTTCGAACAAGTCAAACAGATAAAATATTTAGGCATTATGTTTAACTTCAATCTTTCATGGAGAGTGCATTGCAATTCAGCTAGTATTACTGCACATAATACCACCAATGCTATCTACTGCTTTTTTAGAGATCTGGAAATCAGCAACTTTGCAAGTATTTAATTCTAAAGTGGGGGCACAATTACTATATTCATCCCCACTACAAATTAAAAGCTGTAGATCCTGCAATTAACAAGGTACAATCTAAGATTTGTTACTACATAATGGATTTCCCTAACTGTGTATTATTTGTGGCTCTCTGCTTGGAACTGGGTCAGACCACCTTTGAGACTATGGCATGGTTTAGAGCATTTAAATTTTGGCTCAGAATTCACCATCATCAAGACCATTCTAGCCAGCGTGGTTAAGAGCAGATGCAGTCTAATTTGGAGAACTGTGTTTGATTCCCTGCTCTGCCACTTGAGCTGTGGAGGTTATCTGACAAACCAGAATAGCTTGTGCACTCCAACACATGCCAGCTGGGTGACCTTGGGCGAGTCACAGTTCTTCAGAGCTCTCTCAGCCCCATCCACCTCATTGGGGGGGGGGAGGGAAAGAAGATTGTAAGCCCCTTTGAGTCTTCTTACAGGAGAGAACAGTCTCTGTTCTGTACTTCTATGAAGAAGTAATCTGTTGGTTTTCAAAAGTTCTTCTAAATTACTTTCCCATTTTCCACGTCAGGAGAGACATTTTACCATCTTATTTTATTTTTACATGTATGCTCATATTTGAAGGTTTGGGGCCACCCCCAAATGGTTAATGACATTTCCCCTAAAACCATCCCTAAGGCTTACTGTGCAATCCAAAGGGGGGGGGGGCACTGAAGCCACACCGGGAGCGGCAGAAGAGTGGCTCCAGCATCCATGCCAACAGCACCATACAAACTGGCACAGACACCAGTGCTGAAAAACTTACCTCAGTGGCAAGCCATCGCAGACCTTCTAAACCTGGAACCTGGCTGCTGCGGTGGCTGGCTGCCACCACAAATATCTCCACCGGCGTGGAGGGGCTGTTTGGTGTTATTCCCGGGGACAGAGCTGACTTAATTCATCTTCCAAAGGACCTTTTGCCTGGAAATGCCTCCCTTCAGTGGTACAGTCTTACACAAGCAAAAAAGGTAGCATAAGTCATGTTTCATGATGGGCTTTCCCAGCAGAGAAAGGCATTTTTCCTTTTCCCCTGGCACCCACAGCATCAAATACCTCTTTGGAAGCAGCATGGCATTCCGTCCCCAGCTGCCACTCCACTGCCCTGTCTTTGGATTGGGCTGTTAGTTACTTGCACAGTATTAACCTGTTACTTTGCTCAGGCTCTTATTAAAAATGGCTTCGTTCTGATGTCATGTGATATATATTTCCAATAATTAAAATCAGGATTTAAAAGCTCTCCTTGATTTAGCATGTCTTGATCATTACACAAGTATTTAGAAGAACCTACGCAGTGGCTGGAAAAATCCAAATATAATTTCATACAAAACTGTCCATGCATCTTTTTGACCTCTGTTCCCTTTTTATTATAACCATTGTTCCAAAAGAAAACACCTTTCCTGAATGTAACTAAGCTTTCTGCTAAATGCCTTGCTATCAGTCGACAAAACTGTAACTTAACAAAACACATGCATATGCACACACTCACACAAAGTGAAAACTTACATTTGGAGGCTACAGAACCATAAAAACGTCAAGTATAGCACTTGGCTCAAAGTGGAAAAATATTCTTTTTTAGCTCTTGCCATGACAGTTTTATGACATTTTTTTCTTGCAACCCTCAGAGTGTGTAACGCCTAAATATTAGACAAATGGAATGCCAGGAATGTCTGATAGCCATGCTCTGTGCAGGGATCATTCCACAGCTATAAACCAAGTGATGTGACCTTTGAGCTTT
Organism: Sphaerodactylus townsendi; assembly: GCF_021028975.2. Lineage (NCBI taxonomy): Eukaryota > Metazoa > Chordata > Lepidosauria > Squamata > Sphaerodactylidae > Sphaerodactylus > Sphaerodactylus townsendi. The sequence goes on from NC_059434.1 coordinate 31,640,608, forward strand.
CCAGGAGAAACTCTGAAGCAACAGAATTATAAAAAGCTCTTTATGTTGGGAGCTATTGGAAGTTAATTAATATGCAGTTTCACACTGCAAGTTAATGGCAAAAATGGAAACTGTGGAAATAATACAGATCCAAATTCTTCATTTTAGTATACAGAATGACTGAACCTTTATCTTACATACAACTATGCTGGCTTCAGTCTGTTTTCACTGAGATATTTAACTTCAAAGTTCAAGATAGCAATATTATTGTGAAAATTACTATTTATAGACATTTCTGGTTTCAGGTAAATATGATTTACTGAAGAATACATTTATTTAATTATCAGTCTCAGAGTCAGTAAATCACTTCAAAACAATCCCTTCATTTTCTTGCTCATTTAAACAGTGGAGAAACCATAACACTTCATCAAAAATGTTTTTGGCCAGTCAAAGTAAATGTTAAATGATAAACGACTGCCATTTCTACAGACCATGCCAAGAGCAGAGATCTTTTGAAGTGACAACATTTATCTTCGATGCTTCTTTTATTAAGATGCAACTATGAAAAAGCCATACTATACCTAAACTGGAAGATTCATTTGAACATATCACAACACTTGAACCATGGTTCACTTCACATTATAGGCAAAGACCTATAAAGAAACAATATTAATGAGCCATATGATGGACTCTGCAGAAGCAAAATGTACTAGAAAAGGACCCCAGAGATTTATTTTGACACAAGTAAAATGCTTCTAAAAGTTAGACGAATATCTTCTAAAACCAACGACCCAATCTGCGGGGAGGGGGTAAAGAGAGTTGTGAAAGCGGTGGGGTTCTACGTTAGCAGATTTGCCCTCCCAGGGACTCTTAACCCAACAGAGGGGCAAATCAGCTAGCAGGCGGTTGCCACAGCCCTCCACAACAACCAAACACAGTGAAAAGCACTGCATCAGTACTCCTGCGCCCCATTCTCTTATGTGCATATTGTATAATAGACCATGGATAGCCCAGTTCAATAATTTTACTGTTATGGATCTGGCTGCTTTTTAATAGTTATGATTACAAGTGCTGTTTCTCTTGGCTTTTAAAAAGAAGCTATAAGGTAAGCTATTCATCAAATGCCATGGATGGAAGGATGAGTGGTGTAATAGGCATTCCTGTCAGTTTGTTTCCGATAAGTGAATCTGACAAGGAGTTACTAATTGCCCACACCTGGGCTGATAACCTTACTGTACTTAGCTTCCCTCTCATATATATCTGACACACACACTTCCCGTCAAGGACATTTTGCAGCAGTTAAGAGTTTCAAGAGCAGACTGCAGTTCCTGAAGGTAACTGTTTGCTCCTTTAACTCTTGAGCTAATTGTAGCATTCTTGACTGTGGCAACAATTGAATTATCAAGTATGTTTTTTTACAAGTTTTTAAACTGTTGCTGTCATATAAATCTTGACTTCAACCTTTTCATGGTGTGGAAGTATACCCCTATGGAATTCATGTAAGTGCTTGGGAAACATTTGATTACTTGTGGCATGTTTGGAGGGGCCGGCCACTGATGGTGCCCCCCCTTTTCTTGGCTCTTACATCTGGGCCTTGTATTATCCAGTGGGACTCACCGTTCCTCCCTTTGGGAGAGAATTTAATAATAGGTTGCCGGGCGCCACTTACACTTATAATTATTAGTATTATAGCTAGTCTTCCACTGCTTTTATAGGTTTTTAACTAATTTATGATTGTTTTATGACTGTATTTTTACTGTATGCTGTGCACCGCCCGGAGCCCTTCGGGGACAGGGCGGTATAAAAGCCTAAAGTATAAACAAACAAACAATGTATAACTTTCTACTGTATGATTCACTTAATTGTTATGTTCACAGGTTCCACTAGTCTTAAAGTGTATATGAGGCCAGTACACATCCGGATTCCGGTTAGCTTAGTGGACACTTCTTCTATTATACAGGTTCTTCATCAGTATTATTGAGTCTGGAACTCAGATATCTTTTGAACATGTCTTTGATGATACATTTGATGGTTCACACAATACTCTCACTACAGAATTTTTCAGAAAAGTGCTATTAAACTTTATTTGAATATAAACAGCGACTGCTGCAAGTCTTTTTCAGTGTATTTTGTACTGTTCTTTAATAATATAAGGGTGCCAGGTACCTTCTTGCCACCAGTGGGAGATGGGTGGTAGGGTTGCCTAGGTTGAGAAACCCCTGGAGATTTAGGGGTGGAGGCTGGGAAGAACAAGGCCCTCAAGGGGGCACAATATCATAGAACCCAACCTGTAAAGCATCCATTTTCTCCAGGGGAACTGATCTCAGTAGTCTGGATATGAGATGTAACTCCTTGGGATCCCCAGGCTGACCTCCCTAATATAAGGAGCCCCTTGGGGATAGGGTCTAAATTAAATTAAATAATCTAAATAAATAAATAAATAAATAAATAAATAAATAAATAAATAAATAATGGCATACAGTCCACCCTCCAAAGCAGCCATTTTTACTGTATGCCACACAACAGTGCTTTAATTTTTCATGATCTTCTAAAACCACTAATCGACAATATTTTTCCTCATTTCCATGATGGTTTGGGGTCATTATTCAGGTAATATCTGTAAAGAAACAGCATAGGGATTGACCTTTCTATATTGCTGTTGCTTAGAATATTTAAATAGACATGCATAGCAAGTGAATCTAACTCCTTGTTTCCTTGGAGCTCCCACGTCTTGATCCCGCCCTTGGTCTGCTTGAACACAGAGCGTAGCAGGGCCAAACTGCGCCCGGTGCGCAATGTGTTTTTTCTGCCCCCCATGGGACCCTGCGGTGCCCCCCCGGCGCCCCCCCACAGCACAAACACACCACCTTCCCACACTTACCTTAATTCCTTTTCTTTTTCTAGTACTTTTTCAGGCTGAAAAAAGCAGCCTCTTCACAGTTCAGGCTAAAAACTGCCTGAGGAACTATACTTCCCAGGAGACCTTGTGAGCCCCAAGGTCTCCTGGGAACTGTAGTTCTTCAGGCCGTTTTGGAGCCTGAACGGTAAATAAGCCACTTTTTCCAGCCTGAAAAAATACTAGAAAAAGAAAAGGAACTAAGGTAAGTGTGATGCACAATGCACCACCACCCTTGCCGCTTCACCACTGCTTGAACACTTAGCTTTCCTTAAAAGATACCGTTTTTGTGTTTGTGGAAGATGACAGAAAAACTAGGTTGAAGTGGGGAGTGGGACAGAAATTATATGTTCTCTGGCTATAAGTTGCTGGCAGTAGAGATGGGGAGGGTCTGTACTTAATTATTAATCTGTATAGGAGATAGGTTGTCTAAATTATGAATGTAAGGGAAAGTAAGCTGCTCCATCCCATCCTCCAACCAGTGTGGAGGAGGGGTTTGTGGACACCCTGGCAGATTTGGAGGCACATATACATCACAACACTAGTCTATGGAGGCACACCAGCATCGGGGTAAGGGGGGAAACAAGGGCTAATAAGGACCCACCATATCTGCCCCCAGAAACATCCTTTTTGGTGCTCGCCCAAACTCATGTATTGGAGGACTGCTGCTACTGAGATTACACGGGTGCTTTGATGCACACGGCTACCTGGGTCCCCAGTGCCTGTGTGCAGCTCCTGGCCAGTGTAAATGTCCTTTATGCTGGCTCAAATGCCATTTACACCAGTACCAAGGTCATGATGCCTCCTCAGAGGTTCACCCCATCCGCAGATTGCATTGTAAATTGTTCACAAGAACTGACATGGGGATCTGGAGTGGGAAATGTAAAAAAAGAGGTTAAGAATGGCTAAATAAATGACCAGTAAATCATAACAAAATTGGGAAAAAGTGTACCCTATCACTGAAAACTTAGGTGTTTAAAGGGTAGCTGTAGATATAAAAACAGATATGTCAGAGCTTGATTTTGTGTTCCTTCTAACCTACCACGTAAATGTCAACTTTTTCTGGTAAGTCACAAGAATTACAAAAAAATTAGTCAAAGGCACTTCATATTCTTGAAATCTAGCACTATGACTCATAAATATGCTAATGTTTGTGCTAATTTGGAAGGATGATCAGCAAATCTCAACATCTACCATGTTTCTCACAGCGACACAAGATGCATTTCCAGATTTGTGATTCAACATTAAGGCATGATATTCCACAATATGTACTCTTCCACCTACATTTTTATTAGACTTTTATGCAGTCTAAGGAAGCAGATTCTCCATTATGGAAAATCCTGAGTTAAACAATAAAAATATCAGTTTCTCAAACTTCCGGAACCAGGAGGAAAATGTCAAATGCTCTTACACCCATGAAATGATTTTAATTCTGACGCATCACTCTTTAGTCCTGTGCGTTTCTTTGCAACTAGTTGCATTTACTTGAAATACTAAGTTATCCTCAACTCAAAATGAGGGTTAAAGACTGAGAAGTATAAAACATTCATGTAACAGGAAACATCTAAATGCTATGTGGCTACTTCCTTCCTTTACACCCTCAGAAAAATCTCTGTTGAGCATTTCAACAATTATAACAAAGCCGGCATTGTGAGAGCTCCAGACTAACAAAAATATGGCCTGGTTACTGTTATTTGCTCACACCAATAACTGTAAATAAATCCAATCTCACTTCCTCAGTCCACTAATTAAAATTGCTACTCTTCCTCCCCCCCACCTTCTTTTTTGCTCTTATCAAGATAGGACATGAGGAGAGGCAGACCAGCACAAGAGTGCAGCAAGAGGGATTGCTATCACAGGTCTGCTGTATAGGCTCTTCCACAAGAAAAGCAAAGGTTTGGGGAGATGGGCTCTGGTTCAGTGAAAGGACATCTGCTTGGCCTGCAAGAAGGTCCCTGCTTCGTTGCTGGAAATCTCCAATTAAAAAGACGAGGCAGTGAATTATTCAAGACATTGACTTCAGAGTACCATATTTCTCCATATTTCACCTATGGTGCTAACTTGCTTGCATATTATTAGTTCTTTCTCATATCTGCAGCCTCAAATGGACTTTCAGGATGGGACACATGCTTGCAGTTTGTCTGATATTTGAAACCCAAAGCTGGCTGCTCTGCTGGCATACAAGGGCCAGGAGGGGACTGGAGGCTAACTAAGGCCAGCTCCCCGTCCCCCAAGAATGCCACCATAGCTAGAGGGACCATGGATTTGCCCCTCCATTTGTGTAAGTACCCTAGAGAGAGCATTTATGCCGGCAGGAAGCATGGCACATCCAGAGGGAGATTTGCCTCCTCCCCCCAGATCATGCTGCCTGTCTGAGAGAAATTTCATTATTGAAGGTTCTGATAATGGCGGATTCCGCACAGGCCGAAAACAGCGCAGTGCAGTTGGCATAAACAGAAACACAGCTGCCCCGGGGCGTTTGCATGTCTGGGCCGCAGGCCTTCGCATGGAGGCGCAGCGGGGGGTTTTTTTGTTGGCTGTCCACGCATGAACCCCCACAGTCACGCTAACATCCCGCATCCCGCAAGATCCCCAATACGACCCTGTGCACCTGTGTGGCTATGCGGAAATGAGCTGGAAATTAAAAAAAACACACGCAAGCACAGCCAAAGCAGAAGCGCCTCCTGCCTGGCTGTTTGCTCGGCGCCAGTTGCAGAACGGTGTATTTGAAAAGACTCGCTCGTTTAGTGAGTCACATATATGCTGGTTTGGGGGAAAATGGAACGTTGCAGCTTTGCTTCAGCAGCGGTAGCTGTGCAAAGTCCTCCCCCAAAATGGTGTTTTTACCATCTTCACACTGCTGATTTTGGCCCGTGCGGAATCCGCTAATGTGAAGCATTCTCTACTTGCAAGTTGAAGTCTTACATCAGTAGAACTACATATACTAGAAAATTTTATTGTATTTGGTTAGAACTCTTTGCTGCTGTTCTACCTTCCAGCTTCCAAGATGTCTTACAAAACAAATAAACCAACACATAAAAATAAAACAAAATAAATAAACAACACAGTTCAAAAGCAACTAGAACAGGGGTCGGGAACCCGCGGCTCGGGAGCCGCATGCGGCTCTTCGGGGCTTCTCGTGAGGCTCCCTGCTGGCTGCCCCTTCCCGGGCAAGCCTGGGCAGAAATTAAAGGAACGAGGTAAGGGGGCGAGCGAGCAGAGCGGGGGCGAGGCTGAACAAAGCGAGCAGGGGGGGGGGGAGCGAGCGGGCAGGCAGGCATAAAGTGGAAGCAAGTGACCGTGACGGACAGGCATGAGGCAAGCAGGTAAGCAGATGGTGAGGGACAGTGGCGAGACATTGGGGGGGGGGGGGGGGAGGGCAAAGCCAGGCAGGCGGAAGTAATGAACCGGGCGAGCCGGAACAAAGAACGAGTGGGCCAGAGCAAGCAGAGTGAGAAGTGAGCGGGCAAGAGTGAAGAGCGAGGAGAGCCAGCGAGGCGGAGCAAGGAAGAACAAGTGAAGCCCGAGCTTGGGAGCAAGAAGGCAGAGCTGAAGACAGAAGTGTGACGAGGCAGGACTGGTGGGCAATGGTGAACGTCGCCGTGAGGGCAAAAGGCAAGCAGAGTAGCAAGCCGAGCAAGTGGCGAACAGAAAGTGAGGAAGACAGAACAAGAACAAGGAACAGTGAATGGCAGGCGTGGCAAGTGAAGCAAGTGAAGGCGGGCAGGAACCAGCAAGCAAGGTGAAAATGCGAGCCGAGGCAAGTGTGAAGCGGCGGGCAAGAGAGCAGAAACAGGATGTGATGCGGCCAAGTGAGCAAGTGAACAGAACAACAAATGGCGGAGCAGAGTGTGGCCAGGCAGGAGTGAACCAAGCAAATGGACAGGTGAGCAAGTGTAGCGGCCAGACAGAGTGGCAACTTCAGGTAAGCAAATCATGGCGGAGCAAGTGTGAGCAGAACAGCAGAACAAGCAAGGTATGGTGAACAGACAAGTGTGAAGCGCCGGACAGGAACAGAAAACAGTGTGATGTGGTGAACAGTAGTGTTGGGCAAATGTAGTGAACCAGAAGTGTGGTGAACAGAGAGCAAACAGGTAAAAGCGAACAGCAAGTGTGACGAACAGAATAAGCAAAATTAGGCAAGACAAGTGTGGCCGAACAGGAGCAACGAACAATGTGGTAGCAAATGTGGTGAGTAGAACAAGCAAATGGCAAGCAAGATGTAAATGGCCGGAGCAGAATAACAAATGTGGTGAAGCAAGTGAAATGGCCAGACAGGGCAAAGCAACCGTAAATGCGTGGTAGACAGAGTGGAAGTAGCCGGGCAGAGAGCAAAGCAATTAAGTGGAGCAAGTGAAAGCCAGTGGGCAAGAACAAGCTGGAAATGTAGCGAGGCAAGTGAGTGGCCGGGCAAGACAAACAGGTAGTGAACAAGTGTGGTGAACCAGGAGACAAGCAGGTAAGTAGACGGGTGTGGTAGACAAGTGGCGGTGAAGCGGGCAACAGACGCAGGTAAGCGGGCGTGACAGAGTAGTGAGCTGGTGAGCAGGAGCAAGCAGGTAAGCCGAGCGGGCAAGTGAGAGTGGCCCCAGAAGTGAACCCAGGAGGGCAATAGATGTAGTGAACAAGAGTAGTAGTGAGTAGAGACAGAGTGAGCAGGCGAAGCCAGGTAGGCAGAGTGGTAGTGAGGCAGAGACAAGTGGAGTAAAGTAGTGAGACAAATTAGTGACCAGGCAGAACAGAGACAGATGTGAGGCGAACCAAGTGTGGTAGACAGACAAACAGATGTGGTAGACAAGTGGTAGTGAACCCAGAACAGAAGCAGGTAAGCCCAGTGAGACAGTGGTGGTAGAAGACAGAACCAAGCAAGGTGTGGTAGACAAGTGGTGGTAGACAAGACAAGCCAGATGTAGTGGCCGGGCAAGAGTGTGTGGACAAGGCAATAGCAAGAAACAGATGTAGTATGGCAAGTGGAAGGCTAGACGAGCAAAGTAGTGAACCAGTGCCCGAAGACAAGGCAAGCAGATGTACAGGCGAACCAAGTGGTAGTAGACAAATGAAACAGATGTGGTGAACAGAGTGAAGTGGGGGGAGTGAACAAAGCCCGAAACGGATGAGTGAGAGTGGCCGGGGGGGGTGAAACTAGCCGAGAGGCGAGGAGCAAAGCAAGCTGCGAGGCGAGTAGGGGATGAGCCGACGGCGAGGCAGAGGCGAGGCGCGCATCCATGCGCTTCTTAGAATGAGTGGAGTAAAAGGTTAAAAAACCCCAATATATACAGTGTTATCTTTATTTTAAATGTCGAAAATTATTTGCGGCTCCAAGTGTTTTCTTTTCCTGTGGAAAACGGGTCCAAATGGCTCTTTGAGTGTTAAAGGTTCCCTACCCCTGAACTAGAAGATCCAATTGCTAAGCACCATCAGGAAACAAAAGGGATTGGTACCTGTGAATCAACCATCATGTGACAAAGCTGCAATCAAGACTAAAAAGATGCCTGGCTAATCTCTTTAACAATGCAGAAAACGTGCAAGATTAACTGAACTGAACTATTCAGCCAGTGCCTCTAAAAGCGGGAAAGATGTGACATGGGGCGATTCCGCACACGAGTAAAATAGGTTTGATCCAGTTCCCTGAGAAGGGTACTAACCTAGGTCGAAGCCATTGTTGTTCCCCACTGCAACCAGCTTGATCCCAGCTCGGAGGACAGGATCATCCTGTGCCTCTTCGCTGCTCCGTTCCGATTGGCTACTGTTCTATAGCCATGCTCCGTCTATCCCCACACACGTTATAAAAAAAACTGCCACGAATGGAGGGACGAAGGTGGCGTTTTTTGATTGGCCAGCTGTATGCATGCCCCAAACACTCAGCTGTGATTGGCTGAATGGGGGACTCCTGGCACCAGAGATTCCGCACTTTACTGGAATCGAGCTGAGTTTGAGCGTGGTTCCCTGAAAAAGTAGTAGTTCCCAACTGGAGTTAGAAATTTGACCGTTACATGGGGCGAAGCTGGTACAAAATCCACGTCCGATCCAGTGGTTGTGCAGACGCACTTAAGGTGCGAACGCCAGCTTCGAACTTAGGTCCGATAACGCGAGTCTGCGAGGAGTACGACCATGGTGTTGTTTTAACACGAATGCACTGTAAAGTGTTTTAGTACATCTGGCCAGTAGATACCCTGCAGTATCCAAGTCCAAGTTTCAGTTGCTCTTTCATGGTGATGTAGCTCATACTGGTAAACCAGAACAGGAGGGAAGTGATCTACCTCCCCTCACAAAAACTATAGTTTCAGAAGGTAGCCATAATGGTTTGCAGAATAACAGCTAGTTTTGTGTTCAACAGCACCTTGGAGACCAACCAACAAAAATTTTGGGGTAATAGCTTTCTGAGGAAAGTAGCTTTGACTCTTAAAAGCTTATACTCTTCTCCTAAAATATTGTTGATTTCTGGACTTGAATGTGGCTGCTCCACAAAGTTTAAAGTACTCCTTGGCCCAAGTTGGCATCCTGACAGGCAAATTAATTCAGCCTAATAAAAGTTCAAAATGCTGGCATTTTTTTCTCAGAAGTGCTCTGCAGGAGGGTGATCTTGGCAAAGTTTGCCTGCCAATGCAGATTAAGCACAGGAATGTCAAGGGGTAGGGACCTTCTCTTGCTGCCAGGAACTAGTAATTCTTCTCCCAGACACCACCAAAACAATGTTCTCAAATTGTGAACATTTTTAGAAGCATTTCCCTTCCCCATGTCATGTAAGTGCCAGTAGTATCAATTTAATTTCACTTGTATAGTACAGTTTTATACATATGTGAGGTTTAAGCAGTCAAGAATCTGCCAACAAAACTTTATACTTGCAGAACTGCAACTGCTTTGCGTCTGGTGCAAACCAAATTAAGCCAAGAAAGCACAGTTCTTTGTCAGGCCTCACTTTTCGGCCCTTTCTGCACAAATCTCCTAAAACGTTTGTAAAACTTTTGTACGTTTTCAATCCCTCACCCCTTTTTGTTCACCTTTTCAAATGATTCCTGGCTGCCATCTTTGGTTTTTCCCTATTTTTTCCCAGTGTGTAGACAAATCAGGGCTTCATGCTTCATGCCTCATGCTACAGTTCCCTGAGTCTTCACATTCCTACGCATGCATCTGGTGAACTGGGTTCTAGTCCACAGAAGCGCAACAAATCTGTTAGCAGAGATGCCCAAACCTTCTGATCTGGGGGCGCAGACACAAAATGACTGCCACTAAATAGCTGCTACAGATTGTGCAGCCCACCATAAAATGGTTGCCATAGGTTACCTTCAGTCACACAGTGACTATCCTTGCGCTTTGGTGGCAGCTACTGCTGAAACAACATTTTTAAAAGTCCACACAGCCAATGAATTTCCAGTGGCTCATTAGAAGCTCTGCTGGACAAAAGTCCCACCTGGTCCCATAGTCTTTCTAAAGATTCCTGATGGGCATCAGCTGTCAGTGAGTGTCTTGGCATCCACAGGCAGCATGTCAGGGACCCCAGCTCTAAGACGTTACCAAACTCTTGGTTGTTTCTAATATACTGCATTGTGTAATGTTTCTCATAGCATTTTGTGGAGGGACAGATGAACATTACACTGTCCAAGTGAGGACAACTCACTAAAAAATTTACATCTGTGCTTCTTTAACTCACTAAGAGATCTGAAAGAAAAATAATAAGGGGGGGGGGAACCAAAGCATACATATACACCAGAATGCAGGGAAGTGATCCCCAAGGCTTGCAAAGTACAAACGTGGGTTTTGCAGGCCTTTCACCATAGCTTCAACATAATGGTTCTTCTTTAGGGCTACTTCAAGGGAACTTAAAAATATTTATTTTCCGCATATCACAAGCTGCCTTTTGAAACTGCATTCAGTATCAAAAATTATTTCCTGTGTGGCATGGAAAGGAACTGTTGTTCAAAACCAAGCCAAAACTCCTGGGGCAATGGAACTAACTGCCCGGCTCTTTCAATCCTGGCTTTTATATTTTTTCCCTTTTTTCTCATTGTTCTAAGAACAGTACTGTATTATAGAATGTTTCCTTCATAGTATACATTCTTGTATCTCATCATCAGGAGGTTAATTAATATTGGTCCATTCCGCACAGCCTGGGAATGTCATGGGATGCTAAAAAAAGGTATCCTGGGAAGGCACTCCACATAGCTTTCTTCGTAAGACATCCTCAGGATACCTTATTTTAGCTCAATGCGTCTTTTTTGGAAAACACTTCAAAGTTCACTTTTTTTCCCTAAGCTGTCTGCAAAACATCTTCTGCCTGACTGTGCGGAATGCAGAGGTCTGGAGGCATCTTATTTTTCCCATCTGACCGTTTTTCCCTCTGGTCAGTTTTACCCTCAGCTTGTACCTGACAGTTTGTGTGTAGTTGAAAGGATACTCCTTTCCACCAATTGCTGAAGGAGGTTTGCTCTGCAGGCTCCGATTCCAGATGCCTTTTCAACCCAAAAAGTACATAATTGTAATTCAGATTCAGAGATCTTTATTAGGCATATACAACACAGGGAGAGTAAAGAGTAAATCCAGTAGAGAACAGTAAAAGTGATATGGTCAGCAGCCAAGGGAACCTAATTCAAAATGCACAGCAAAAATTTGGCTACGATTTCCATTAGTTCAGCCTGTGGATTGTTGAGCAGGAAAATAATCTTTGCATTGATAGCAAGATCTGAGAATCCAACTGAGAAGCCAACAGAGGTTAAGGCAGAGAAGTCCGGCCTAGAGCAGGAGAGCAAGATGTGTTCAAAGGAGTCAGTGTAAGTAGGGCAGAAAGAACAGTGTCGATCATGCCGAGGAATGTTTAAGAACCGGTTTAGAAGTAAAGACGATGGAAAAGAATTGCATCTTGCTCTTGAGAATGCCCATCTGAGTTTATAGTTAGGAAGTTGGTTCAGATAATAGGAAACACGGACCTTTTGGGGAATAATCCCAAAGTACAAGGGTGAACAGGAACTCTGTGCCTTGTTCAAAAGATATTGATATTCCTGCTCAAATAATTTGTTTTTAGTTGAAGATAAACCTCATTGGAAGTGAGCATGAGCAAGGAGTCCCAGGCAAGGCCCAATCGGAAGATCTTAGCCTTGATTAGTAGCCACCAGTCAGAGGTCTGGAGTTCATGCATCACAAGTTGGACCAAGCTGTGGGAGTTGGAATGGAAACAGAGGCACACCCAAAATTTGAAACTACGTCCAGGTTTACAGAAGGTGCTGTCCTACCTCAAGGCAAAGGACTGCATAGGGGACACAGTGTGGAACTTCAAATATTTTATATAGGAAGCTGGACTGCAACTGTTCAAGCTTGGATTTCCATGCGTGGATCCATATAGGAACCCCACACATTAGACGTTGAACCACTTTCATGTTGAATACTTTCAGGATGAATCTGTCACCATCAAGGGTAAAAAACTTCAGAACAGCAGCAGAGGCACATTTGCTACCCTTCAGGGCCTTGTCTCTATGTTTAGCCCAGCCAGACTTATGTTGGAAGACAACCCCTAAGTATTTGAAGGATCTAACTTGCTCAATAACTGAGCCCTGAATAGACCAGGTCATAGAACTACAAGTGTTTGAGAAAACCATCACCTTGGATTTTGATGGATTGATTGAAAGCCGATTAGATACGCAGTAGTTGTTACATTTGAGGGGTGCATTCTTGAGGCCAATCCTTGAGCAGGACAGCGGAACTGCATCATCAGCATATAGAAGAATTGGGACCGGAACATTATTCAAATGAGGACAATGAGAATTTGTGCTATTCGGGGGCAAGATCATTCAGGAAGAGATTAAACAGAACAGGGGCTAACACACAACCTTGCTTGAGACAATGATGTTGGGGGTTAAGTGGCCTAAAGGATTGATTCTAATTTGACAGGTAGGGTTTTTATGCAGTGACATTATTAACATGAGGACGCTGGGGTCCATTCCAAGTTTCATCCATTTAGGCCACAAGAGGCCTCTGTCAATGGAATCAAATGCCCCTTTTAAGTCTATGAAGGCTGCGTAAAGACTGGATTTACCTTTCTGCACATATTTTGAGATGAGCATACTCAAAATCAGGCAATGATCTAGGGTGGACTTCCCTTTCATAAAACCAATATGTTCAATGCCAATTATCTTTTCTGCTGAAATCCAAGAAAGAAGGTGATTCAGTAGAAATTTGGCATACAGTTTGCCAGAAATTACCCAAAGGATGATTGATCTATAGTTAACTGGCAGAGGGTGATAACTTTTTTTGAACAAGGGGATAATGGTGGCATTTGTCCAGGAAGACGGGACATGACCCGAGTTATTCACCATGGTGAATAGGGTGGCTAATAGGGGAGACCACCAGTTGATGAACGATTTGTAGATTTCAGCTGGGATGCCATCGGGACCAGGTGCCTTATTGGATTTAAGGTCATTAATTAATAACCTTATTTTGACTTCGGTGACTGGAGGCCAGCAGGGAACATCCCTGGTAAAAGGGAAAACATCCCTATTGGTGATGTCTGTCACATTACCAAACAGGTCGCAGAAATACTTATGACAAGTTTGAGAATCAATGTTGGAGATAGGAGGAACAGATGTACGCATTCCATTAGTGACTGGGCGCCAAAAGCCTCTAGGATCATTAGATTGAGCTGCTTGAATGAGAGCGCTCAACTTTATCCTAATTTGCCTGTGGAGATTCTCACACAGGAGAAAAGATGGGTGGCTCTTGAGTGTAAAATATTCCTTGAGCAAATTAGCGGCACCCTGGTGCCTATAGACAGAAAAGAGCTTTCTCATAAGTGTTTTAGTTGCCTTGCATTCCACAGTGAAATTAAGATCTGATGTTGCCTTAGAGGAAGCATAAGCTTTGATAGGGGTTGCAAGGGCCCTAGCCAATGATTGGGTTGCATAATTGTACTCAGATGGTCCTGCCAATTCTGGCAATATTTGGTTTTCCTATTTTTAACTTTTTTGATGCGTTATCTCCATAACTGTCCGGGGGTCGCTGCGTCGGCTCGCCCTGGACTTGGATGGCCGGGAGGTGGGGCCGACAGCGCGACGGCAGAGGGCCAACGCAACGCCCGGACCCGCAGCAGAAGCGCCAGCGGGGGGCGGAGCGAGCGGACGACGGGTGCAAGGAGGCGCAGCTGCGGCTTAGCCGGCAGCTGCAGCACCTCTCGCCATCGACGGGGCGCGGCCAGGACGATGACGAGGCCGGGAACGCCCCCGAAGACCCGGGAAGCCTTCAGGCAAAGGCGAAGACCGCCGGGAGAGCGAGGCTGGCCGCAGCAGGGGGTGGGAGGGTTGTGCGGGAGCCCAGGGAGGTCACGGAAAGTGTCGTGGGGGAAGGGAGGTGGAGCAGAGAGAGAGAGAACGACGAAGCAGAAGGAAGGGGAGTGAGAGAGAGTGGAGAAGCAGAAGGAAGAGGAGTGAGAGAGAGGGGAGAAGCAGAAGGAAGAGGAGTGAGAGAGAGGGGAGAAGCAGAAGGAAGAGGAGTGAGAGAGAGGGGAGAAGCAGAAGGAAGAGGAGTGAGAGAGAGTGGAGAAGCAGAAGGAAGAGGAGTGAGAGAGAGTGGAGAAACGGAAGAGACGGGGGACTGGGTGCGAGGAGGCAACCTGGGGAAAAGAAAGGAGACCAAGGAGGGGAGAGAGAGGCTGACTGGGAAGGGAGCGGCAGACCCCAGTAGGGGAACTACCAACCCCAGACGCCTGTAGGGAGAGACCAGCAGAGAGTGAGGGCTGCCCTCACCCCTGGAGGGCACCCTGTGGTTTAGGCAGCTGACTGCATTGAGAGCCCCTAAGACCAGGGCTACAGACGAGGAGTCCAACACCTCGGAAAGGGACGGTGGGACGGCTTGTCAGCCACGACCAAAGGAGGGGGAGGGGGAACGCCACAATAACTATGCTGACACAAACACAAGAGTCGCTTGGCAGACCTGTTTACCTCCCATTGGGAAGTATTGGGTTGACCTGCCCTCCACAGATCGACTTTTTCTGTGCACTAAGAAAAAAATAGATTTGGTCCACTGAGCACTGGGTCAGCCCTATGCTTCTCAATGGGAGGTAGACAGGTCTTCCAGCTGACTACGATTCTTGCATTTTTGTCTGCATGGCTAAGGAGATAGCTTATCGAAAGGTTTTTTTTTTTTAAGTAAACCATATATTGCCGGAATCGGCAGGACCATCTGAACTGTATTTTTGAGGCTGAAAGGGTGCCTAACAGCAGAGCCTGCAGAACAAACATCCTGGGGCAACCTTCAGCAAATGCCAGCAGGAGAACGCCTTCAGCTGCACAGATGTCAGGTGCAAGCTTAGCGTGAAACTGACCAGAGAGCAAAATGGTTGGGCAGGAAACAGCTTTTTTTCCATCTCTGATGCCTTTGCTGTCTGGAAAGAACACCAGAAGCTACCTCTTTTTAAGACACCGCATGAACATCTTTTTTTGTGCTGTGTGGAACAGACCATTAGTTATCCAATCCTCTATTCTGACTGATATCTATTTTTTTCTATTTTAAGAATATTATTGTTGTTATTATTATGACATAAATTTAGGCATTTATATTTTTGTTTATATTGTTTTCAGATGCTCAAAACAGTTAACACATATAGCTGTAATTCTTAAATCAGGACAGTAAAGTAGGCCACTAGTTTCCCCCTCTAGCAGGAAGTCTCCCACCCTGAATCCCTAGTTCCCTGCCATAACTTGGCAGAGTGAAAGAGGACAAATGGGGATACTTTTCAGCATCACACCATATCCCTTCCAGCAAGGGCTGCCTTCTGGGAGTTGGGAAATTCCAACACAATTTCAGGGTAGAACCAGTAGAGGGTGGCATTTGGGTTAATTCTAAAGCACCATGCCAACATCATGTCAATTTTGGTTTGTGATGGAAATGATATTTTGCTTCGCTGATGTGATACTGATCAGGTAGGTCTCTGCCTCAGCATCTCCTCCTGGCTGCTAGCACAAGACTGGCAACACTGTAGTTGAGTATTCTTATTGGCGATGGAGGGCTAAGATGAGAGAATGTGACAGTTACGGCTACCACGCAAGTTAATAAAAGACAAGACTTGAACTTGGGGCTTCTGGGATAACAGATCACAGTCAGTACACTGCTTTATGATAGTCTGTCATGATCCCTAATGAACTCAATCAGGTTTCTTGGAGAGTTAAAGATCACAACATTGTTTTTAACAATGTAGGAACTGGTTCAAATTTCCCAGTCTGTTTAGAATGTTGCACCAAAAACCGAGGAGAAAATCCCAAACCGTATGTGTGCTACATATACCTAACCACAGAATGGCTATTGTGTAATTCCTATTGGATTCATGAAATAAATAATATCTTGTCAGGGAATAAATAAAAGACCATAAGTTGCAGAATGAAAAAGGCAGCCTCTGATGCACAGAGGGGGCTATTCATCAGAACTCTCATGCTGTTCTCCTCCTGAATTGGAAATCCTTCCATCTGCACTTACTCTGGAGTGTAGAGTGGCAAAATGTCTCTTCCTTGTCTCATTGAGGGACCCTCAAAATAATCCATGCTGCATAAATAATATTCCAACCAATCGTTTAAATATTAAGTGAGCTGCCATGCAGCAAATATCATCTTAATATGTTATGTAAACATTGATATACATGGAGAACAAAATTCCATTACACAAGTTATTTGGTAATGGCAGCATACCTGAATTTTGAAACGTTGATGTAGCTCTGGAGACTAGCATTCACTGCACTTTTAACATTTGAATATTATTCTTGATTACAAACAAAAAGTAAAAACTTGCTAGACAACTGCAAGTTAAAGGCATTCCAGTTTTAAGACAGATTCCGTACAAATGAAGAATGCTAGTTTCTGAGAGTGGAAGTCAATTCATGCTGAACCTTGTAATTTATCATACAAACTCAGGAGATACAAATGAATGTCACAGCGCTATTTCTTCATATCATAAATATTGGAGCCTTTCATACATCTTTTTAAAAAGTACTGAGTTTCAAAAGGCTTGAATCAATCTTTTTCCACATAAAGTGTTACAAGACTCATGAGAAAATATATTAAAAGTCTCTTGTCAGGGAAAGAAAATCCCCTTCAGATCACTGATCTTTTAAATAATCACATTAAAGAGCTTTTCTATTCTATAAAAAGGACACACTATTAAAGTAGCAGATTTTGCAATGCGCAAATCTGGAGCCACAGTCCAAAGGACAAAAGGAATGCAACAGAGTCAAAATTAAGGTAGTTAACTATACTTCTAAAAACTAACCATGAGTACACACTTGAAGTCAATGCTTTGCAGCCCAGCATTTAGCTAACACCTCAAAGACATTCTCCATAAAGGCTGAAGTTAGTGATGCTTATGCTAACTGACTGACATGAAAACAACTTTTGACTCTGCAGAAATATCAGATGCCTACACCTCTTGCTATTGGTGACAACAAACCTTATCCCCAAGCAACTAGAGTCATCTTGCCTGACATGTACTGGGAAACCAGAAAGGAAGGGAAGTGATATGGGGGGGGGGGGGCATCTGTTGGTCACAGAGTGACATCGCTTCCAGGAAAACCCTGATATCATGCCTCCCTAGGAGTCTCATAGAGTTACCATAGAGTTGGTGTTACCTTAGAGTTGCCACAATTCCTAGAGAGCTGTCATGTCACTTCTGAGTTGTCCCCGGCCCAGAAGAAATATTCACAAATGATAATTTTTACTCCTTTGCCGATCGCATATAATGTCCCAACTGATTTTTCAACAACTTGTTTGCTGCCGCATCTTGTAGACACTAGAGGTAATAAGTAACATTAGGTGCCTGTCCTAGATATAGAAATGACCAGTTGATGTATGGATTTTAAGTAGTTATTCAAGCCAGCCTGACTTCTTCAAACAGTTTGAGAAGGTCATCTCTTACAGGAGAGCCTTAAACAACCTAGTAAATGTAGTATTATCACTTCCCCAGAATACTTAAGGGACAACACTGGGTTAGTTGCTGTTGGTCTTTGCTGATTGGAGACTGCTTCAAATGGGCAGTGATAGCACAATGCACCAAGGTCAATGCAAATCAAGTAACAATTTAAAATTCTCACTATTTCTGTCCATTTAGAGAACCAATTAATAAGACACAAATTAGACGGGTTAAGCAACACTGTTAAACTGTGCTGTGAAGCATTAGCCTTTACCTGAATGGTGGGAATTCCAAGCAGGATGCATCCAGACCAAAGGTGAGTTGTATATGCAGTAACAACACTATAATCTTTTTGTTTTGGTTATTTTTAAAAAAGATAAAGATGAAACACACACAGAGAGGGGAAGGTGACTAGGTGCAGAGGAGAGAATAGAGTTCCTGTGCTATTAATTACTGCTAAGGAAAAGAATTTCAACTGGTAAAACTCTGTATGATGACATACAGACATTCCAACTTCCAGTGGAATGAGGTTTCACTCTGGTTGAGCCTATGAGTGCCCCCAAACTACACGTTGCTGATAGGGGCTATTTTGTGTTTCTTAGGTCTCGCCTCCCCAGATACTGGGGTCTTAAAATTTGACAGGTGGACTTCAGAGGTATGGATTTCAGAACCCACCAGTTCTGAAAAAAATCTAGAATTGGCAGTGTGAGTGAATTGTTGTGTTCTCCCCTCTTCATCCCCCTCTTCCTTGTTTTCTTCCTCATTAGTCTTTCTCTCCTTTTCTTTTCTTTTCTTTTCTTTTCCCTTTTCTTTTTTGTTTTTGTTATGACATGTTCCTGCTAAATTTCCTCTTTTGTGTCTGGTTAACCTAGAAAGGGGGAGAGAGGGGGCAGAGACTATTCTGGGTTACAGCTTGGGTTACCATCAGGTTAGGGGGCTGAAAAGACTGAAGATTGCTGATCTGAAGACCAATAGTAATTTGAAAAGTTAAGAGGTATCTGTCACCCACGTTCTATTATAAGAAATACCTAGTACCTTTGAATCCATTACTAGGTCAAACTCTGCTTCTCAAAAATTGATCCCACAATTTGCCGATTAACAACCAAGTCTGTCCCCATGCATATTTTCATTGTCTACCTTGAGGACTTCTCTGCTAAAGTTAAAAACAAGATAAGTACAACAAGAAGAGCATGAAGTGTCAGTGAATGGTTTCATAATAAATGCAAACCACAAAAGAGCCCACATGACTGAGAAACAAAAGACGACATCAGATTATTAAGTGAATTACAGATATTTTCTCAATTACTACAATAAACCACAGAAACCTAAGTGAACAGGGTTAATGCTTCACTTCTCTCTCTCTCTCTCTTTCTCTTTTGTGCCCCATAAATTCTTTAATCATCTGGATACTATTCTAGGAATGTTGGAGAAAACATGTCAGATGGTTATTAATCTCTATAGGATTTCTTTGTTTGCACTAAACAACTCCAGTTCTATTACTGCTTTATTATGTACATAACTGTGATTCCAATGCAGAAAATCTTCATCTGTGATAACAGTCTACTCTACAAGGCAAAGTAATAAAAAGTCTGACTAGGGTAATGTAGTGGCCCATGCCGTTCCACAACCCCCCACCCCCACCCAAGGCTACTGAACTGGAGAGTTTCAAAACTAGCCATTTCAGTATATTTTCAACCATGGGGTTGTTTATGTGGAATTAGAAATTCCAGAAATTAATTCATGGTTCTTAAATCAATAGCTTAACCTCAAGCTTATTTACTTTGGCAGGAAATGTTATCCATCCACATGCCTTTGTTCATTATTTTGAATGTCTTCAAGAAACTATGTGCTACCTGAGAAATTGCCTAATCCCACATACCTAAAATAATCTAGCTACCACTGGTTTTTTAATTGAAATTATTTATAAATGGTGTTCTGCAAAAACAAAAGAATACAAGCTGGCATGCAACATGGCACACAACAATATAAAACTTTAATCCAAATCACCTAAAAATGTAAAACAGCAACAAATAACAAAGATGAAGCAGCACAACAATAATATGGTGAATGAAACTAACAGCTAAAACAGCAAAACTAAAACTAACTAACTAAAAACACCTATCTCAACAAAACGCCTTGGTAAATAACAAAGATAACTAAAAGATCAGATGCCAGACTTGGCCATTATGTTGTTCAGAGGTAAAATAAAGATGAAGGAAAGGGTCCATAATTACTTAGAGTTTTTGCTCCTTTTGAACTCATTTCAGCTTCTGATTAACTCCTTGATATTCTAAACAAATGAAGAGGTTCTCATCTCAATAGAAGTTATTCAAGGTTGAAGCAGAATAATGAACTACACTGCAAAACACCATAGGAGTATCTACATTCTCCAAGCAAGTAGCTGAAGTTGCATATAACTAACATTCACACACTAAAGTCATGTTAACTACATGGATACAGATAAGGGTTCCCAACCTCCAGGTGGGTTCTGGACATTGCCCAGAATTACAACTGATCTCCAGATCGTAGAGATCAGTTCTCATGAGAAAGTCCCTTTCCTATCCAAACCCCACCCTACATATGCTCCATCCTCCAGGAATTTCTCATCCTGTTGATGACAACCCAACTTAGATCATTCTTATATTACCAAAAAAAAAAATCATACCTAAATAAAAGATATAGGGGGCATGAGTGGAGCTATACATACTTTGAATGAAACAAAATTCTCCCAACGCTAACCCCCTGTTTTGAGCTACGGAAAGCTGAATTCTACTATTTGTATAGAAGGATTTGAATGCGTGTTATATTTATTTTAAATTATTATATTTAAATCATTGATTCCGCTCCTCATGATAAAGTCATACAATTGCAAAGGGCACTGCTTCCTGATAGTCATAAATCCTACTTGGCCCCAAATCTTTCTCCTCAGAATTTCACCAGACACTACCAAAACACTACACTTAACTTTACATTAATAGGTAGGACTTTATGAGCCAGATTAGATCTGAGATACCCAGATTGAAATCTGCATTCTGCTATCCAAGTCTTGGATAGTCTTGGGCCAACTACTCTCCCTCAGCCTAACCAGCCTCCTAGGGCTGTTTTGAGGATAAAATGGAGAGGAAACTTATAAACTGCTTTTGAGTCCTCACTGGAGAGAAACGTGTGATATAAATATCTTAATAAAATAACATGAGAATGCAATTTAAGCACAAATTATACTAAATAAAATAAAACAAGAACTCACTTTAGACAAAAGTTTACTAGTTTCATTACAAATTGAGGTTGCCAACTGCCCAGGAGAAAAGATGGCATGGCCTTTGATTTTAGAAAATGATGTTTTTCATGGTATGGAGCTAAAGCCTGCTAATCGATACAATTCAAATTATAATTCAAGGGACAACTACCCAGACTAATTCAAATGTTGGCAAGCCCAAATGATCATGAAGCTTTTTAATTGTGTAAGAAGCTGTTATGCATAACATAGATGATCCAATTTGAACAGTAAAATCTCTTCAACGTGCGCTAAATAACCCACAGTGAATAACACACTGTGCAAACGAAATATAAATTTCCCCTTTACCAAAGGCAGATGACTATAAATCACTGTACAAAATGGCATGTTTGCTTTCAACAAGGAAGTTTCATTCCATTCATATCTGAAGTGAAAAATACAGTGCACTCCCTCCGCAAGACCGGGTTCTATGGTTACCACTAGTTATAAAACTACTTCACTCTTTATTCAACAGCAGTCAAGTATAATGCTACTCCACATTGTAAGAAGTTACTCTTCCATGCCATTCACCGCTAGCTATCTCGCTCCTTGAAAAAAAAAGAGACATCATGCATCTCTGCACTAAATCAGAATCAAATGAACTGTTCCTTGGGTCAAGTGTGTGAAACAGACAGACCTCATGCTGCCTGATTGTCCCCTCAGGTGCTTTTGAGCAGCATATGGACACCTGTTAGCAATCTGAGAAGAGGAACTTTGACAAATATTCTTTGCTGTCATGGTTGAGCACAAAGTTTCAAGACATAATTCAATGTATATTAAAAACATGTGAGCCAATTGTAATGGGTGCTTACTCAGAAATGTTCAGTGAGTTTAATGGAATTTACTACTGAGGAAGTATGCCCAGCATGTCAAGTTTTTGTATTGCAATGAATTTGCAGAGTAAATAATAGGGAAGATGCGAGTGTTAATCATCATTGAAAGTTTAATCGTTACAGGCACAATATTAATTTTTAGTCTCATGATTCCTATAGGTTATTTCACACATTTTAAAAGGCTGAATTGCAACATGAAGGGTTAGCCACACCCACATGGAGAATTTCTGCAAAGTATGATGGCATCTATATTGATTTTTGGCTACAAACCAAATATGCATATTCTTAAAAATTCTCCTGCTCATGGTATGTGTCCAGCCAACTCTCAGTGCTGAGCAAGGAATCTTTTCTTTGAACTGAACCACAACATTCTAGATGAGTCTTACATACACATTATACTTGTCCAACCTGAAATGGACCACATAAACAACTTGCTCCACTGGGAGCTAAAAAATCCAGGCAGGTTGTATGTTTGCTCCAGAAAAGCAAACAGCAGCATTTGATGGGGATGCATTTGATATCAGGTAGAAGGAAAAAACCCTGAATTATAGCCTCCAGTGTTTGCCGTGGAACAATTACAAATGCTTAGAAGATCTATTCATAGATCTCCCTGCAACTCATCCATTTTTGCCCTAATTCCCACTGATATAATTATGGTAACCCAAGCCCAGATTATTCAACTTCTGTGGGGCTTATTTCTGAGTAATGGTGCATACTCCAAAATCTCTGTGTTTGGAGATGTAGCCTTAAACAAGTAGGCCAACATTCTAGCTTCCCATACTCTATGTCCTTATTGTGTTTCTAAGTTTGCCTTCCTAAAACAGTCCCTCAAATCTTCTGATAATAATGTCAAGTCAAAGTTACTTGCCCAGGATTCTTCAAAGTCTAACAGCCCCACCCACAAATGGGTGTCCAGTCACGCTACAGCCGTGCCGCCCTGCTGCTCCTAAGGGGGCTTCCTAGCAGTGTGGGGAGGCTGCCAAAGTGAAAAAGCCTCATCGCCTCTGATCAGTCTCTATGGGGCTTAAGCCCCTCCCCCAGCCATGCTCCTGCACCACCCCTCCTGCACCAATGGAGGCAGCAAGGATGTGGGAATGTTGGCACTGAGGTCAGCACCGTGTCGCACTATCAGGGGAGGGCAGAAGTGGCTGCATGCTTTTCTGCCAGGCTAAGTGCCACAGAAAGGGTAAATCCCACGGTGGGTTCACCTCCCCTTTGGATGGGGCTCTAAGTCAACCAGAAACAGAGTCTGAAGGAGAACACTCAATAGATTGCTTTCAGGCAGTCACTGTGTGTGGTATATGACTGGGGAGTGTGTGTGCCATCAAGTCACAACTGACTTATGGTGACCCCGTTGAGTTTTCAAGGCAAGAGACATTTGGAGGTAGCTTGCCACTGTTTGTGCCTATGATGACTGAGAGAGCTCTGAGAGAACTGTGACTGGCCCAAGGTCACTCAGCAGGCCTCATGTGGAGAACTGGGGAATTTGTACCCAGTTCTCCAAATCAGAGTCTGCTGCTCCTCATAACTGTATCATGCTGGCTTTCAGTGGAGAGTTCTGAATTCAAATCCTGATTTCACCATGAGGTCCACTAGGTGATAGTTAAACATTAACATAAATTTCCTAATGGCAAGAGTAGTTTGACAATGGAACCAATTACTGGGCTCTCCCTCACTGGAGGTGTTTAAGCAGAGGATTAACAGTTAAGGATGCTCTGGGTTTTGTATTTCCAGCACTGTTTTCTTACAAGGCTCCTTACAGCTCAATAATTTTATGACCTGGGGCCAGTCCTTTCTCCGCTCTAACCTGTTCCAAAAGGATAAAAGGGCAGACACTCCTTGGAGAAAAGGAAAGGAAATAAATGCAGATAAGGAAAATGCAGTTTTAGGCTCTGAACCCAGGATAGCAGTTCATCTCTTTTGGGGAAAGATTATGCATCAGGCCAACAAGGCTATTTTCCTCCTAAAGATTCCCACAGCCAAAGCCAAATGCTAATTTGAACTATTTTTTAAAAGGAGGGAAAACAGGTAGAAGGGACAACACTTTGCTAACAAGCGTATGACCCAGTCCAGCATGTCTGGGGACCTCCCCAGAGGAGGACTCAGGTAGGAAAAAGGGCACAGCTTTGGCCCTAGAGTCCCAGGTAATGCCTGCAGGCTCTGAGCCTAAGCCTCCCGTAGTACCTGGCCCAGAGGCTCAGATAGTAGTCTCTACAGGAGCAGCTCCAGAGTTCCAAGAGCGTAGCTGGAGGAAGCTGTGGGCCAGTTTGCAGGGAAGAAGATGCAGCAGCAGGCTAGCATCTCTGGGGCAAGCTGGCCTTGACGAAAAGTCTTTGCAAGAGCCAGACTGCAGTGATGCAGCTGGTGAGCATGTGCGTAGCTGCAATGGGGACATCCGGGGTGGCTTGTCCCGGGCAGCGCCATTGCAGTCACATGGGGAGGCAGGGCCAGGGACGTTTCAGGGCGTGTCGGGGAGGGTGCAGGCGGGTGCAGTTCCCCCTCCATTTGTCACTGCTGGTGAGTGGCATATCTGCTATAAAAGATGTTGGTAGTCAAGCTGTGTTGTGGTCTTGCAATGTTAAATTTCTGGTGCCTGGACCCAGTTTTGATCTTGCTTTTGACCCTGGAGTTGGTTCTGTTTCACCCTCCTGTACTTGGTGCTTGATTCCTTTAAACTACTGAATCAGTTGTGAGCTGCTTTTGACTCTGCTTGGGAAGGGCCTGTCTATGACAACATGCAAGGAGTAGATCTGAACCATTTTTCTCCTTTTAACAAGAGCAGTCTAGTAGCAAAGCAGATAAGCACTACACTTTCACCAAGAGTTTAAAAAGAAAAAAAATTAAGATGGTTCCAAACTGTAGCCATGAGGAAGTGTCTCATACATAACGTCACATGCTGTGACCAATGCATACAGCAATTTATTTACTTAGAAAAGGTGCATGCCCCTTCTCCAAAGTCTGCTCAATACAACTATCATTCAAACACAAATCTTTTAAAACATTTTGAAGCAGGAAATAAAACGTTTTCTCCGTGGAGTTTGACATGGTTTTTACCCCCAAACGTCTATTTTCAGCCACAAAACTTTTAAATGAATCCCCTTTTAAAACAATTCTCTGGCTGAAATGTTTTGAAAACTTCCTCAGTTTCTGTGCGATCTATTGACTACATTTGCCACTTCTCTACTTTCCTGAACTTCCTCCTAGACACCATTTTCTGAGCTCAGTCAGTATGTCTACCCCACCCCCCACCCCCGTCTGCTTATTTGTAGGATTTCTCTGTTTGTTCTTTTATTCTTGGGGAACCAGTCTTTGAAGCATCGGGTATACAAGGAGAATAGAATGCAGAATGAGGCTGTGAAGCATTGAAGCATTGATTCAACACAGAACTCAAAACAAAAGGGAAAATTCACATAATAGCGGCCAGGAATTGTTTCGAGGGAGTGAGTGCAGACATACATCATTATAAAGGGGGGTGGAGGATTGAAAACGTTTTGGACATGTTTAGGGGATTTGTGTGGAAAGGTAGCACCATAGTCTTGGTAGCACTTAAAGTTTGATGGGTGGGAGAGCTTTCAGTTTTTGCCACTGTTCTCATACAATGTTATGAAAATGTTGACATTTTTTTGGCAATGGCGGAAATTAAAATGATAGATGGATGGATGGATGGATGGATGGATGGATGGATGGATGGATGGATGGATGGATGGATGGATGGATGGATGGATGGATGGATGGATGGATGGATGGATGGATGGATGGATGGATGGATGGATGGATGGATGGATGGAAAAACAGGCATCATGCAAAATAGAAGGAAGTTAGGCACACTTTTATTATCTCTAAAAATGAATCAAATATGGTAGTTAACTAATGGACAGATGCAATCCAGCCACAGATAAAAATGCCAAAATTCTACAGATTTAACAGAGAGATTACAATTGAGAGAGGTAATTGTCCCAATTAATGTTCATGTGAGTTCGAAATGCTTAACTGCATTAATGCCCTATATTTCATCATAAAGAAGTCACACTTTCTACACTAAAAAGATTATTTTATTGCTAATAATGCTACCTGTTATAATGTAGCAATTCTATAACTGTAGTTTCATTCCATCTAAAATCATATGGAGGAGGCTATATGTATTGTGGGTGGATATACATTCCCTCATATTTTCATACATATGGAAGAAAAGGATAATGGGATATAACTAGCATGAAAACATATGGTAAGAGAATTAACAGCTACACAGGAGAGGAGCAACACAGCACTCTTTAGGAGCGTGTCAGCCAGAAGGATGCTACACGCTATTTTTGTTGTATTTTAACAAAACGCGTGCCAAATGGTTTCTTACCATTCCATATTCTTTGGAAATATAAAAACCTCCTTTATTTTATGGAAGCATAAAAACCATCTTATGCCAGAAACCTACAGATCACCAAATGTATCTCTATGTCTCCAGTCACATCCTAAACACACCAAACAGTCCAGTGTCTACTGTCAAGTTCTATGCTATAGCTGCTCCATCATCTCTGAGATTCTCACCTTCAGGATCTACCACAGACTTTTTTGGAACTACAGTATTCACCTAATGTAGTAAGGAAACAGACTGACAAAGCCAGATCAATACCAAGGGATAACCTGCCACAAAATAATCCCTAATGTTAACAACAATAGAACACAAATGGTGGTTGCATACAGCTGTCTGCTCAAACCAGTTCAACACATCATCAGTGACTTGCAGCCTGTGGACAGTGATACTCCTTCCTCACAGATACTGACAGATAAACCTTTTTCTTATCCACAAAAAGCCTCCTAACCTTAAACAACTTCTGACTCACAATAATGTACTTCCTAACATGCACATGACCTCTGGGACCAGAGACTGAAATAAAACACACGCCGATTTTGTCCCAATTTTCACTCTGAAAACACAGTGACCCACCTAACACCACCATCAAAGATTCATTCACATTATTTGGGCCATGAAGTGACAGCAATGCCCTTCTACTCTATATTTGACAAACAGGTCAGTTCCTCCATAAAAAGAATAAAAGGGCATAAATCTAGTATAAAAAACCATATCGCTCAAAAAACCAGAGGAAGAACATTTTATTCTTCCAAGATCTTCCACTTCTGACCTAACAATGGCAGTCTTTAAACAGTAAAGCTCCAAGGGGAGACTACAATGTGAGACTGCTGAACTTGAGTTCATTCAAAGATTCAGAACAATGGACAACACTTCCCTGCCAGAGCTGAATAGGGACATAGGATTGTTATCTCAGAACAGATAGTAATTTTCTGTCCCTTAAGCACTTCCCCTCAGCGCTAATCAACCTAATAAAGAGGTACATTTTGCATTGTACCTCTGCATCCTGACTCTTTTCTTTGCTACACCCCTTCCATCTTCTGACTGGGATATTAGGACTCCGGGATCTCCATTCCTACTTGTATCTGATGAAGGCAGACTGAACTCTAGAAAGATTATGTTCCCAAAAAATCTTGTTGATCTCTAAGAGCCCAATCTGGAGTGGGGGGGGGGGGACTCCCACTGGATACGACATGGGCGTGCGCAAATGGGGGTACCCACTCCTCTGGCGTAAGGGGCACCCCTGTCATGCAGTGAGGGAACCCATGCCTCCAGAGGGCGCCACAGAGCTCCTTGGTGCCCATCTACCATGGAATTGCACATTGACAGGGAAGGGGGCATTCTAGGGTAGGCCCAGAAGTGAGGTCAACTGCAGGTTGCTTCTACCGGGCTTTTAGCCCCCGGCCGCCACAGTGCAGTTCAGTGTCATCACACTGTCTGTTTTCCTTTTTATCCGACATTGTAGTGATACTTTTTGCCAGACTAGACATACACTATAAGACTGAAAGATTCTTTTCAGATTTGTATCTGGTATGCATCTGGTAATCACTTCATGGATATAGATTTCATTACTGTCACATGACCAAT
Organism: Sphaerodactylus townsendi; assembly: GCF_021028975.2. Lineage (NCBI taxonomy): Eukaryota > Metazoa > Chordata > Lepidosauria > Squamata > Sphaerodactylidae > Sphaerodactylus > Sphaerodactylus townsendi. The sequence continues at coordinate 31,668,420 of NC_059434.1, forward strand.
CTATTATTTAGATATTACAAAATATTTTACCCTGCCACTCAACATAAATTCTCATAGTAGTTTTACAAATGCAATACAATAAAAACAAAGAACCGGTAATAGAAACAATCCAGTTTGGCATTAAGATCAATTAAACCAATAAAACCTAAGTTTAAAACAACACACATGATAATAAAAATATAACATTTTACTTCATCACCATTTTTACTTAAATACTTAATATTTTAATTAATGTTTAATATTTACTTAATTAATTAACACTTAATATTTACTTAAATACTAAATATTTTACTTCAGCCATCCTGAAATAACCATGAACCAAAAGATCCACATTTATTTCCATCCCTGAACTTTAGGGAGGATCATAGTTTACCACTGTGGCTAGTTCAATGTGGCTGGTTCAATGTGGATCACACATTGAACCACACATCCCACTGGCCAAGAGCGTTGCCGACTTTCCTGAAACAGGGAACAGGTGCCAGATTGGTCAACACTGCTTGGAAGAGCCACAAGTGGGATGTCAAAGAGCCACATGTAGCTCCCATGCCACTAAGTACCATTGATACAGACAATAGGAATAAAAACAACAACAACAAAGTACAAGCAGTAACATTACAATGGTCTACAATGCTGAAATAATTAGAAGTGTGTGAAGCATTGAAACCATCCTGCTTTTCTGCAAGTAAAAAAAGTAGGGGTCCTCTTTTACCCCCCAAATGGGCCAGAACGCACAAAAATTATGTGGGATGGGAGCAGTGGTGGAATTTAGCAGGTTTGCACCACATCGGCAGAACCGATTGTTAAAATGGTGCTTGTAAACAACCAGTTGTTAAATTATTTGAATCCCACCACTGAAAACGGTTGTTGAATTATTTGAATCCAACCCCTGAGGAGGGGAATTACACAAGATTGGGTAAAAAAAATCCATAAAGTCACTTAAATAACGGATGATTACTTAATTCATGAGCTGCACCATGCATAGAGAAGGACTCCCAGTTTTTGCCCATCATACCATTTTCACAAATTGCTACGCCACCCAAGGAACTACTGTTCCTTCTCTTGGGAAACTTTTGTGCAATGACATCTCTATTTAAGTTTCCAAGTTGATCAAATATCAACACACATGAAAACTGCGTCGGTGGGGGCTGAAGCCTGTTCTCCACAAATTATGGTTGCATCCCGTATAGCACTCCTGCCTGCCTAGGAGACATAGAACTCCCCAAGAACATGTAATAAAAAAGTTATTTTGTCAGCCACATGGACTTTGTATGGACTTTGTATCAGGTGAGATGGCCCTTAGTCTTTCTCCAAACTGATGATCCAGATCCCTTACCTTTATCATCCAAAAGCAAGATGCCCATGTGTGAACTTAAAATAAGGGCAGAGTAAGAACGTTGCGCTTCGAAATAGCACAGGCCTGAACAAATTTATTTGTGATTTTGTATTTTTGTATCCATTCTTCTTTCGTAATAATAATCTTTTTTTTTCAATTCATCCGTGAGGAAAGTCATATCAAATTATGCTGCAGTGGGAAAACTAGTGACTTTTCAGCAAACCAGATGTGCTTGATCCCTCCCACGTAACACTAGTTCACGCCAACAACAAATGAAGTCATGAATCTGTTCAATCGAGGGAAGAGTTCTATCTGGATTTCTACCAGATAGATTAGTTCTGTTTGTAGAGAGATCCCCCCCCCCCCCAGTCAGAAACATTATCTAGCATTCCCCTACTTATAGTATGAAGCAATATGGTCCAATACCAATTTTACCATCTTTGCTTCAAAGGGAGTGAACTATACCACAGTAGTATATATATTCTTATAATCATGCTGCTATTATATGTTTTATTCTACTGGTCCATGACTTCAATAAATTATTCATTGAGAGAACAGGACCTGAGTTGAGAATAAGATCAGTGGATAATATTTCTCTCTCTCAACTCTAAGCAAGTAAATCCTCACATGTCAATTACCTGTCGGGATACAGACAGGACATTATGCTGCTAAAGCTAATGTAGTATTCTATGCGAGCCCATGAGATTTGTTTCACTCTTTATTAAAACCTTATCACAACCACCACATTATCAAAAGTACAATGTTAAAGTAGCACAGAGATATCAGGATTCTCCACCTACTCCAAGACTAGTACTGTGTTTCCCCGAAAATAAGACAGTGTCTTATATTAATTTTTGCTCCCAAAGATGTGCTATGTCTTATTTTCAGGGGATGTCTTATTTTTCTGCTCCACAGCTGCATGCTCTGGTGTTCTGTTCGACGGGCATGCTTCCAAACAAAAACTTTGCTACGTTTTACTTTCGGGGGATGCTTTATATTTAGCACTTCAGCAAAACCTCCACTACGTCTTATTTTCAGGGGATGTCTTATTTTCAGGGAAACAGGGTAGGAGAAGATATCATATAATATAAGAGAGGTGTAGACCAGTGTTGTCAAAGGCTTTCGTGGTTGGAATAAATTGGGTGTTGTGGGTTTTCCGGGCTGTGTGGTCATGGAGAAAAGCACATCTTATCATCACATGTCACTGAAGATGCCAGCTACAGATGTGAGCAAAACATTAGGAACAAAAACTACCAGACCATGGCCACACAGTCCCGAAAACCAATAACAACCAATTTCCTATTCTCCTTGGCAATGGCTCTAAGTCTCTGGGTTAAGGCAGACATTCTAGTGCTCCTTTAGGTGATATATTTAAGAATGGAAGTGCTCCTTTAGGTGATATATTTAAGAATGGAAGGCCAGAAGCCAGGATAAATGTTCCCCTTGCAAAGACGTCCCCAAATGTCATTTTACACTCCATCTGGCTCAATTCACAATTTGAAGTCCAGTGGGAGCAAAATAAGAAAATAAAAACTTCTTAAAAGAACTATAGGGTATGTGGAGGTGAGAATGGTAAGCAGGGTTATGGTTAAGTACCATCTAATTTTTTATTTCCTGAAAATCTCCTCAATCCCACTAACTCACATGAAGCTGAAACCATGCATTTCTTTCTTATTGTCTAGTTTGGCCCTCAAAATGAGTTGTACTACCTGAGATTCTTTCACGCGATATTAGAAATTCAATCTGGAACCTTCTACCTAAAACATATCCAGCTGTGCAGGTATGGGCATGCTGCTCATTTTTGTGCCTTATGTCTCATTCTACAAATTGCAGCATGGACAATTCCCATACCACTGCACTCTGAAGTCCACTTACTTCGAAGAAAATGCCAGTGTAAGCAATGGAACTTGCATGCAATCCTATGAATACTTTTCAAAAGGTAAACAACAATGAAATCCTAAGTAAATCTGCATGGTATCAAGCTGTGTGAAGCATGCTCTAATCTATAAAAGCTTATGCCACAAAATACCCATTTGTTTTTGAGGTGCCACTAGATGCTCTTTTTCATCTGGATATAATCAATGAACAAGGGTCCCTCTAGAATTTGTGGACCATGAGGATAAAAAGTCAGAATCAATGCCTGGATTTATACTGAACTTATCTTCTATTTACCCTTTGTGCACATAGTTCAGTAACATACCTGAGCAATATATATTAGTTATGGATTATCTCAAGTACCAAGTGCAACATACCTCTTTCTGTTTGTTTTGTATCAGTGTATAATGAAATTGACAAGCATTAATGGAGTTACTTGAAACACTGTCTTCGACGCTGTGTAACAAGGACTTCATTAGCTCTTGTAAAAGAAAATACAGTCACAGGCTCATTCCACACATGCAGAATAATGCACTTTCAAACTGCTTTCAATGCTCTTTGAAGCTGTGCGGAATGGCAAAATCCACTTGCAAACAGTTGTGAAAGTGGTTTGAAAATGCATTATTTTGCGTGTGCGGAAGGGGCCTTAGAACCAAAAATGTCTCAAACATCATCTCTCACTTCAGACACTAGGAAATTAACAACAGAAGAAAATAATAAATTCAAACAATACATAGTGAGAAATATAAAAGGCAGTTCATATAGATCAATTTTTAAAAACCCATGATTGTAAAAGAACTGTGTAAGGAACTCAGATACTTATAAAATAAATGTTGATCGTATTTCCAAGAAAAATCAGCATAACCAAATAGAGATGTTAACAAACAAAAAAACAAAACAATATTTAACTTGAACATACCACAATCGGGTACACTCTAATTTGTATTTTCTTTACTCAGGCATACTTTTCCTCCCTAATCTATTTTGTAAACACAATTTAGAATGTAAAACAAACTGATGACAGATTTACCCTTGTCAGAATTTTACCAGTCTTAAATGAAATTACAAACATATGCAAAACTAGGGTGGATTTGATTTAAATCCCTAGTCAGTGAGACTTGATTTGAATCATGGTTTTCTATACACTGCTACTAATATAGGTTTTCTCCTCCAGGGAAAGAATAATATGATACACTTCAGGCCATACACACAAAGATCCCAAGACTTGTATAATATTCTGCTCAAAAGGTTTCACATTCATTTTTCTGCTTGCCCCTCCCTCTCCACACTTAGCTTCTTGTGCACATCTATTCCACTCCAAACAATCCTCTACTCATTGAACTTCTTGAAATTTAGCACTTAAGGGATAAGAGGTTGATTCTGTGTATATAGATTTGAAAAGGAACAATGGGGTGAAAGTCTTTTTCAAGTTTGTATGTTTATTTTATAGCATTTTTGCTGTGAAGAAGAGACATGTTACCTCTGCAGACACAAATTCACAATTTTGAGAACTGCAAAACCAAGCATCCGTGACAATATCTTCTCAATAGAAAAACTGCCCAAAATAATCTTACAGAAACCTCTGGAAGAACACAGATTAGTGGAACTCATTTACCAAAAAAAAAGTAAATATTGCATGAATATAGTCTCATAATTAATTAAAATACAGCCTCGTGCTACATAATCTTTGTTTCATGATGAACAACCTTTGGATTGCAATGTATCTTAAATAAAAAACTATCTTTAAATAATTTTTCCTCAAAAAACATTTTATTTTTTAAAATCCATTTAAAATTTTAAAATTTGATTTAAAAAATGATTTTTGCCACCCTGAGCAGAACACAGTACCATTATCCTCCCCAGCAAACTCTAGCACCAACAGTTACATTATATCTTAGCAATTTTCCAAAGTATGCAGGAAGTCAAATAAAAACACTACAGTATAAATACAATTAAATGTCAATAACACACTTGTATGTCTTTATTTATAAAATTTATAACGCACCTTTCTGCCCTCACAAGAGCAATAAAACAGCTAATAAATTAAACATTCATAATTAGATCATTTTTAAAACCCTTTAACTTCCCACACAAAAACACACATCACCAAAACAATTAAAAACAGAGCTGTAACATATACAAAGACAGAACATAAACACATCAGTTAAAGACACCAAGCAAGAGATCATGGAGGGAATGCCAAAACGAAACAAAAAGTCATCAGCCAATGGTGGGAGACAGCAACAGAAGGAGACAGATGAATCAGGAGTCAGAGAGTTAGGCCGTTTCCGCACGGGCGAAATATGACGTCGTGGAAACGGGAAAAGAAACGTCAGGCCCGAGGGCCGTTAAGCGTGCATAGCCGGCGAGGAGGTCGCGCGATTTGCGCCGTCGCCGCCGGCTTAATCGGTAGCGAAGGCGCCCGTATTCAAAAAGCGCTTTGGTGCGCTCTTTTTCCACATGTGGCGCACAGGCGCCCGCGGTCGATCGCGAACCGCCGCGTCGCGAGCCATTCTCAACAATGGCAACTGCCAAAAGGCCAAGCTCGGTCACCGTCCCCCCCCCCACACACACGTTTGTCCCTGGTGATTTCCCTGCATGGTCAAGCACCTTTCCCAGATCCATGTCGCCTGTGCAGATGGTGGCTGCCCATACACACTCTGGTCTCACAGGTAACATGAACTGGGACTGACAGTAGCTGGGAGGGGAGGCAATGACAGATGGGGGGGGGGGGGGGGGGGGGGGGCCGGGCAAGAACATCAGAACAGTCACATCAATGCCAATCCCGCTGCTTAGCGAGTCGCAGCCAGCACTTATGAAGGCGTGGCGAGCGCCTTCCAGCTTCCGCCATGGCGCTTCCCGTCGCGAACCATCCACATTTCTCACGGGGCTCCTGGCCTTACGCCCAGCTCCAGCCTGTCTGTGCAAAAGCGTTTTTTAGCGGATCGCGTTGCTATTCTCTGGCGATCATCAGCGTGAAGCTCGCTTTTTGTCCACGTCTTGGAAACGGCCTTAGAGTTTTTGTGCCATGCCCAAGAAGGCTCTGTTCTGGGTTGCAACCCACCTGTTCTCAGAAGGCAGGGCCACCTGACGACTACTATAGTAGTTGGGTGGGTTCATAAGGGAGTCAGCAGTCCGTCAACTATGTTGGTCCCAAACCTTATAGACTTTGAAGACAAACACCAGCATTTTGAATTGTGCCCTGAAGCAAATTGGGGCCCAGTGTAAATGGACCAAAACTGAGTGATATGGTCCTTATGACCCACTCAAGTCAACATATTTGTTTTAATTAAAGTTTCTAAACACTTTCCAAAGTCAGCCCCAAGCAGAGCTCACTGCAGTAATCTAATCTAGATGTAACCAAGGCACGAAACGCAGTGGCCAGATCTTTTCTGCCCAGAAAAACCAGTCTGTTTCCACAAGGGGGCAGGAAAAGCTGTCCCACCCAGGTCTGGAAGCAGCAGAGAGCAAGGTTCAGGTGAGTTCCGCAGGTTCTACTGCCAAGCTGCTGACTTCTGTCCTGTCCCATTGTTGTGTTGGTACCGAAGTGCAGACACATTGATAATCATGCTACCCTCCGGCCAGTGGTGGGATCCAAAAATTTTAGTAACAGGTTTCCATGGTGGTGGGATTCAAACTGTGGCGTAGTGCCAATGGGGCTGGGCTGGGCGTGACGGAGGCATGGCTGGGCATTCTGGAAGGGAAGCGGGGCTGTAGCAGGGACGCGAGCCATTTCTGCGCCCAGATCAACCTTGTAGCAGAGAAACGAATGCACGCAGGCGCAGGCTGCCATGCACGCCGGTGCACCTTCTGGTAGACTGCTTCAAGTTCTGCACGCTACTGCTGAGAGGAGGGCGTAACTAAGGCAAAAATCACGTGGCAAAATCACCAATTAGTAACCCCCTCTCAGCACACACAAATAATTAGTAACCTACTCTCGGGAACCTGTGAGAACCTGCTGGATCCCACTTCTGCCTCTGGCAACCCCTTGACAACTGAGTTCCTTCAGCTATAAAGGGCTGGAGGTGGGGAGGAGAGAGAAAAATGAAACTCAGTTCCACCATTCCAAAGGTGGAGTGTAGCTCTGTTCTCTTCCCCAAATCGGCTGTGGGAAGAGTTTAAAGGGGAAAGGGGAGTCATTGTAAAGGGGAAAACTTTGAAAGCCTCCATGCACAATGCTCACAACATCATGTGGAAGCTACCCCAAAACAAGGCATTCTGCGTTCCACCTGGAGAAAAATCCCGACATAGTAGCCTCTGACACTTTGCATGAAGCACGTCCAAACGTCCAGTGTGCAAACACCAAGGCTCTGACACCAGCAGGACATGCCATCCTTTCCCGTTTCACCCAGGAAATATAAACTGAGGGCTTCATGAATAATTCACACTGGTTTGCGCCATAAATTTATAATGCCTCTTATTAGTTTGAGATAACTGGATTTCAATGGACTTAATGAGCTCAACACTTCAGCCTGCACTGTGTGCAAATTAAAACTATGTATCTCCATAAATCTGTAAAAATGATAGGCTGAGAAAGAAGAGTTTCCTTTTAGAAACAAAACAAAACTTCCAAGTGATAGCATCTCAGATCGACAATACTGTGCAGTTACAATGGATCTGATTAAATAGAAACTTGAGCCGCTTGAAAAGAAATAATTAGTTATGAGAAGTCTGAAACATAGAAAGGCTCCAGACATTTCCCCCCCCTTTAGTTTAAAAATCTCGTTTTAATGTTAAAGACTACAGAAGACAGGGAGCATCTTATAACCTGAGTAGAGGGAGAGGGATGAGGCCTACCTCTCATATCCTGGGCAGGAGGCCTGAGGAGGCTTTGCAGCCTGCAGCTTTTTCCCCAAGACCCCCAATTTGGACAGAGTTTTCAAGAGAGGGGGCTCTATACAAGACAGCAGCCAACATGGGTATTTATTTTGTTGTTTAAAGTCAGATCTTCAGAATAAAGTTCAAATCTCTTCTGTGCCAAATCCCCAGTTCCAAAACCCAAACAGTCCAGTCTGCTTGCTGCCCGGGGCGCGGGGGGGGGGGGGGGGGGGGGGGCGCAGCTCCCAAATATCTGGCTGGACCACCGGCACCTCTGTATGTTTTAACAAGGAAATGCGATGCCAGTTCGGCACCACTCTTTCATTTCAAAGGCTCTCCTATCACTTGGAGGGTGACCCTTTCCAACGTCAGAAAGTTGACAAAGTTTGGTGAAAAGTTAAAAACAGGAATTTTTGCCTAGTGTTCACCTTTAAAAAAAAACAAACCGAGATGAAAGATACTCCAACGCCCTACTTGGGAAATAAAAGAAAACGTGGTGCAATTATTTTGCCCCGTTCCCAGTCCCAGGAACTTCGGCCTTTCCTCCCAACTCCGCTTTGCACTTCCAGCGCGAGGAGTCACTTTCACTCTGTAGCACGCCCGCGCACCCAACACACCCCCTCGCCGGAGAAGAGGAACGCGTGCCCGAAAAGACACAGACTGACTCACACCTCCCCGCGTGTCCTTCCAGGAGGAGGCTGGAAGAAGGGGACCCCCCCACCCCCGGGCCGCAGATGCTTCTTATTATTTCTTATGTAACTGCCTGGGACTCTGCCTGGCTCCCCTCTGCTGGCGGCGAGAAACTCCTGCCGAAGTTGGAACAACAAGCGTGGCTGTTGCCAAGGGCTCGCCCTCCTCCTCCGCCTCCTGCTCCGCGTGCCTTTGCCTTCTCCCTCCCCCCAGAGGACACCCACCTGTCCCGGGGGTCGATCCAGCTGGTCTTCTTGGTGTTGTGGTCGATGTAGAAGACTTTGCCATCGTAATCCCGCGCCTCCTCCCAGCCTTCGGGTAAGGGCAGTTGCCCGTTCCCCACTTTCCTAGGCATGGTCGAGGGTGGGGGATCGCTGCTCCATAGGGACAGAAAGGCAGAAAGAAAGGAGGGAAGCGGGAAAGGAGAGCGGTTCCCCCCCTTCTCCTTCCTCCCCGGTGGAGCGGGGGGGGGGGGGCAGACTCTTGCAATGGCTCAGGAAACCCTCCGGAGTTTCAGTCCACCATGTCTGGACAGCAGCCTCCGCCTTCTGCCCTTAACCCGTGGCAGCCGCAGGGGGGGGGGGTCCGAGCCGCTGCCTGGGTTCCGATCCGGGGGGGAAGGCGCGGGGGGGGGGGGGGGTTCGGCTCAGCCCCGGAGCGGCCGCAGCGGTGGCAGCAGCAGAAGCAGCCGCTCATTAGCATGAGATTAGCATCCATCTCATCTGCATGCACATTCCTCGCTGTTGCATTCCTGAGCGTTAACCCTGTCTCTGCTGCCCTCCAAGAAGAAAAAGGAAGATTGGCAGCTAGAAAAGGGCCATCGACCCCCCCCCCCCCCCCCCCGCCCCGGAAAATATGTTGCAGGAACCAGAAGAAAGGAGCAGTCAGGAAAGTGGAAGAAGGGGTGGGGAGAGCAGAAAAGAAAAAAAAGGAGGAGAGGGACAAAAGGATGGAGGACACAAAGTGATTGGGAAAGTGACTTTAAAAGTCTATAATGCAACAGGAATCCAGTGACACTTCAGAGACTAACAAAAATATATTCCCTTTCTAATGCAGCCCTAATCAGAGTTTGTTACTCCTTTCCAAAACCATTGAAGTAGATGGCCTTGGAAAGGTGTAACTCTTTAGGGCAGCACTGAGAACTGAGAACAGCACAGCACTGAGAAAAGTGCAAAAGAGGGAACGAACAGGGTGTCCACTCTCACAATCTGAAAAATGTGGATTTTGAAAATAAAGACCACATTCCACAAAGCTGATCAGTTGACTTCAATTATAAGCCTGTTGCTATGGATTGGAGTAAACTGTTTTGTGCTTCAAGGATTGTTTTCTATGTAATGCGTTTCAGTCACATGAGTGTTCCCAGAAATCTCTTCAACTTCTGAAGATGTTTTTCCCCCCACTTTCCAGAAGGATCCATGTTGTCTCAAGCAGCTTCTGACATGGTGGGCCATCCAGAGGTCCTTGACATTGGAATGTGACTGAACACCATTTTTGCTCATTTTTTTTAGTCATGGGAGTGGCTTGCAGGAGCAATCCTGTCAAATTGTGATGTGAGGATTGCATATAACTATTTCACATATAACTGTTTCCAAGGGCAGCTGTTCTTATTTGCGATGAGACAATAAAGACAATATGATCCAGTGAATAAACAGCCAGAACTCCCTATTGGTGGCCTGGAGTCAGTGTAACCTCTATTCCCTTGGTGAAGATTAGAGGAAATGAATTAAACCTAATCAGTGCCTAACACTGCTTGTCTAATGACTTGAGTAACAGATTAGGATTTGGGAGAACTGACTTTGAATCCCCACTTCGCCCTGGAAACATGCTGAGTAATCTTTGGCCTACAGCACCGCCTCAGCTTAATCTACCTGATAAGGTTGTTGTTGTGAGAATAAGGCTAGGAGGGGAGAGTGATGCGAGAAGGCACTCTGGGCCCCTTTTGGGAAGAAAAGCAGGATCTATTAAAATGAAATCTCTCTCAATAAAACAATGGTCACAGTAGATCCATACCCATGCCATTTACGCACTTGTGGTCTCCTTTGCACTGAGCATATATTTCCTTCAGGCTTGATGCTAGTTACACATGTATTTTCCCCTTCTTCAGCAGTCACTTTAGGGTCTGTGCAAAAGCCACATCCAGATTATTTTAAACAGATCCTCATGAATTCATATGATTTTTGCATTTGAATGAAATGAAATCACCATGAAACTATAAAGCATGTCTTAGTCTACAGGCAGCACTGAAACAATCATGCATCCCACGCTCCGTGGTGCTGCAGTGGTGCAAAAACCTGCTTGAAAAACACTGATCCTCATGGATCCTTATGATTTTTGCACTAGGTCATCCCCAAATCACCAGCACATCACAGCTCAAGCCCTTGGCCACATGTCTGAACACAACAATCATGCATCCCGCGCTCCGTAGCGCTGCAGTGGTGCAAAAACATCGTTAAAACGCACGGATCCTCATGGTTTTTGTACTAAGTCACCCAGTGGTGGGATTCAAATAATTTTACAACTGGTTCCGGTGGTGGGATTCAAATAATTTAACAACTGGTTGTTTACAAGCACCATTTTAATAATCGGTTCTACCCAAGTGGTGTGAACCTACTGAATCCCACCACTGAAGTCACCCCAAAATCACCAGCACATCACAGCTCAAGCCCTTAGCCACATGGCTGAACACAACAATCATTCATCCCATGTTCTGGGGCGCCACAGTGGCATAAAAACCTACTTGAAAAACACAGATCCTCGTGGATCCTCATGATGCTTCCACTTGGTCATCCCAAAATCACCATCACAGCGCAAGCCCTTAGCCACATGTCTGAACTCAACAATCATGCAGCCCAGACTCTGTGGTGCTGCAGTGGTGCAAAAACCTGCTTGAAAAACACAAATCCTTGTGGATCCTCATCATTTTTGCACGAACTCACTCCAAAATCACCATTATGTCACAGCTTTAGTGCTTGCTTTTAATTGAAACTGCTTGAGCTTTAAGTTAAGACCGATACTATGAAAACTATTTAGTATGTAGAAATCAACTGTATAATTTTCTGTGTTATTATGATGATGATTTTCTGTATGCTTGAACTGTACACTGGAATCATATTTTAAAATATTTTTATTTTCTTTCTAATAAAGCTTCATTTTGCTTTGTGGTGTGTTGTTGCTATGAATTCACTGGTCCAAACCCAGGTTAACCTTGGTGAATTATCACAGAGAGGCTTGCTTCAAGACAGTGGAACAATTCTCTCAGACCAAGGAAAGTCAACCTTGATGCTTCCTTAGTCACACTGAAGTCTTCACTTCTGGTTTTCTTTCTTCCTCTTTCTTTTATTTCTGGTTCTTTCTTCTTCTCTCTCATTCTGTCACACACTTTCCCTGCTTCCCAGTCAGCATCCTTATCTTTTAAACTACCTATCAAGAACTATGTACACAATTATAGCATTTTATGGCATTGTCTACAGATAGTACACACATTACATCACAGTTTCCAATAACACATAACTGGTTCTCAGTATTTTTTTCAAAAGAGCTCAATTCATCTGATAAATTTGGCTCTAGTCGCCTCAGTAATTCAGTCTGTAAGGTGGCACAAGATTCTGTTTTTGATCTAGTGCCTAGCTACCATCATATGTTTGAATGCTGTCGGTTTCCTCAGAAACATGGACCTCCATTATCTTTGTAAGTTTTAACCAACCCTTTGTTCTTAAAAATCTAAATTGCCAATTTAGAAAGTTAGTTTTTTAAAGGACAGGCCTGTCCATATTCTTGGCAACATAAAGCTGATGTTACTTTCTGTAAATTTGACATTCAAAAATACGATATTAAATCAAATTTGCTTTCAAATGTTATAGCGGAGCTTTCTTCCCTTTCATATAAATGTGGATCTTTCTCACTAAGTTTTGTGTAGTGATTGGCTTACACTGTTACACAGGTTTTGTGCAGTATATGGACCCAAACAGATAAACTGGTTTTCATTTGTGCTTTGTTTTATTGAATAAGATTCAGCTGTATGTACACTGAAAACACTATAGAGGAGAAGATTCCTGAATCCAGCTGCCAGGCAGTGCTATTCCAACACTGTAGAACTTTGTAGCACAAAACCAGAGAAATGTATTAAAAGCAGAAACAGCTAGGTCTGTAAATATGGTCGTTTCATAGCCAAAACCCACTTTTTAAACCCAGGTAACAACAATGGAGTCAATAAACTAGATGTATGTGGCAGGAAATAACATGATATCACACAGCGATGTGACTGGAAGATCCATGAGATAGGAAGAGAGTCTCTGAACCTCCCTCGGCTTAACAGTAATCTGCCTTGTACATTGGCTAGAATCCTGTAAGGAAGTGCTATCCTCAGCACTCTGCTCTAAACCTATAGGAAGGTAGTGTGCAGCAGTCTGGCGTTTTGCTTCCTTAGACCTACAGTGAGATGAAGAACATGGTGCAAGAGATGCCTTCACAGTTACAGTGAGGAAGGCAATCAAGGCAACTGCTGAGGCTGGGGAAAAGGGAGGAGGTGCTCTTTGCTGGACTGCGTATCCTTTTCCAACTGAGAGGGATAATACACCAGCCTTTTCATGTGTCGACATTCTTGATTGGACAGTCCAGGTCTGGTGTACTGGAGCCCCAAGGGTTGGCACTCAGATTGACTGAAGGTTCCAGGGCACACAATGAAGGAGGGGTCTAAATGGCGAGCTGTTCATTGTTTGAGAAGGCAAGAGACTCTGGGGAGCGACTCTTGAGTCTGTTAGAGTGCTTTTTTTTTTAACTATGAAGGATGACAAAGGAGCATGATGCTAAGAGTACTGCAGATGAACCAGGGATGGGGCATTCAGCTGTCTGACCAAGATCAGATGTAACATAAATTGTGTTTGCGTTTATTATCCTTAGTGCACCCTACAGGGTCACCATAAGTCAGCTGTGACTTGACAGCATTTATTCCATCACCACCACGTGAATTCTGTCCTTTGCAATATGCTGAGTTTGAGCCCTCTAGAAATAAAGTTAGTTTAACTTGAGGGAGTCTGCACAAGTCCTTACCCACCTGCCCGGCCACTTGGTATGCTACTGAGTGACATCTTTATGAGGGTCGTTTTGGCCAATCCATGTGAGAGAGAGTGAGTGGCTGAATTTTACCCCAAGTGACATTGAAGGGCGGGGGCAAAATAGTGCCCCCAACTTAATCCACAACACAGCAGAGACTGCAACACTGCCGTCTGCCCTGGACCTTCAGCTAGCCCCATTTCTTGAAGTGAAAGAGGTGCTTGAGAAGCTACATGCCCAGATTTGAGTCCTGCCTGACAGATGCTTAGCAGCTAACTCAGGGATAGGTGGCAATATTTTCCTTGCAGGTTCTAACAGGACGGCCTCTGGTATTGCCGGTACATCTTCAGCAGGCACTTCTACAATGCTAGGCCCTCCCAGATCCCTTTGGTCCTCCTCAGCCACCAACCTTGGCTCCTAAGATTCCTCCCCTGAGGACTCGGAGTCAGATTCACTGAGCTGGTTGCAGGGGAGATCATGACAATGCAACCTACTACACTTTCATATGTAACAGTATAGGTTTTTAAAAATAGCAAACTAGAATTGTATGTTGTATAATGTAATGGTTTGAATGTTGCCTGTAATTTCTCTGGGTGTATGAAAGAGGCAACCTCAGGATGGGAGACTCCCAGGAATAGCTTGGAGGAAATCAGAAATCGTGCAAGAGGAATGAATGAAAATCACCATTCCCTGCCTGCACATATGGAAAGTCTAGAAGGGGATCTGAGTCACTGTATAATGACAACTAGGCCTGGCTGGAAAATTTGCTTCAATACTAATGAAAATATTTAGTGTCCAAGCAGTGAGGTTCATAGACTCATAGAGCTGGAAGAGACCACAAGGGCCATCACATTCAACCACCTGCCATGCAGGAATACACAATCAAAGCACTCCTGACATATGATCATCCAGCCTCTGTTTAAAAAACTCCAAAGGAGACTCCACCACTCTCCGAGGCAATGAATTCCACTGTCAAACAGCCCTGACAGTCAGAAAGTTCTTCCTAATGTTTAGGTGGAATCTCTTTTCCTGCACCTTGAATCCATTACTCCGTGTCCTAGTCTCTAAGGCAGCAGAAAACAAGCTTGCTCCCTCTTCAACATGACATGCTTTCAAATATTTAAACATAGCTATCATGTCCCCTCTTAACCTGTACTTCTCCAGTCTAAACATCCCCAGCAGCTTAAGTCTCTCTTCGTAGGGCATGGATTCCAGCCCTTTTATCATTTTGGTTGCCCTCCTCTGGACAAGCTCCAGCTTGTCAATATCCTTCTGGAATTGCGGTGCCCAGAACTGAACACAGTACTCGAGGTGTGGTCTGACCAACACAAAGTAGAGTGATACAATTATTTCCCTTGATCTAGACACTATACTCTTATTGATGCATCCCAAAATTGCATTGGCTTTCTTGGCTGCCATAGCACACTGCTGACTCATGTTAAGTTTGTGGTCTACTAAGACGCCCAGATTCCTTTCACAGTCCTTTTAAATACCCTGGGATGTAGTTCATCAGACCCTGGAGACTTGAATTCATTTAAAGTATGAATGTATTCCTGTACTAGCTCTTTATTCTATGCTGAATTTTCCCTACTGTATCTTCTGATCTATTTCTCCCCAGTTGAGCACTGTTTTTTTTTTCTGGAAAAAAACAAGGCAAAGAAGGTGTTGAGTAGTTCTGCCTTTTGTCTGTCCCTGTTAGAATGTCACCAAATGCCAAGGGGGTGCGGGGTGTGTGTGTGCGCAATGCACTGGGTGTGAGCTGGTGCAGGGGCATGGCGGGGGTGTTCTGGGGTGTTTTGGGGCATGGTGGGGGCGTGGCAGGGCCACAGAGCGCATGCATGCCCCTGGCACAGTCCCCCCTCACTCCAGCCCTGCCACACAGTGACCCTATCATATTCTTTTTCTTCCTTTTGCTATGGACATAACCCCAAAAAGCCCTTTTTATTGTTTTTAACATCTCTTGTAAGTGTGAGCTCATTGTGAGCTTTAGCTTTTCTGATTTTCTCCCTGCATGTCTTGACTATTTGTTTGAATTCCTCTTTAGAAATTTCCCCCCTTTTCCATTTCTTGTACATGTCCCTTTTATAGCTTAGCTTACTTGAGAGTTTTATAGACATCCATCCTGGTTTCTTTAGACACCTCTCTTTTTTTCCTCATTGGAACTGTTTGAAATTGTGCCTTCAAGATCTCACTTTTAAGAAACTCCCATCTACTTACCTCCTATGCTATTTTGGCTACTTGAGGGACAATAATAGTTCTTTTTGTTTGCTAAGACATGACTTTTCAGAACCTGTCAATTTTATCCATAAGTAAAATAGGAAAGGCAACTCATGGTAATATGTGGGTAATGCAAAGCTATTCTCTTTGACATAATAACTACATCACAAAAAATAAGCATAACTGGAATTTCTTGGTTTCAATTTGGGTAGCTATGATGGAGGAGTCAATCAAAGGTGGACCTTTGTCCTGTGGGTGTAGATCAACTAGTTAGCCATTGATAACATTCCTTAATTTAACCAGTTATAAATAGAGCAGTGATTCTTAACTAAGGTCATAGTGCCCCCCCCCCCCCCATTTGCTTCTGAGAGAAGCCAAAACAAAGTTGTTTTAAACTCTCCAACTACACGGGAGATGAACTCCTAAATCCTACATTTCTCTGATAGGCTCTTTCCAAAGTTGCACACAGCAAATAGATAACAAACTTAACATTAAAGAATTTACCATAATCTGTCCTGGAAAGAGTTTTTTTTTTCGATGTTGAATGAGAAAAGTTTGAGATTATCATATGCTTGTGATCCGTGTATCGTATGCATATACCTATAATAAATAAAGTTTTCCGAAATGCTGTTTTTACATCCTTACTTTCACTTGCAGCTTGGGGGTTATTCAATGATAATGTTGCATAACTGGTGGACAGCAGTAGATTAAAGAATTACCGACAGTGAAATCCAAATCAGAATAATTCCCATCAAAGTCCATTGACTTTAGTCAATTTATAAAGTATAACTGTTTAGGATTACTCTGTGGGTTTGTTAGAGAGGCCACTGCCTTGAACGCCTTCATCTTGGAAATCAAAGTTCCTTATCCTTATCAGCCTTAATTTGATATCTTGCTTTATGCCATGTGGTGACTGTTCCTCCTAAAGGAAGAATCTTATAACCAGAAACTATAAAGATAGAAAGATCTGAGTTCAGATTCCAGAGATGGGGAAGAAAGACATTTGATAAAACAAATGACCTCAGTTGTAGTTGGAAGTATTTGGTTGTGCAAAATTCTTATCAAAGCCAGGCTGTTTCTTAGGATTCCATCGTGATTGAGGGCAGCAATGAAGTCAAACTTGGCTGGTCTCCCTTCCCCCCCCTTCCCGCCCTCTCCCCCTGCCCACCTTCCTTTTCCATTTTCTCTCTTTTTCCTTTATCCCTTCCCTTTTTTGATACTTTGTTGTGACTCTGTATCTTTTTATTAATTTCTAATTTATTCCCTCTTTCTGGCTGGCTTACTATTAGTTTCTATGGCACTGAGATACTAGTATTATAATTTGGATTTATTTTATTATTGTTGATTTGTCTGTTGTCAGCCACCCTGAGCCTTGGCCTATAAATCTAATCTAGACACCCAAAACCCAGAAGTGAACATATGTGTCAGTATCTAGGGATTCAGCTGTATTGTCATTAGTCTCAAAGTTTATAAGAACTGGATGGTAACAGTGCAAGTTTCCAGAGGGAGTGAAAGATAAATTGTGCTGCCAGTTTGAAAACCACTTGTTAAACACTTTTCAAATCTGGGCTGATACAACAGAAAAGTTGGAAATACATTTTCATTGGTCAAGTCTTGCTGTTCTCTTGCTCCATATGGGAATATTTGTGTCATCAGCTCGATCTTGTAGCTTAAAAGAACTGTATTCTATGAAATCCTTGACTAATAGTGCAATGGTAAACACAGGTGCATTCAAAGTCAATTGATTTCAACGGGATATCTGTTTAAGTTCCCAGGCATAAAGCAATGATGTTTGGTTTGATATGATGGAGAATTTTGACCCACTGAGGGACTAGATTCACTAACTGGGAATTTGAACCAAAAATATACACAGAGACCCTTTTAACACAAATAGTGTAGAACATTTCAAGAATGTTTTTGATCCCCCAACCTCCCACCTTTATCATGATGTTTATCCATACTCACCTTCTCCAAACATTTTATGGCTGGCATAATATATATTTTTTGCTTATTTGTTGAAACAGTGCTTTGTTGAGTCATTGATTTGATGCTTTGTAGATTCATTTAATCGATACAGAAATAACCTTGGACTAAGAACAATGGAAGACACTGCAGACAACTAGATAAATGCAATGTATTCTTAGATATGTGACAGTCTTTAAGTTTACTGAATATACTGACTTCAGCTAAAATATAAGGCAGCATAAGGTAAAAGCTATACTTTTAATGTTTCATGCAGGCTATACTTTTCAGGCCTTTGCCTTTCCCACAGTGAAATATATGTGATTCCCTCATGAAAAGTGTTCCTGTTTTTGGCACAAACAATACAGGTTATAATTCTCAATTATTGCGGGGGGGGGGGAGGGGGGAAGCAAGACAATAAGAAAAGAATTGGTTGGCATTGCATGTTGGTGTAAAATATACATAAGTCCTCATTTGACAATAACTATTTTCTCTGCTTTCGTGTTTGATTAAATTATCAACTCATCAAAATATTTTAGTCTAAATGTAATCTTTAAAAAGTAATAATACAGTTACATTTGCCGTGTATTCTCTCTTTGCGTTTGCATGGGAGGGGACTGAATCAAGATCCACAGATTGTTAGGGGTCAAGATTTCTACACCAAGCTGATGGAAGAATTGGCAATGTTACTGAATGACCAGCCATTAGACTGTCAGACAGATAGCACAGTGACTATCACATATAGTACATTATTACCTCTAGCTATATATTTTTATAATGGCCTTATTTGCTGGAACTGATATGACTGTTTTTTCATGCTATCTTTTCATGTGACTGTAATAACAACTTTAACCTTGGGCATTTGGAAACCTAGGAAAGAATGTATAGATATGGGTAAAGGCTCTCAGACAGAACAGGATTAAAGTACATGTTAGCATGTTGCTGAACTTTCTATGGTGTTCTGAACTCGCTCCATCCCATTCTCTCCTTTCTTTGCTGCTAGGAACACAAAAGAGGTCAAATTTTCTGAGGCAAATTTTCTTTCTTTCATTTATAATCCAACATGTGATAGGGAATTACTGCAAATGTTGTAATGGGCAGGTTACTATTTTTTTTCCCTACATATGGAAATGGGATCACTGCACTCCTAAAGGGAGAGCCAGCATGGTGTAGTGGTTAAGAGCAGGTGGATCCTAATCTGGTGAACCAGGTTTGTTCCTCCACTCCTCCACCTAAGTGGCAGAGGCTTATCTGGTGAATCAGATGTGTTTCCACATTCCTGCTGGGTGAACATGGGCTAGTCACCATGCTTCGGAACTCTCTCAGTCTGTTGTGGGGAGAGGAAAGGAAAAGAGCTCATAAGCCACCTTGAGTCTCCTTACAGAAGAGAAAGGTGGGATATAAATGCAAACTCTTCTTCTTCAAGTGGTAAGCTTTAGGACAGATCCATGTTCCTATGACAATACATTCAACACTATAGCTGAGGTTTCCTCATCTATTAAGACTGCTAACTGTGATTTGGAAAATTCTTGGAGATTTGGGAAGGGGGTACCTGGGAAAGGTGGAGTTTAGGAAGGGGGTGTAATGTCATAGCCCTTTTAAATCATTTTGAGGCAGGAAATAAAACATTCCCTCCATGGAGTTCTGCATTGTTTTTACCTACAAACATTTTATTTGTAGCCTCAAAACATTTTAAATCAATCCCATTTTAAAATGATTCTCCAGATGAAATGTTTTGAAAATGTCTTCAGTTGCTGTGTGATCTATTGACTACATTTCCCAAGCATCTCTGCTTCCCTGAACTTCCTCCTCAGCGCCACTTTCTGAGCTCACTCCATCCCCCCCTCACCTGTTTATTTGTAGTGTGTGGGGGCGGGGTTGAGGGTTGGGGGGAGGACAATCTTCAAAGCATTGAGTACATGAGGAGTAGAGAATCACAGCACAAGGCTTTGAAGCACTGAAGCATTGATTCAACACAGAACTTTTAAAAAGGGGAAAACTCATGTAATGGAGGCCATAAATAGTTGTGACATGAAGAATGTGGACATACATCATTGCAAGGGGTGGGAATGAAAATGTATTTAGAAAATTTTTAGGTGATTAGTGCTGAAAGCGCCATAGAATCTACCTTCTGAAGCTGCCATTTCCTCCTGGGGGACTGATTTTTTTAGTCCTGAGATCAGTTGTAATTTTAGGAGAACTCCATGACCCAGCTTCAGATTGGTAGCCCCCTTTCTATTAGATGTGTGGTCCATTTATCCCATATGTTTAGTTTTGAAAAAGGCAACAAGGGCGGATTATGCACAACATGTCTGTTGCATGATGAGGGTGAATGTCCATTGCAGCAAGATTTCTTGTACAGACCTATTTCCAGGAGCCCAACTTTCATTTTCCATTCTCTATGTGGCAAGCGAGACCACTTCTAGCATGATTTTAATTTGCTTCATCACCAGAGTGGAACAGATTTGTCAGTGAGCACAGCTTTACCCCAGATATCTTCCCTCCACCCACAGCCAACCTACCTAGCTTTATCCTGCTGTCCAAGTTTTCTCCTCACCCCCATTTCATGTTGCCAGATCCTTCCTGCTTCTCTAAATCCTTATAATGAGATTATGATATCTTGATATAATTATAACAGAGAAGGCTTTTCAAAGGAATAGTACGAGCAGGATCTCCTTTTGAGTCCACTCTACCTCCCCTACACTCTTTATGATGATTGGAAGGATTTTCAAAACTTTATTTCAAACCAGCCTTTCAAGAAGAAGAAGAAGAAGAAGAAGAAGGAGGAGGAGGAGGAGGAGGAGGAGGAGGAGGAGGAGTTTGGATTTATATCCTCCCTTTCTCTCCTGCAGGAGACTCAAAGGGGCTTACAATCTCCTTGCCCTTCCCCCCTCACAACAAACACCCTGTGAGGTAGGTAGGGCTGAGAGAGCTCGGAAAAGCTGTGACTAGCCCAAGGTCACCCAGCTGGCATGTGTAGGAGTACACAGGCTAATCTGAATTCCCCAGATAAGCCTCCACAGCTTTAGCAGCAGAGTGGGGAATCAAACCCGGTTCCTCCAGATTAGAGTACACCTGCTCTTAACCGCTATGCCACTGCTGCTCCTCTTTCCTACCATGGTAGCAGCAGCAGGAAGAGAGAAAGAAAGAAGAGTGAGTGAATGTGTGTGTGCGCGCGCGCGAGCGTATGAAGAGGGGAGGGGGAGAGGTCTGTATCCTTAAGGCTGATTTGATGGGCAAAGTTAAGAGAACCAGGAACTAAGAGCTGGCAGAGTTCAGCAGACAAACTGTGCTGCAGGCTGTGGGCTGCATCCTCATGTGTAAATGGAGAAACACTACGAGACCCCACTACTGCGCAGTGAAGAGCCCTGATATAAGCCTTCCATGCATAATGGGCCGAGGGAACCAAAGCTAGGAGGGCAGAAGCCTGGATTTTAGAGGCAGTAAAGAACACGGAAGCCAGCTTGGTGCATTGGTTTAGAGCAGCAGACTCTAATCTGGAGAACTGGGTTTGCTGGCCCACTCCTCCACATAAAGTCTTCTGGAAGACCTTGAGCCAGTCACTGTTCTTTTTGAACTCTGTCAGACCCCACAGAAGCAAGCAATGTCAAATCACCTCCAAATGTCTGTTGCCTTGGAAACCCTACGGGATTGCCATAAGTCAGGTGTAATTTGATGGCATGCACACACACAAAGTATAAAGGAAGAGGCAAAAAGAAAAGATACTGTTACATCTCTTAAAATGACAGGGAAAGGGAAATGTAGATGAAATTGTATGCTGAGTGTGATCAAATGATCACATTCATGCTCATGCACCTTTTGCCACACTTAAATATAATTGTTAATCCCATTTAAGATTTATGAATATCACCTTTGTAATTTGCAGTTCAAGCTGCTAGTGGAGAATAATACTCATCAGTAATCAGGCATCTCCCTTAATTGCAGTGATAGAAAGTAAGCGAAGTGGTCATTGTCCTGTGTTTTATGCCAAACATTGTCATGACAACTGCATATGCAGCTTTCTCATTCAGCTTTAAGGATCTATTAGCTTTTGGGGGATGGGTGCTAAATGGGAGAAAAAGAAAAGGTTCATATTCTCCATATCAGTGACTCGTTTAGCATTTAACTGAGCTATGAAAACTTTGTATCTAGATTTTTGTATCTGGACTCCTTTAGAGTCTGGCCAAGTAAGATGCCATTCAGCTATCACGGGTCCTTGTCCTGTGCAGCGAATGATAAGAATCTGCACTCAAGTAGTGATGTGTGTATAGTTCTCTCCTTGCTTCTTGGCAGCTACTGCTCTCTTAAGACTATATGTATAACCTCCGCATGGTTGCTCTGCTCTGTAATTATATGGCTATTAGTTGGCTTTATTCCATGTGTAAATATTCCTGCTCTTCTTTTGATTTGTTTTTGGGCTCCTAGCTCCTTCAGAAACAGTTCTGTCAGAACATTTTCTTTATTTTGGATGCTTTTTGACCAACACAAGTGTGATTTAAGCTCATTGCTCTGTATTTGTTCTTCTAAACATATACATTTTATATGAACATAGCAGCATTTCCTTACCATTAGTGTATTTCTGACATTAGGTTCAGGAAACTATGGGAATATAAATAAGGAAAATCCCAGCTACAGTGATGCACAATAAGGTTTTTTAATGAATGCTTTGCAGAAAGAATAAACCCTGTTTCCCCGAAAATAAGACCTACCCTGAAAATAATCCCTAGCATGATTTTTTGGGATTTTTGGAAGATGCTTGAAGTATAAGCCCTACTCCAAAAATAAGCCCTAGTTACAGGTTCCCCAGTGCAGCTGATCTGGTCACATGGGGGGCACAAAATCATGGAAAAAAATAAGACATCCCCTGAAAATAAGCCCTAATGCATCTTTTGGAGCAAAAATTAATATAAGACCCTGTCTTATTTTCAAGGAAACTCGGATAGGTTTGGTGTGTTGGAGTCAGAGACACTAATAATATTGCTCATTTCTGCTGGTCATGCTAAAGCAACACAATAAAACCCATCTTGCCAGTCTAGCTTATTCCAAGAAACAGTCGTTTTCAGTTTTATCATAGGGCCTCAATCTAATCAAAGCTTAGTGCAGGTTGGATCTAGAAATTTGTTTTCATCGCCAGAGCTGCCCCCTAAAGCATATAATGACAGACTGCCTCTGTAAACTTGCCAAGTGCCAAGCTATTGTTGTTGAATATGGAGTTGGGTGAATCCCAGGACTGTCAGCTCCGAGTTGGAAAATTCCTGGAGATATGGGGATGTTCATGGTTGGCCACCCTATGACACAGTGTAATTGAGGACTGGTAATTCACGAATTGTCTGGTGTATGGCTCTGCACCATTGTAACTGAAAAAGCTTTGAATTGCTTACAACTGAAAATAGTTTATGTAAAATTATGCATATCTCTGATATGATGTAATATTGGATTATGAAATGTATATATGGTATGTAAAAACACATTTTATTGTAAATTTCCATTTATAAACTCACTCAGTGAAAATATACCATGTGGTTGTGGTGATAGCTTCATGGATACTTATTGCAATTCTGTATTGTTTATGTAGTACTTGTGTATCCATTCCCCTTTACATTGCATGATGACTGACAGCTGGTCTGGAAGCAGCAGGTTTCCAAGTCTATTTATGGATTCAGACGTTACTTGTCAAGGAATTTAATGACCCCCACCCCCAACACACATACACCAGGCTCCACTTGGCCAAATTCCAGAATTAAGCCCCAAATTCTGAGTGTTTCCAATATCCTGCTTTCTCATTGACTGAGCATAATATGCAGGTTTTCAAAAAGCTAGGAGCAAGGATTCTATATCAGATGGTATCTCTTCTAGGGAAGCTTGAACTCCAGTGCATTTTTAAAAGAAATGAAACACTTTTTAATTACTTTCTGAAGGCTTCTATTTGCAAACACTACCTACATGTTCAGCTTTGATTCAATAAAGCAGGAGAATAAACAAACCTCTTGAACAGAGCTCAATGCTTTAAAAGCACTGGAAAGTTATTCCCTTGATGGTCACAGTCAACACACAACAATGGTAATGCTGCCACACATTATTAACAATAGTAACATCAGCTTGCTATTATAAATGAAGTATATTGTACAGAGGGAAAAGGTGGTCCAATCAGCAAATAACAATATGAGTCTATGAAAACCCACAGACTCCAAGGATGACCCTTGCAATAGAATTGGGATCTGTTTCCATTTCTGTTGCAGTTTGATATTCCAGGGTTTCTCTTTTCTGCCCTACCCTTAAGCATAAACCTAATAGCTACCAGTGCAGCACTGAATACACTTTTGAGAATAACCTTGTGGCTCCATCTTAGAATACAAAAAAAAACTTTGTTTGATCAGACCCAAAGTCTAGATTTCTGTTCTCAGTGATGCCCATAGTGTGGAAGCAACATGCTGAAGGACAGTCATCCTCTATATGAACTGAGGCGCAAATTGTACTCTTTGCAGCAGCTCTTTCTTTCAAGTTCCCATTCGTCATTCTTGCATTCTTCCTGTTCCCAAGCCTTGGATATTGCAGAAACCATTTTGTGATATGAACTTCTAGAGGCAGTCAATAAGGTACTGTTGCTATTTGCTTTCCCCCTAATTGGGGTAATTCCTCTGTTGTTTTCTGTTGTTCCATTTTTGTAAGGCTGTTTCTGGGTGAGCAAGAAAAATATCCCAGAGTGAGCAAGAAAAATATCTCTGTGCAGTCGGGAATTCTGCACAGTTCCCAGTGCTAACACAGGTCTGCCTCAGTGTTGCCCCATGATATTTACCTTAGCCTGGGATTTTAAAAAATCGCCAGTTTGGAGGTTCTTTTAAAAAATCCCGGTGTGACCCTGATACCGTGCAAGAACCAATCGGGAGCAGGACCAGTTTATTTTTCCCGTTCAGCCGCCTGATCTCCCTGCCTGATGTTCATTCAAGTTGCCACTCAAAAGTAGCAGCCAATCAGAACATGGGACACCAGGCAAGTTCAGAAGTGCTTGCAGCTGCCACTCTTAAAAACAACAGCCAATGAGAACAATCACATGGTCTATTTTTCTCAGTTCAAGCTTTATTTTAAATCAATTAGCAGGCATATTCACTAGTTTTCTCCCTCTGACAGCAAAATCTTATTTTAAACCATTAAAAACACAGATAAATTTCTTCCATTCCCATAGCGCATACACAAAAACATCAATCAGGAGCAGACCAAATTTATTTTTCCTGCCCATCTGCCTGATCATCTTGCCTGACGTCCATTCAAGCTGCCATTCAAAATCAACAGCCAGTCAGAATACAGGACACTAGGCATGTTCAGAGGTACTTGCAGCTGCCACTCAAAAACAACAGCCAATCAGAACTTGGGACACTGGGAATGCTCAGACATGCTTCCGAAGTAAATACAGAAGTCCAGCTTGTGCAGAGCAAACTGGAGCATTTCCTCCTGGTCCTTACTCTGCTCCAGGGAAGAAGCGGGGAGCCATGCAGAAGAAACAGGGATAAATTAGATGCGATATGTAAGACCCCAGTTTAAACCCAGTATAATTGTGCCATGCAGAAATAGCCTAAGATAGTTTTACATGACTAAACTGTGGATTTGAGGAGTTAGGCCCAGTGGTGAAGCTCCCAGGGGACGGGAGTGTGCCACACACCGACGCACGGATTTTGGTCACTTGGGGGGCGCAAAATTCCCCCTGGCCCCTCCCCCTTCCCCCGCGCCCCCCCCCCCACGGCGCCCCCCCCACTTACTTTAGGAAACCGAGCAGGCTGCAGAACAGGCCTTCCTGTTCTGGTGGGAACTACACTTCTCAGGGTCCCCTTACTTTAGGAAACCGAGCAGGCTGCAGAACAGGCCTGTCTGTGTGGGAACTACATTTCCCAGAATACCCTGGGAAATGTAGTTCCCACCAGAACAGGCCTCCAGCCTGCTTGATTTCCTAAAGTAAGTGGTGGGCGGGGGGGGGGGGTACCGGCGGGGGGGAAGCCAGAGTGTACACCTCTGGTCAGACCTATTTGTTTTGGGGACCATGGCCTAACTAGGAAAGGTGGGTTAAAAAATTTTATATAAGTGCATGAAGTATAACCCAATCTCACAAGTTAAGCAAGGTTGGCTCTTGTTAGAATTTGGATAAGCAACCAGAGTCATGACATGGAGGAAACCAATGGCAAACCATTTGGGTGCTGTGTGGTTTCCGGGCTGTATGGCCGTGTTCCACACGGAAACCACACAGCACCCAAGTGATTCCGGCCGTGAAAGCCTTCGACAATACAATGACAATACAATACAATGGCAAACCACCTTCAAATATCTCTTGTCTTGAAAACCTTACCGGGTTGCCATTAGTCAACTGTGACCTGACAGCAGCTAAAGGTGGAAGTATATTCTCCTACTTTGGCAAAAACACAAACTTGGCTTGATTCCCACTTTTCCTCCAGGTAGGACTACACCTGACCCCAATTATTGTTTCTTACAATAGAGATCTTTTCTAGTGAGCTGGCAGATAGTCCTTTGTGTATTGGACTGTGTTGCTTTTGTTGCTTTTGTTTCTTCTCTTTGTTGCTTTTGTTTCTTCTCTGGTTTTCTTTGTGAATAGGTGGGGAGGGCCTTGGTGACATTACAGAGCTGGGCCAGCATTGCCTTCCCTTGATTGGCTCTTTTCATGTATGGCTGGTGTATGCGTATAACTGGCATGCCACTATCTAATTGGTCACAGTCAGAATTGTTGCTATGGACTCTTAACCTACTGCATCTGTGTATGGTTCTCCAGTTGCACAGCAGCAGATAGGAAGGCGCTCCAAAGGGTGATCACTACTGCACAGAGGATTATCGGCTGCCCTCTCCCCTCCTTGGAAGAACTCTATAATTCCCGAAGCCTAAAGAAAGCCCAAAATATTCTGAGAGACCCGTCTCATCCAGCACACTCTCTTTTTGAACTGTTACCATCTGGTAGACGATACAGGTCTATAAAAACTAGGACAAAGAGGCTTAGAGACAGCTTCTACTCGAGAGCTGTGGCTATGCTGAACTCCATGGCTTTGTGTTGATGTGTTTGGGATGGGGGGAGGAAGGGGAAAGTGAGGATGGGGTATGAGTCTGAAATTGTGTGCATCGAGGAATGCTGCTGTAAATTTCGTTGTGCATGCACAATGACAATAAAATGCTTATGCTTCTGCTGTACCTTTTCCATGCGTTTCAGTTCTCTAAGATTAGATCTTTAATATTTATGCCTGATATTGTTTCTGCTGAGAAAACATAAAATTCTGATTAGCGATGTGAACATTATAAGAGCACTGGTGGTGCACTAACATGGCAAGGATTTGGATTGGGTGACTGCAGCACATGAGCATAGGACTTGTTCACACAGCACCACCAAACCCAATTTTGGCATTACACCTGAACTGTACCAGAAAAAAAGGGACATTTCTTCATAATCCTAGAGAGCAAAAGAAATGTCATTGAAAAGATTTGTATGAAAACAAATTTCTCAAACTAAATCTTGCATCTTAAAACAAATTGTTTGCTGGGAAACCATTCATGCAGTTCAACAAGTTCAGGTCTGTTTGCCATGCAGGTTTTCTGTTCCTGTTACACTGCCACATGCTGGTAAAAACCCCTTACTGCAAAACAATCAGCACAACCAACCAGGCAGGATGTTATCAAGAGTACATCAAGTGACCCACAAAAAACCTTTGTTGAAGTAGACAAACAAGATTGCAACTATGGAACCATACAAAAAGGTATAAAAATGAAGTACATTTAGAGCCTCTGAAATCAACATTATCGCTTGAAGTTTAACAATCAACTCACTCAGCACAAGAAACATACTACAATTGTGCACGTTTATGATGAGGGATGGAATGTATGTGATAGTAGTCAGACAGCATAATGTACAAAAATTGATTCTATACCATGCTGTTTTTCAAATGTGATTTTATATTGGATTACAGATTTCATACGGAGTTTGTGTCATATCAAGAAAGTCTGTTCCTACATCAGGAGAAATGGTTAGTTTAATTCAGAGAAAAGATGTTAATACTCTGAAAATACAATTGATCATGTTTTCCTCTGGAAGTGGACAAGGCCGATTCAGATGAAATGCACGGTATTTTAATTGGTTTTGTCACAATTTTAATATATATTAACTAAGGCCTTGTCAAGAATGGATTAAACAAGATAGCCACCCATCTCAACATAGCTACTGTACCAGCAGCACTAGTGGATATTGCTCAGCCAGGGGGAAATAGATACAAAAAAGGATCCAACTCCAAGCAGTTGGGAGTGTAGCAATTGCATCAGAGTCTACAGCAGCTCCACTGCAGCTCACCGAACATGGAGCAGCAAGATAATGATACACCCATGTCAGTCAAATATGGAAGCAGCCCATTTGTACATACCATTGCTGACATATATCTCTGATATCAGCCCATCACTACACATATGCAGAATACAAAGAGGAAGGAAACAAAGGAATACAGTCCAACCAGCATGTTGTAGGTCAGGCCATCATTGGAGCAGTAGAACAACAACAATTCTGAGAAGTCTGCAGAATCTCCTCCAGATTTTCATTCCCCAAGTGGACATATAGGAAGGGATGACAGCTCTGACAGCATCACCCATGTTACCCAGAGGTTTACATGGAAGAAGCAGCCCCAACAGAATGCCTGAGAGACAGACTGGACATAATAGCATCCCAAGTCCAACATGAAGGTGCTTCTGACATTATAAGGATAATATGCCCTCTGTTTATGAATGCTGCAGGGGCTCAATTCTGATTGGCACTGTAGAGGAGAAGGAAAGGAGCATATTCTCCCACTGGTGGTTTAGGTTCTTGAAAACAGCAAGGGGTGGCGCTGGAGCCCATTCTCCCCTCTTGCTGGAGTCCCCACCAGGATTGAACCCCGACTGCTTTTGTAAACAAGAGGAATTTTATACCAAAATGGCAGAGGCATCTTTGTGTTGATCTCAGGGGTGCTGCTAGATTAGTTCTAAGATCTCTCTCATCCAAGGGCACTGCTGTGTGTGTGTGAGTGAGTGTGAATTTAAAGTAGGGTTGTCAACTCTGTGTTGAGAAATTCCAGAAGCTTTGTGGGTGGAGCCTGGGAAGGCAGAGTTAGGGGGATGTCTGCCATGCAGTCTACCCTCCAAAGCAGCCATTTTCTCCAGAGGAACTGATATCTGTAGCCTGGATATCAGTTGCAATTCCAGGAGAACACCAGCCCCCACCGGGAAGTTGGAAACATATTTTGAGGGCACCAATTAGAAACACCAGCTTTTTTTGCCAGGGGGAAAAAATGACCCAAATACCGCTGGGGAAATCCATCAGTTTAAGCAAACAAGAGGCATGGGTTTAAACCCCACTTATAGAGGAACCTGGCAAGTGTTAGGATTTGCAAGTGTCTGTCACAATCCTGGCAAGAAGGGGTGAACTGTGTGCATGTTAATTTAGCTAGTGAGGTCAGTGTCTTAGGACCAGTTCATTGATTAGGCTATGTGAGACAGAGCACATAGGTCAGAGGTTATAAAGTTAACTGTGTTTCGTTGTCTCACAACACACGAGGTTTTCTTTTGTACCTGTACTATGGATTCACCTTAAGAAGTGAATACCTAGGCAACATGTGGGCTCACATGTGCCTAAGTTCTATAACTAAGTTTGTACTATGTTTGTATACCCTGCCTTAATTTAGTAAGTAAAGTTTTTCCCTTTTATATAATCACAGCAACTGTCTCTTGGGCCCCTTCCACACACGCAAAATAATGCGTTTTCAAACCACTTTCACAACTATTTGCAAGTGGATTTTGCTTATTCCGCACAGCTTCAAAGAGTACTGAAAGCAGTTTGAAAGTGCATTATTCTGCATGTGTGGAATGAGCCTTGGTCTCTCATTTACTCTGCTAATTATTCAAACAGGGAGTCATTCCCCAACAGCAAGAATGCAGTGTACACCTTGTGGCTCACAACTCACCACTTAGTAGCAAAAGAGAAGGAAGGGGACAAATGAGAGTACACACTACACACATATGGTGGAGCAATCCTCTAACCATATGCTCAAATGGACGCATACATGAGCTGACAAACACAGTGTTAGTTTATTAGGAATCCACCATGACATTAGCGCCAGCCTATATATATCAGGGTAGACAGGACTAGGTTGTTCTTAGCTGAAGGTATACATTAGAGTCAGTCCTAGGAAGGGTTCCCAAATTTACTCTAAACACAGGAGTCATGCTTAGGAATAGGCAGTTAAATTATTTATTTGGCCTATTTGCTAGAGTAGAGGTTACCAGCTGTAGGATTTAGGGCCTGGATGGGGAGGAGGGGAGAGACCACAGCAAGGTACAATGCCATGTAGCCCATGTTCCAAAGCAGCCATTTTCTCCAAGCGAACTGATCTCAGTCATCTGGAGATCAATTGTAATAGTGGGATATCTCCAGATCCCACCTAGTTGTTTGACAGTTGGTAAGCTCTGCAGACAACCTTGGAGGCCTTTACTGTGCCAGGTCCCCACTAGCCACCATCAGGAGATAAACAGATAGGGTTGCCAGATCCAGGTTGGGAAACTACTGAAGATCTAGGGATGGAGCCTTGGAAGGGCAGGGACGTCATTGGGATGCAGTGCCATAAAGTCCATCCTTGTTATGACTTGTTAATCTGAATACATTATTGTCTGAATTGTTGGGCTGGGAGGCTATTGAATGTGGGTACTAGCCTTATGATTTTGTATTATTATGTGATTGCATATTATTATGTATTATTTTGCTGTTGTGCACCACCCTGAGTCCTCCGGGGGAGGACGGTATATAAATTAAATATTTAAAAAAATCCTCCAAAGCAGCCCTTTTCTTCATGGAAACTTATCTTTGTAGTCTGGAAATGAGATGTAATTATTTGTGGGGGTGGGGGGGATCTCCAAGTCCCTTCGGCATCTCTATGAACAGGAGTCTTTTCATGTCTCCACTATCTCGTTCAACTTTTCTTCTCTACTCAGTGCAAGGTATTCCAGCTCCAGAACACAAGTTAGCTTTTATGGAGGTAAGATAAGAAGATGTGAAGCATCCACTGATCGACCCTAATGGCTCTTTGCTCTGTCTTCTCATGTGATGGTACTCATTTAGAGATGGAGGAAGGGAAAAATACAATTCTATTTTGTTTATGGGAATTCTTCACATAGGTGTACCGCCTGCAGTGGATTGGATCATGCTCCAAGTGTTTTATTTTCCATTATATTTCCAATGCAACTTTAGCTAGTCAGGCATTACTAGCCATTATAGTGCCTGAATAATATATGTTAAAATGTTCTTTTGTAGCATTATGCAGAATGTATTAAGGTGCACTAGATTTTATTTCTTTCTTGAATGGGAACACCTCTTTAATCTGCTGTTGCTTCTGAACATACCGTACAATTATAGCATACATAGTACATATTGCTTTTGGTTTTCACCATTTATTTGACAAATATAATTATTTTCAGGAAGAGCTTGTCAAATACACTTATTATTCCCTCTAGATAACTCCTTTGATCATACATCCCACAGTAGTCATTGCATTCTGAGAGCTTATATTTTGTTATCGTTTTCATTAGGGAAAACTTTTAATAATATTTAGTGGGGAGTTTTTTTCTCTTGCAAAGCACTTTCCAGACTGTTGCTAATTAAAACCTTTATATCTTTTAGACAGTAAGAATGGCTTTTCAAACCTGTAACTATTATGTAACTTACTTTATTAGGGGTTTAGTTATAAAGCTGGATAAATACCTGTGATTTAATAACTGACACTCACTAGCTGTTTTTCGTTAGTTTAGAGCAGTTTGCAAACATTAATTAACTAATTAATCCTTTAGTGATTCCTATAATTTAGGTAAGTAACAACATCCCAACACATTTCCTTATAATTTAGGTAAATACACATTGTCTCATACACTTTCAAGGGGAAAGAATTAAAAAGGCTTGGGGAGGGAAAGAGAACCACAGTGTTATTGCAGCAAGAAATGGGATCCAGTTGTGATGATTAGCTTCTTCTATAGTAATCCAAAAACTAATTCAGTTCTTTAAAATGTCTGAATGTACCTTGGAGAATATAGTCTGCTGTGCTAAAAATGGTTTCATGACAGTAATTAAGATCGGTAGCTCTAGATTAATGGATTAGCAGAGGGTTTCTTTGAAAAATATCAAAATAAGTAGACAAACACACACACCCCGCATCATACCCCAGTAATCAAGATCATTTGTAGCCACATTGAATTTATATTTTTTAAATGCTGCATTAACTGTAGGAGTTATCAAGGTGGTACTGGAAGCTTCATGTTTGGTCTATTGATCTGTGTAATCTGGGGATAAGGGTTGCTTTATCTGGAATAGAAAACGGTATGCCTTATTTGTTTATTTAAAAATGACATTTATACCGACCATATTTATGCCTTTGTTTCACAGAACAATGTGACGTTACAAAATCACCCCTAAGTAATTAGCAATGTACACACAGACACAAAATAACTGGTCAGTAGATGTTGTTTCTGGGTCATCTCCCTAGGCCTCGTATTCCTTTAGGTTGTGGCAGCCACAGAGTAAAAACTCCCCCTACTTACCAGGGATAGGTTGCTGCAGTTACACTCAGAAACCAAATTATGTATCTCTGTGGCATTGTTTATTAATGGGGGCCATCTACAAATCTGGGTTTTTTTGGTATTGACCTTGGGACGAGGCTTGGGATGAGCACACATTAAGACTCATACAAACCAAGGTTGCCAACCCTAGGCTAGGAAATACTGGAGTTTTTTAGGATAGAGTCTGGGGATGGAATTTCCATTTTGGTTGATAGTGGAGCCAAGGACAGAAAATCTTTAATAAGTTAAATTGCTTCATCATCAGTTTTAACAGTGTGTAACTCCCCTGGTGTCACTACTTTTGTCTATTTTGTCTTTGTTGTAAGATTTTGAGCATCACTTTACTTGTGTAAGAAATTAATGCAGCGGTCTAATAGTTGCTGCAGTTTGATGTCTCCTTTTTTTGGAATAGGAATGTAAATTGACTGTAGTGTGTGGACTATTTTTTTGTTTCCCATATCTGTTGTAATATATTTGTCAAGATTTTTATAGACTCCATTTCTGTGGCTTGGAATAACTAATATCCCATCTACCAGAGCCATAGCAAGGGGGAACTGTGCCTGGGGCACATCAGTGCCCTGTGCCCCCCCCACACCCCAGCCCACCTGCCCCCGCCCCGGAATGCCCCTGCCCTGGAATGCCCCCGCCACAACCCTGCACTGGCGCGCACCCGGTGCAAGATGCCCCGCAGTCCCCTGGGTGTTACGCCACTGCCATCTGCTTCAGATGATTTCTTTCTCCCAATTGCTCCTAGTGCAGCTTTCACTTCACTTTCTAAAATGAAGTTCTTCTTCAAAACATTCTACTTGGAAGAAATCTTTAATTTCTTCTGTATAGTTTTTAAGTGAATTGTTCCCACTTTTTCTTTATTTTGTCCAACTCAGTTAATGTATTTCCCTGTTGATCTTTCAAAATGTTTAACAGTGTTTTAAATTTCCCTTTGGTTTATGGAAAAGATCTCTTTTCCCACGCTTTTCTGTTGTTCTCTTCTATTTCTTTATTATATTTCTGGTTATTATAAAACTTTTTTCAAA
The DNA here is from genome assembly GCF_021028975.2 of Sphaerodactylus townsendi. NCBI lineage: Eukaryota > Metazoa > Chordata > Lepidosauria > Squamata > Sphaerodactylidae > Sphaerodactylus > Sphaerodactylus townsendi. Next base: position 31,702,008 of record NC_059434.1, read on the forward strand.
AAAAGTGTTTAATAAACTCAATGAGTTTTGTGAACTTTGCAGAAGTGATTTAACTTAGCCAGCACTGGGAAGCTGTGGAAATGTGATTATTCTTGTATGTTATGTTGGATGGCTGAAGGGCTGAGAGTGAATTAGTTCTTGATAAGTACTTTTTAATATAGGACAAGCCATTAATTACCAATCAAACTACATATTTTTTCATACTGTGCATTGATTTTTGTTAGCAGTTTTTTATATTTTGAGCTCTAATTATATGTCACTTATTATTATCTTGCTGTAATTAAAATGTGTACATTATTGATTTGCGTAGTCCTTGTACATTACGTGTTTTGCCCTTGTTGTTTCTGATAGCTCATGCCTTCTATCTCTTGAACTATACATTGGGTACTGAAACTGTGGAGAAATAACAAATAAATAGACTTGCTTTCAATAAATAAATAAAATCTGTATGTAATTTAAGCTCTGCACGCACTCAGAAACTAATGCAGCGTTACTGGCAAAGGCATAATTTACTACAATGCTGAGGGCAATCTACATATGGTTCTGTCCTTGACATTGTGGCAAGGCCAAAAAGTGCTGTGCAGGTAGAAGATCTTTGTATACAACGAAGCTTCTGTGCATGCAAGAAAAATCTGGATTATATGCATAGCACATCTAAATGACATCAAAGATTATGAGATATAAAAGGAAATCATCCGTACTGATCAGTAAACAGAAAAATAATATCTGTCATTTTCCCCTTGTGCCTTTAGCACTAGACTCAAGACCCACAAAAAACAAAACAATACTTCCTAGTTTTGCATATTACTTTCCAGGTTCCGTTCCTCTGTAGACTTGAGCAGATTTGGAGTTGGGGGGTGGGGTGTAATTTGTTCTTTTATTGTAGGATTCTCGTTAACCCACCTACATGAAAGTCAGTTCTCTTTTAGCTTCTGCAGTGATGCATTGACGTCACTCGACCTGGCAAAAGCCGGAAGCCCTGAGTGTTAGGCTATATAAACAATGATAGTTACTGGCCTCTTCGGGCAACTTCTTGGATAACCCCATAAAGTTCTCATTGGAGCTTTTATCCATTTGTGGCTCACCATGTGCAAATGTTTGTCTTTCCCGCAATAACATGCCCGTGGCTAACCAAATGGGACTATTTTCTGTTTTTAATGCGTGCCTTACAATTACAATCTAGGTGTTTTTGTGGATTACTCCTGTTTTGTGGCGTTACGCATCCCATCTACTGTATGTCATTCATATGAGCTGACAACCCCAATCCAATGTAATCTAATGTCAATAGTGTAAAAAAGCTGGAGGACATCGAATTTACACAACTAGTTTTCAGATTATTCTAGTTCAGTTTTGAACATTACCCTCAAACTTCAGATATACCACCAAACCTTTAGACCCTTGCCAATTTGGTGTTGGTCTGATGCATTGCAGACTTTGTGATACAGAGCAACTCTCTCTGCCAGATATTATTTATTCATTGCATTTATAGCCTCTCTTTCTTTCATCATGAAACTCAAGATAGCTGAAACTGGCTTCCCAGAATTTTGATTGGCCAGGCACTGACCAGGCCAAGATCTGCAAACAAGATCAGTTACCAGTATTGCTGTGTTATGTCCCTCCACCACTGCCCTGGAGACCTACCTTCCCAGATGAGGAAAGGGGAGGAGAGTTGGTAGCTCTATTCTGTTAAGGGACTAAGGAGATTTGTTAGAAGATCTGACAAAATTAGGACAGATGATCCTAAGTGTCTAACAACCCAATCCAGATTATGGAGGCGGCCGGGAATGACACTGCTGCTGCACCATCCCGCTGCCTCTAGAGGGCTTTCTGGAGGTGTGGAGAGAGAGGAAACAGCAAAAACCCTCCCCGCCTCTAGAACACCCTCCATTGGAACTCAAAAGTGGCATAAGTCCCAGGCCAGGGCTGCAACGCAATTGGCAGCAATGTTCAACAGGTAGGTTCTCTCCCCCGCCCTCACCCCTGAATTGGAATGTAAGTGTGTAGATGCTCACTGTCTGGAATAAGGACACTTCTTAAATGGAACTTAACTTTTGGCAGGTCTGGCAATTAAAATGTTATATTGCCAGATCAGATTTCAGGATCAGATTCATGTATAGCTTCGCCCCAACTTGTTCAGCCATCGTGGCATAGTGGTTAAGAGCAGGTGGATTCTAATCTGGAGAACTGGGTTTGATTCCCCACTCCTCCACCTGAGTGGTGGAGGCTTATCTGGTGAACCAGATGTATTTCTGCACTCTTACATTCCTGTTGGGTGACATTGAGCTAGTCACAGTTCTTTGGAACCGTCTGAGCCCCACCCAGTGGCATAATGCCCATTGGGCAAAGTGGGCAGTTGCCCAGGGCACCCCCTTGTGGTGGGCGCCAAAAATGCAGGGTTTGTTGGTGGATTTTTTTGGTATTTTAGTGGGTTTTCTGTTTTTGGCCTGCAGGGGGTGCAGTTTTTAGGCTAGCATCACCCAAACTTCAGGGATGTTTCGGAAGACTCTCCTGATGCTATCAGTCAGGTTTGGTGAGGTTTGGTTTAAGGAGTCCAAAGTTATGGACTCCCAAAGGGGATGCCCCATCCCCCATTGTTTGCAATGGGAGCTAACAGGAGATGGGGGCTACACCTTTGAGGGTCGATAACTTTGGACCCCCTGAACCAAACTTCACTAAACCTGGGAGGTATCATCAGGAGAGTCTCTTACTGGTACCACCCATGTTTTGTGAAGTTTGGTTCAGGAGGTCCAACGCTATGGACTCCCAAAGGGGTGCCCCATCACCTATTTTTTCCAATGGGAGCTAATAGAAGATGGGGGCTACACCTTTGAGGATCCATAACTTTGGACCCCCTGAACCAAACTTCACCAAACCTGGGTGGTATCATTAGGAAAGTCTCCTAAATATACCCTGAAAGTTTGGTGCTGCTAGCTTAACAATTGCTCCCCTGACAGCAGGTACCTCCCAAATTTCCCCAGATTTTCCTTTTAAATCCCCCCCCCCCTTTGGCATGGATTTAAAGGGAGAATCTGAGGTCCCCAGTTTAAACATTGAAAATGATGTTGTTTCAGGGTGGGGGAGAATCAGCCCCAAAATAGCATCACTTTCAGTGTTGTTTAAACTGGGAACCCCAGATTCTCCCTTTAAGGTGGATTTAAAAGGAGAATCTGGGCTCCCTAGTTTAAACACCACTGAAAATGATGCTGTTTGGGGGTGGATTCCAGCATCACTTGTTTAAACTAGGGAGCCCAATTGGGGGGACTGGATACAACACTATAAAATGTTTTCATAGCAGTAATGAAACATTTTGAAAGCATTTTGAAAATGTTTTCAAAAAAATATTTCTGCTGTGTGGCATGGCCTTATGCTGTGTTCAGATTTGTGAGTTGGGGCATGTTCTATAATGTGATGGTGACTTTGAAATGTCCTGGTATAAAAAATCATTGCTTGGTCATGGTGGGAGAGGGCGGCTGCCCATGGGGCGACGCCAAACTCCAGTTTGCCTAGATACACCACTGGGTGTAGCTACAAGGGGGCCGGGGGGGGGGCTGCACGTTGCACTGGGCACGCACCTGGGTGGGGCATCAAACTTAGGTTTTGCCCAGGGCTCCAGTTTGCCTAGTTACGCCACTGGCCCCACCTATCTGTTGTGGGAAGAGGAAGGGAAAGGAGTTTGTAAGCCACCTTGAATCTCCTTACAGGAGAGAAAGGTGGGGTATAAATCCAAACTCCTCTTCATTACCACATGACAGACCAAAATCTTACTTTGCAAGCTAATTTGTAACTGTGAACGACGTCACAAAGCTCTTCCTCAGGCTCTCTTTTTGTTGATTTTTAAAGAATAAAACTTATCACCACTTCATATCCACAGCCTCACGTCTCTTTCATTGTTATATTATGTTTTAAAGTTTTATTTTCTGTTTTTAATTCATCACATCGACTTATGATTGCTCTAGTGAGTCAACATGATCTCCTTTGGAAAAAAATTGCCGTTGGTTTCAATCGTATGTATTTCCTGCATTGATCTTCTCCTGCTTTTATTAGAAAGATATCTGCATTCAAAAGGATCTTTGTTTCTTAAGAGCACATCTGTTCCTTCTGCTTATTGCTCACCTGAAAATACAACATTTGGCTTGTGACAAGTTCAGAGAGGAATATTCGCAACAGGAGCAGATGAGCTCTTAAGAAACAAAGATCCCGTTTTCATGTAAATGTCCTACTAATCAAAAATGAATGGGAGGGGAGAAATATCATAAAATAGGATGTCAGCAAAAAGTGAATCTTGCAGCACAATCAGAATAAAGATTGCTTCAAAACTCTCTTGTGCCAGCAGAGTACAATGCTACACCAGTGAAAAAATGCAATATTAATGTAGTGTACAGGATCTGATTGCCAGTCTGGTGGATTGGTGATTGGTGGTAGCACAAGAGGGTCAAGTTGGTGATAGCACAAGAGGGTCAAGTTGGTGATAGCACAAGTTGGATTGGTGATAGCACAAGAGGGTCAAGTTGAAATTGCACTGGAGGCAGAGGTGGGATCCAGCAGGTTCTCACCAGTTCCCAAGAGTGGGTTACTAATTATTTGTGTGTGCCAAGAGGGGATTACTAATTGGGTCCGCTTTTCCATCTCCATGCCCTCGCCTCCCCGAGAGGCATACTGCCTTTGAATGTGAAGGCTCCATATAGCAATTGCGACTAATAATGTAACTCCCTGAACTGGGTTAATCCCTTTCAGTTACTGCAATTCATTGACTCTCAGCCTTTCGTACCTTTTATCTCACCAGTCTCTATCAAAGAACCTGTGTGTTTCACCATTGCTGTGTTCAGATTTGTGAGCTGGGGCATTTTCTATAATGTGATGATGATTTAGAAATGACCTGGTGCAAAAAATTTTTGGGGGGGTTGTGGTGGGGTGGCTGCCCATGGTGGGGGCTTTGCCTAGGTACACCTCTGCCCCCTTTGCTGAGGGGGGGCTGGCGAGGGAACCTGTTACTAAAATTTTTGGATCCCACCACTGACTGGAGGAGAAGTAGAAGTTAGTATTGATGAATTATGGTTTCCAGGGGCATAATGTTACCCAAAATGGTGGGATGCAACGACCCTCTTTGGTTGGGGAAATCAGCTGTAGAGCACAAGGTCACTTAGCATGGCTTAAGGAGCATTGGGTAACTTGATTGCTATATATTGCCTGTGTATACGGGTTTCAGTTCACTATAAGAAACCAGCAAAGAAAAATAAATGTTTTTAATGGTTTTATTGAGAAAATAAGAAAATGGAATAAAATAAAATCTCACCCACAATCACTCAGTTACTGGGGTAAAAAGACACACATACAAGGTTTCCTAGAATGTAATTTAGAGATGAAATAAAGGTTTTGGATATATAAAGAGAGGAGGGATGGGATATCAAAGGTTATATTTGCCAGTCTTGTAGTGGATGTAGTGGAGACAGAGACCTAATGGGCCTGCTCTGGGCTCTGAGATGATCAGTGCTGATGGAACAATACTATTGAGCACCATGGGTGTGTATGATAATATTGAACACTGACTGGGGTCTGGGGCATGCTTTTATAGGGAAAAATGTATCTTGGGGTAAAGGAAATCCTTGAACAAAGGATTTTTCCTGCTGTTCCAGGTGAGATAATGGTCTTGAGTGTCAGACAATTGACCTGATGGCTGACCCAGTATCTTGATGGGTTTGGCAGGTGTTGGGCAAAACAGGTAACAGCTCTTAATGGGTGTTGCCACATAGGTGGTCACAAGGAGGATGAATCAGATGAAATATTAAGAAATATAGACAAAAGAGAACTGATTTTGCCCAGGTGTGCTGTTGTTCATATTCAAATGCTGTTTCCTGCGTATGTGCCAAGCATGAAGTTTGGGGGCGGGGGGGGGGGGGGGTTCTGCCAGGTCTGACAGGGCAGCATTCCAGGAGAAAGACCATTCTCTCCCCCTCTGTACCACCACAGGTCAGGTTGGCTACAATGAGGAAGATCACAGCTTACTCAGTAAGCCAAAGCTGTTTCAACAAACTTTTAGTAACTTCTTGGTGGAGGTCAGTTTTTACAATGAAGTGAAGTCTTATTTATCCTGATTTTAATTATGCTAGCTGCTTGAAGTCCCAGTGATCAGGAAAAAAGCAAGATACAAATGAATGAATGAATGAATGAATGAATGAATGAATGAATGAATGAATGAATGAATGAATGAATGAATGAATGAATGAATGAATGAATGAATGAATGAATGAATGAATGAATGAATGAACAGCTAGCAGAAATCCTATGCTCACTTACAGTTTGGTCATGTCCATAACAATGATCTAATGTTACGAATGGGAGGGAAGATGGCATGGTATAGTCCAATCTCGTCAGATACTGGAAGCTAAACAGGGTCAGTACTTGGAAGGAAGACTATCAAGGAAGGCTCTGCAGAGAAAGGCAAAGGCAAACCATCTCGGCTTCACATTTGCCTTGAAATTCTTTCACTGGGTTCGCCATAAGTTGGTGTGATTTGATGGCACTCGATATACACAACATTATCAATGCAAGGGTGATTCTGTAACTTTAAACACTCCTTCTTAAGTGAATGAAGAGTCATGGATGACTGCCCCCTCCCTTCTGCTTCTTCACCTGGATGTTAAGACTCTGCAAATAACTGCTGCATACCAGCCCAGCAAGATAACATGGATTTCATATCAAGATTTCAAAAAGACTTTACACAACACAACTTGTTCCCATGTCTATGATCACACAATTGGACAGTTTGGTGACACACAAAGGAAACACCTTGAATAAATAGCAGAGGTCCAGCAACTGAGGATAACAATGTTTGTACATTAATGGCAGATTAACAATTCCTCGCTTTTCAGAATCATTATTGGTACTTTGTCTCAAGATCGTAGACAATCACCAGGAATTTCAACTCCTTTGGTGCAGCTGAGATGTCTCATTAAACAAGGAGGGGGCCATGCTTCAAAGAAGGAGACCGGTACCTCCTCAAATCCCCTCTTCCCAATCAAGATAGGTGTAATGTACTTTGGCCACAGAGAATAGGTAAGGTGACAGAGAAACTCTGAAATTAAGGGCATGGATTGCAATTCACTGGTTTTAAAAACTCTTGAAGAAACTCAGGCCCATATGCACTCTGAAGGTATGCTCTCTCAGAACATATCTGCCAACCTCATCTTGGTTAATACCCAGAAAAAAAATATATTGTGTACTTCAATGTCTTCATAATTCACCTGTGTTCACAATGGAGGATTTACTGTGGAAGTGGAGTTCTTTGCCTCCATCTCTCAGGGTCTTGCATACAGCCTGGTCAATAGAGCATTATCAAGAAGGAGGAGAGAGATCAGAGAAGTTGAATGGTCTCATGATCCCCATCATAGGATAAGCTCAGTAGGGTTTGGCTGTGCTTCATTATTTATTTATTTCTCTTAAGTGGGCACACACAGTTGCTCACCTGGTTCTTCTCTCCTCCGTTTTATCCTCACAACAACCCTAAGAGGTAAGTTAGCCTGAAAGAGTGTGACTGGTCCAAGGTCTTCCAGTCAGTTTCCATGACATGAGTGGGGATTTGAACCCAGGTCTCCCAGATGCTAATTCGACACACTTAACAACTACACCACATTGGCTGACAGGTTGGGTTGTTATTTACTTTGCATGTAAAAGGTCTCAGGTCTATTCAACACTTCTAACAAGCCCTGGGAAAGATCCTTTTTGGGTCTGCCTCAATATGTTACCTTCCTGTGTTTTCACACACAAACACAAAGATGTCATATACATATATATTTGAACATACATACACATGTTCAAAAACAACTAGTGTATACAAGTGTGTGTAATGTATATATCTTTCAAACAATCTCTCGATCCTCTCACCACTGATTGAACCTAGGACCTTATATATATTTAGGCTGTGCTTTTCCTTGGGATTAATCCCTTCAGTACAGGATTGTGGTGGTGGTTGTGGTGGAAACTGCTATCAAGCTGCAGTTGACTTATGGCACCTCCTTATGGTTCTCAAGGCAAGAGATGAAGAGGTGGTCTGTTAGCAACTCTGGACTTCCTTGGTGGTCTCCAAATAGTAACCAGGGCTGACTCTGCTTGGCTTCCAAGCTATGACAAGATCTGACTAGCTTGGGCCAAGGCCAGGACTATGATAACATTGTGTGCATCATTGCAATACCACAACATGATAGATGACATCTTGATTCCACAAACCTCCCTTCTGTATTTTTGTGATTAGGTGTCCTAAGGAGTGAGAGTCTTTGTCCCACAGACTGTTCAATTTCCAAGCCGCAAGCCATTTTTGATGGTTGTACTTACATCTCTTCTTTCCCACTGAAGAGGTTCTCCCTAACTTTCTAATTATTGCCCCATGGAGTTGGCTAACTCTTTGGTTGGAATGACAATTCTTCTTTCCCTATGTTCCCCTGGCAGAAGGGTAGCTGTTTGCAGGCTCCTGCTGTCTGTATTTGGACTGCCACAGAATTCAAACTTCGTTCTAAGGGGAACCCTTGAACCCTGTGATGGCATGCATCCATTGCTGCCCTCCTAAGCACTGCACTACGGGTGGCCGCTAACAGATGAGGTGTTGCAGACTGTATCTGGTAGCCTGTTTCTGCATTGATTGATGCTTTCTCTGCACAGCTAACATGCTCAACTGAAGCATGAAGTTGTGATTGATGGTTAACATAAGCTACAGATGTCATGTAGAACATAATTAGCCCCACCAGCTGTTTCTGTATATTCGAAGTTATACGCTGTTAGAAGTATGCAGCATCAAGTCACTGTTACACCAGCATTAGTCTTGGCATAGCTTCATTGCTTCATGTTTTTCCCTGATAAAACATTGCCTCACGGAAATCCTGATTTTTATGGCCTTGTGTTCTTATTAGCACAGTTCAGGTTAGCAGAAGATAAGGATTTTGTTTTGTTTTGCATTATTAAATGCACTTCTATATGATGGCTTTCTGCTATAGTTAACTCACATGTTGACTGGCTGGGGAAGGAGAAGCTGGGCTCAGTGGTAGAACATCTGCTTGCACGCAAAAGATCTCAGGTTCAACCCCTAATATATCCAGTTAAAAGGATCTGGTGGGGAAAAAATTGCAAAAGACCTCCACTAAAGTACCTAGAGACTCACCACGACCATGTTTTCTTTACTGAAAATCAAGCAAATATTCATACCACATCAGGATGCGGGAAAGGGGGAAACTCTGTTAGCTGATAAAAGTAGATTTTAGAAGGAGATGTAGGTTTAGATGAAAATATTAGAACAGGCAACTTACTAAGTTTATATAAATTGAAGCCACTAAGGGGGTGAGAATGATATAAGAGGATTTCTAGACAGGAATGGTGAATACGAGAGGAGAAACCATATATCATGGGTGGAGAACTGTGTTCTTTCCTGTTCTGTTAATAACTATCCCTTTATTTCCTGTTCTCCATTTTGATAATCTTGTTAACATCCTTTTATATATCCACACTATCCTTTTCAGGTAAATTAATGGAACATTTCCTCTAGATTTTGCACAATTCATGGCAGATTGTTGGTATCTTTGCAGCAAAGAAAAACTATATATGGTCTCAGTTTTGACGAAAGCAATCAAACATATCAGTTTAACTTAAAAGGACTTTATGCAGAAACATTAGGCATATTATTGGACTTCAGGGGTTTAGTGATTTAATATTCTTGGACTGAAGTAGAAAATGCAGCAATAGTTTGGAGAATGCAAGGGGGGGGGGGGGGGACAGGCCATACATTCAGCCCAGTGTTATTTATCCAGTCTTGTAAATGCTAGCATGATAAAAGTATACATTATACATTCAAAAGTTTCCTGGTTTTACCCCTTACAAACCAGGCAGACAAGCTGGTGCTGCATTGCATGGCAGTTCTGATACCCTCATCCTAGTTGTGCACTCAGTAGCAGTAATAGGCACACACACTGAGTACCATCTGCCTAGAGCAAAGATTCAGACTGCCTCGGTTGCAAAGGCTCTGCTTTCTTGGTGTATCACTCACTGGGCCATATGGACAGGTGATGCTTTGTGTTTGCAGAGGAAGTTATCTTTCAAAAGCCAAACTCTTCTCACCTCCTGGGATTTCTTGCTTGCAGATTTCCTTCCATCCAATTGTGAGGAGCTGAGTCGGCTCTGTTGACTGCTGAAAGAAGGCAGGAAGGGATATTGCTTCCCTCTCAGTAAAAGAAACAAGTAGGATGCAAACTATGCAATAGCACCAATTACACGTTTTCAAAACTGAAAGCTCCTGGTTTGGGAAGGTTTATAGAACTTTAGAAAGTTTGAACCAGCAGGCACTTTCTCAAAAGTCTGAGCAAAAAATGCGGCATGTTGAACATTTCCACTCTAGCATTATTATAGTACAATTTTGTTAGCAATTTTGCCTTAGGTCTCTGTGATGGATGCTAGAGGCGGCTACAACCAGATCTGATCTTTCTTATTACAATGCGTCATTATAGCCAACTGAAACAGCATGTTTCTTTATAAGCAATTTGTTTTTTAATGGTTGATTGCCTCTCAAGATTATTGATTTTTTTCCCATTCAGAAAAAAAATAAAATATTGTCAGATGTTGCCTTAAACCGTATTCCTTTTTATTACAGACATCACAGCTGAAACGTTTTAACTTCTTTTTTTAAAAAACAATTATGGTTGCAGGATATGAGGCAGACTATTTATAAAATCAGCAAACATTTAAAGCTATTCTCAGATCTCAGCAAGTGTCAACGTCTATTTTTAATGATAAACCAATAGATATGTATGATTTGCTGATATTTTGACTGGCTGGGGTTTTTTGCATTGGACCACACAATTTTTCAGCCACAGAGAAGGGGAGAGAATGTGACTTTGCAGTTATTCCACTAACTGGGAATTTTTATTGCTCCGGCTTCCAGTGTGTCATCATGGGCATGCACCCTAGTATTAATCAGGTACCTTTCAGGATGATATGGATATCCTTGTTAGTCTATAGCAGCAGAATAAAACATGAGTTGAGTGGAATCTTAAAATACTGACATTAGTTAACATCCATTAACAAATTCAACCCAATGTACCCTTTGGGGCTAAACAGGAACTTTGGATTCCAAACTCACTATAGGTGCTAGTATCTTACATCGTTTTTAGCTCTCCCAGTCTGCTATCTCCCAGACTGAACAGACTGCTATCATCTACATATTTGACTTATTAAAAAGAGAATTAGAGGAAAAAAGAGGGATTATATGCCCTACTCAGCCATTAGATACTCAACTGTGATGGTGGAAAAGGAGGAAACTAACAGAGAAAGGGGAGGAAGACATGGATGACAGCCCTACAGGAGATCTTATTAGGTTGTACTGTACCCCCCTTCCACCTAAAAAGGAACATGAAGCAGGGATCTGCTGGAGGCATAAATGCCAGCCACAGGATATACTCCCCTTACAAGATATAGACTTGGACTGGTGTTCTAGCAGAGTCCTGGGCATGACCCATGTTATTTCAGAAAAGGGGAAATCCTGGGCCCAAATCCTGTTAGAGCTAAAGCAAACTGCTCTCCCTTCAGACCATTTAAAAAACACCTTTAAGATTAAAGAGAAGGGAAATGGTTCTAGTCCACAGAAGAAAGCTTTGGATCCAATCAGTCCTATAAGAACTAATGGGTGTATCTTCACTGATCATGCTGGCCAATTGTACCTGATTTCAGATTCTCCCCTTAAAGACTGTATGACTGCGGGCTCTTAAGTTAAATGGCAAAGTGGTCCACAAATAATGACTGATGTTTTCTTGACTACCCCGCCTGAGACACAGACTGAGATCAGTAAATGACTATGCCAAACACAGCCACAGAAACTGATCAGCAAGCCCCTGGAAATTATCTCCTGGAATGTGGCAGGCTGGAAGTGATGTCTTGCTTTAGATAATGATTGTTTATTTCTCCAATGCAAATTTGATATTACAATTTTACAAGAAACGTGAACAGCTTCCCCACTGGAATTGGACTGATTAATGATTTAATGTTGAAGCAATACCAGGGTAGTGGCTGGGCAATTGAAGGGAGCTCTGGGAATTTTAGTGTCCACCTCACTTAAAGTTAGAACTGTAAGCAAACCACCCTTAACAACTTAGCCATGGCCCTACTTCTTACTTGGGATCAGGCTAGTTTAATAATATTTAATATCTATTTTCCTCCAGTTGGTAAGAAGGCCACCACTGAAGATAACTGGTTAGCCTTTGACAACTATTTTATGCAAATTACCCTTGAACATCTCCAGGCACAAATATTAACAGGTGGGGACATGAATACACGCATAGGTCCAAATGACGATCTTTTATTATCCCAGTTCAAAATTTTATCAGATAGCTCAGACAGAGAATAGGGAAAGCAAACCAGTAACAGGCTGTTCAAGGATTCTAAAGCAAACTTTGCAGGGTTACGTCTGCTTAAATTATCATCCAGAAGGGCACTGATGTTTTAAATGGAACTATTAAAGGTGATGTCCCAAGAGAATATACATTTGTGACAGGTACCAGGGCCAGTACTCTTGGTTATATGTTGGTGTGTAACTCCTGGTTTGTCAGAATTCAAACATTTTGTGTTCTCCCTTGTATGGAAGGAGATCATTTACCTTTGCTTTTACAACAAAATCTTTTCACACACCTGACTGATTGTTATAACTTACAATTGGAATTTTGTGATAAAAGAATCAATTGGGCCCCAACCTTAGACCTTAAGATAAAAGGAATTTTATCTACTCAAATGTGGCAAAAACTCCCATGTCAGATTAATAGTAGTTGTTCTAATCAAGATCCTTTAGAAATATATGATAATTTTATTCACCAATTAAGGTTGAATCTGATTAATCCAGATAATTTTAAGGCGCAGAGAACAAAAAGACACAGGAAACCCTGGTTTGATAGAGATTGTGTGGAAGCAAAAATATCTTATTGCTGCTTTTAAACATGCGACAGTTTGCAGTTCTGTGAGCAGGTCTGAGGCTCACACAGACTTATTATCCTGCAAAAAGTTATACAAGGAGATTGTTTGTTTCAAGAAAAAACAATATATTAAAAAAAAATCCTGACAGGAACTCATACACACAACTATCCAAAAGAATTCTGTTCAGTTCTGGAGGTTGATTGCTTCCTGTAGGCAAGGAACACCTTCAGTCTGGGATACCTGTATTCCTCCTGATAAGTGGGTAGCCTTCTTCCAAGGGTTATATGAGGATGATAATCAGGAGATTTTAAAGCCAGATCTAGATTCCCTACAACTGGGGCCCCCTGTTACTATACAAGAAGTTAAGGCTCGTATAAACTGCTTAAAGTTCAGGAAAGCTCCTGGTGCAGATGGGATACCTCCTGAGGGCTTGAAGGAGGACTGGTGGCAGCCTTTTTTATACATATAGACAGCACAGGACAAATACATAAGGCATGGAGTACAGCCATTATTGCTCCTATATTTAAAAAAGGGGACAAAAATGAACCAAAAAACGATAGGCCCATAAGCAAGCTTTGTGCGAGACAACTATTAGATAAATTAGAACCATAGTTGGAACAAGAGGATCTAAATTCCTATAGAACAGGCAGGCTTTAGAGATGGCAGATCAACAGAAGAACATTATTTAATATTACAACACCTGATTGAAAATATGAGTCTGGTAGGCCAACCTTTTATTGATCTCCAAGTTGCCTTCAATTCAATCTCCTGGGGCAAACTTTGGCAAAAATTAGAAGCAACTAATATAGACAGAAGATAGTATTCCCTTATTCATCTATTACATGATCAATCAAAATTAGGTGTAAGTCGCAGGGATTTCTTACTGATCAAATCAGGATACATAGGGGGCTCGGATAGGGCTGTGTACTTGCTCCTGCTCTGTTGAATTTTTGTATAAATGGTATTGTCGATCATATGAGAACTGTAGATACTCATCCTCCCAAAATAAATTTGCGTGGTCTCCCGACACTTTTATATGCAGACAATGCCACCCTTCTTTCAAGGACACCGGTTGGGCTGCGTAGGGCACAAACTGCATTTTCAAGCTACTGTGAAAAAGAAAACTTGATGATTAATCTCAACAAAACAAAAGTGATGGCATGTGGCAAACACCCTCTAAGAATATTGTGGCCAATAATGGGGAAAAAATAGAACAAGTAGACAGATTTAAATATCTAGGGGTTGTGGTCCAAGCATCAGGGAGTTATGCAGTTCATTGTAATATGATAGCAGAATGTGCCGAGAGGACAATTCAATATTGAAATTATTTCGTACTAAAGGGGGATTCTTTGTTCCAGCTGCAATAAAACTTTATTTGGCTAAAATACAGATGCAACTAACATATGGTGTCAAATTGGGAATAGCATACTCAAGTATGGCACTATTGGAAAGAATACAATCCAGATTCCTTACAGCCATCTTACAGTGCCCCTTGGGCGTTCCAAATGCCTTCATCGGGCTAGAAACAGGAGCACTGAGATTAGAGGATAGAATCATAACAAAAGCAGCTTATAAATGGCTGAGGCTTTATATTACAAACAGGTAAAACTACCATAAATGGCATAGGCCAACCCAAATGGCCTATGGCCATTCCTAGCCAAGGATTCCTTCCAACGAAAATGGGTACGTGACATTGAGCAGTGCCTGATCAAGTGTGCCTTTACTTCCAGTGCACATATGTTGCAAAAACAGGGCCAATTTAAATCTGATTTTACTCAAAGGGTCAAAGATATGTCACGTCAGCATGATTTGGAGAGATTTCCAAATTTTCCCATTTCTTCAGCACGTAAATATATTACTGCTGCAGCTCCCTACCTATTCTATTTGGAAAATAAAGATCTAGCTTTACTCTTGCAAGGTGTGCAGTAATATAAGGGATAAGACTCCCTATGAGGTGTGCAGTAAAGCAAGGTGTGCAGTAATATAAGTCAAAAGACTCCCTATGAGGAGAGATTATGCACTTGCCCCTTGAATGCCATAGAGACCACGGACCATATATTGTTTTATTGCCCCTATTATGAGGAGGTAAGGAAGAAATGTTTGACTCATGTCTATAATGAACGGATATATCACCCCGACAAATCCTGCTGTGATAAATTATTACAAGATGAGAAATAAATTATTACCAGACAGGCAGCCAAGTTTTACCTGTTTGTAATATAAAGGCGTAAATAATCCCATTTGCTCATTGTTGTATTGATTTGGGAACTTTTAGATAAATAGATATTCTGTGTGGGAACAAAGCTTTTTCATTCATTCATTTATATCCTTCCTTTCTCCTCCATAGGGTCTCAAAGTGACTCACAACACAAAATACAGCACTACAGAAATAAACCAATAGGGGAAGGGGAGGATACGTCTTAATGTAAAGCAAATCTTTCTCTCCCCCTCATATCCATTCTTCCTCAGTGGAAGTACAGAGTGATGCTATAGGACAGAACGGAAGTACAGATTTAGAATTAATTCATGATACAACCAACATTCGTTATTTGAGGCCCATCACTGGAGGTCCTTCTCCAGCTTTTCTGATTTCTAAAGTGTGTAGTACATGGCTACTGGAGACAGGGCTTTTTTTCTGCAGTTGCACCCTTGACTGTGTAACTGCCCCTGAAAGATTTGCTTGCTGCAATGATGCAGCATTTCGAGTGTTGAATCAGCACAACGATGGTGACAGATGCTGCTCTGAATGTTTGGGAGGAAGAGTGCGATTAAAAAAGATTAAGCGATGTCAGGCAATCTGTCCCGTTTACCTGAACTTTTGGTATTTAATGTCATATGTCTATTTTTCTTTCTCCCTCAGATCCAGTCTGTAGTTTTATTGGTTGTAGTTATTTTAATGTCACTGCCTTAAATATGCTTCCTTAGTGTGTGTGTTAGACAGATACAATAAAGGGCACTAAACATGCATAACAGAAGAAATAACGCATATACAATTTAAAAAATAAATACAATTACAAGCTTTACAAAAGAGCATCGAAAACAACAACTTATCCTCCTGAAACCCCACTGCATCCCCCTGTTCCATCTCTTTAGTTTGTGGTCATTCTTCATGCTGACCAAATATCTCAGCTTTATAGTGTAACACAGTACCCAGCATAGAACTCACCTGGCAGTATAGGCAGCCTTTCAGCAGTGATTAAAAAATGGCTGAGGTTTACTTTGGGTGCCGTTGCTGCCAGGGGTGGGGCAGGGAGTTGGGCAGACTGTCCAGCTGCCAGCGCAAGCGACATGCCTGAAAGAGGTGGGGCCGCAGCCCTATATGGGCAGGCTGGGCCATCCCACACCTCTTCTTGCCCGAGCACCGACAGTGTCTCCCTCCCTCGTGGGTCTGAGTTTTTTGTTATTAGCATTCTGGCTACAGTGATTGTTGTTATTTGCATTTCATCTGTCACAGCCTGGCGGGTTGCGCATGGGGACCGATCCATTCAGAAGAGAAGGAGCCTGTGTGCCAGCCCTCCCCATTTGGTGGGGGCCTCCATAAGAGGCCTGGGGGGGGGGTGGAGCGAGCCTGTGAACCACATGCACAGGTGGGGGCTGCTGCTGGCTCACGCCCCCTGGCAGCAAGGGGAGTACATCCAGAGGCCAATGTCCAGATGGCTCCCACTATCTTGCTGTTCTGGGCGTTGGCGCATTGGACTGGGGAAAAGTTATTACCAGGAGACAACAGATGTGCTTCCCATTGGTCACTGGGGGATAGCAGACGTGCTTCCCTGTGCCAGATCCGTCCCCTATGCCGCACCTCTGCTTCCTTTTCCTAGCACACCAATAAAACGACTGTGGCCAAATTTTACCCAAGCAATAGGATTTTGTGTGTCTCCTTCTGCACCCTCAGACTGCTTCCTCCCCTCCTCAGGCAGCAATGAATGGGTTGCGTGGTTTTGTGGAAAATCCACAATTCTATACATGAACTCTAATCTCCATGAATAACATGATTGTTATTTGAACTCCATGGTGTTTGACTGGTACTCTGTATCTGACTGCTTCTTTTCATTTTCCACCACTGATCAGAGATCTTTGCTCTCCATTTTAACATTAGAAGAATGGCTTTTGTTGAAGCAGATCCACGCAATCTGTAACTGCTTTACATCCCTCTCTGATCTCCCCAATCAAAACATTTTCTTTGAGGAAAATAGGAAAACCTTTTAGCCATAATATCTTACTTCAAAAAAGTGAATCTTGACATTAATATACTACTTCAGCATCTTTAAGCAGATACATCCCATGAAAGCCATTGACTTCAGTGGATTCATAAGGCTGAAACTCTGTTTAAGATTGCACTATAAATACCTTCATGCTTATGCTGAGGAACAAAAACCTGCCCACATTGCAAGCATATAGAAAATGTCCAAAAGGGGCTTGTTATTTCACACTATTATTAAGGAGTTTTTGGATGAAAGGGCATTTTTTTCATAGCTACAGTTTCACATGTGTTTTATATTCACATCCATATTAAACAATATTTTGTTTTTCCTATTACACAGACATTTATTTTACTTGATAAATCTTTTTTTTAAAGAAAGCTCTGATGTGAAGCTCATTTTAGAAGAAACACAGAAAGCTACTCAACTATTTCCCTCCTCTCCCATTCATTCCAGTTGGTAGCAGCACATCCGTTTTCTTCCTTTCTTTTTTGTAGATCATTATTGCTAGGGAATTTTCAAAAGAAAAAAAAGGGAGAAAATATTTTTAAAGGATTACGGTTGGTGCCAGCTGGCGACAGAACATGGCATCCATCAAAAATCGT